>NC_092710.1:295912008-296212008 GCF_047496885.1 Scyliorhinus torazame
CTTACATAGTGTCTTCACCCTGTTTGGTTTCCCCACATATTCACAGTGACCGGGGCTCATCGTTCATGAGTGACGAACTGCGTCAGTACCTGCTCGGTAAGGGCATCGCCTCGAGCAGGACTACCAGTTATAACCCCAGGGGAAACGGGCAGGTGGAGAGGGAGAACGCGATGGTCTGGAAGACCGTCCTCCTGGCCCTACGGTCTAGGAATCTCCCAGTTCCCCACTAGCAGGAGGTCCTCCCCGACGCGCTCCACTCTATTAGGTCCCTCCTTTGCACGGCCACAAACGAGACCCCTCATGACCGCCTATTTGTTTCCCCCAGGAAATCCACCTCCAGGGCCTCGCTTCCGTCCTGGCTGAAGACACCGGGGCCCGTACTGCTCCGCAAACACGTCAAGAGCCATAAGTCAGACCCCGTGGTCGAGGGGGTCCAGCTCCTACACTCCAACCCCCAGTACGCATACATCGAACACCCCGACGGCCGACAGGATACGGTTTCCCTCCGGGACCTGGCACCCGCAGGCTCCACTACCACTGCCACCCCATCTTACCCCGCCCAACCTACGCTGACCAGCGCCCCCGCCCCTACATGGCACCCGCACCCCCTCCCTCTCTCCATTCCCCCTTCACGGACCCACACAAATGAAGCCCCAGAAGACACGCTCCCGGAGTCCACGTCTGTGCCCGCACTGGCGACTACCCATGCCCGCACGGATGAGTTTGACACCCGGGCCAGCTGCGATACCAGAGCTTCGGCGATCACAGTGCATGATCCGTGCGCTGGACAGGCTGAACTTATGAACCCTTCACCCCCACCGGACTTCATTTTTTTAACAGGGGGTGAATGTGGTGAACGTATTGCAGTAACCATTCACCATGCATATAACTGTATCACACTGTTGCCCATGTGGGCTCCACCTATGGACCATTGTAAGGTATTACCTGTAATGTATCATGTTTTTTTTTTTTTTAAATAATATTTTATTGAAAATTTTTGGTCAACCAACACAGTACATTGTGCATCCTTTACACAACATTGTAACAATACAGATAATAATGACCTTTTTAAATTTAAACAAAAACAACAACAAATAAATAAATATTAAATAACAAAAAATAAAAACTAGTCCTAATTGGCAACTGCCTTGTCTCAGGCCACACCCCCCCCCCCATCCCTCCCCCCCCCCCCCAAGTCCTGGGCCGCTGCTGCTGCCTTCTTTGTTCTCCCCCATCTATCTTTCCGCAAGATATTCGACGAACGGTTGCCACCGCCTAGTAAACCCTTGAGCCGACCCCCTTAGGACGAACTTAATCCGCTCTAACTTTATGAACCCCGCCATATCATTTATCCAGGTCTCCACCCCCGGGGGCTTGGCTTCTTTCCACATTAGCAGTATTCTGCGCCGGGCTACTAGGGACGCAAAGGCCAAAACATCGGCCTCTTTCGCCTCCTGCACTCCCGGCTCTTGTGCAACCCCAAATATAGCCAACCCCCAGCTTGGTTCGACCCGGACTCCTACTACTTTCGAAAGCACCTTTGTCACCCCCATCCAAAACCCCTGTAGTGCCGGGCATGACCAAAACATATGGGTATGATTCGCTGGGCTTCTCGAGCACCTCGCACACCTATCCTCCACCCCAAAAAATTTACTGAGCCGTGTTCCAGTCATATGTGCCCTGTGTAATACCTTAAACTGAATCAGGCTTAGCCTGGCGCACGAGGACGACGAGTTTAACCTGTTTAGGGCATCTGCCCACATCCCCTCCTCAATCTCCTCCCCTAGCTCTTCTTCCCATTTCCCTTTTAGTTCGTCCATCATAGTCTCCCCTTCGTCTCTCATTTCCCTATATATATCCGACACCTTACCGTCCCCCACCCATTTCTTTGAGATGACTCTGTCCTGCACCTCTTGTGTCGGGAGCTGCGGGAATTCCCTCACCTGTTGCCTCGCAAAAGCCCTCAATTGCATGTACCTGAATGCATTCCCTTGGGGCAACCCATATTTCTCGGTCAGCGCTCCCAGACTCGCAAACTTCCCATCCACAAATAGATCTTTCAATTGCGTTATACCTGCTCTTTGCCACATTCCATATCCCCCATCCATTCCCCCCGGGGCAAATCTATGGTTGTTTCTTATCGGGGACCCCCCCAGTGCTCCGGTCTTTCCCCTATGTCGTCTCCACTGTCCCCAAATCTTCAGTGTAGCTACCACCACCGGACTCGTGGTATAGTTCCTTGGTGAGAACGGCAATGGGGCTGTCACCATAGCCTGCAGGCTGGTCCCCCTACAGGATGCCCTCTCTAATCTCTTCCACGCCGCTCCTTCCTCCTCTCCCATCCACTTACTCACCATTGAAATATTAGCGGCCCAATAATACTCACTTAGGCTCGGTAGTGCCAGCCCCCCCCTATCCCTACTACGCTGTAAGAATCCCTTCCTCACTCTCGGAGTCTTCCCGGCCCAAACAAAACCCATGATACTCTTTTCTATCCTTTTGAAAAAAGCCTTCGTGATCACCACCGGGAGACACTGAAACACAAAAAGGAATCTCGGGAGGACCACCATCTTAACCGCCTGCACCCTCCCTGCCATTGACAATGCTACCATATCCCATCTCTTGAAATCTTCCTCCATCTGTTCCACCAACCGCGTCAAATTTAGCCTGTGCAATGTGCCCCAATTCTTAGCTATCTGGATCCCCAGGTAACGAAAGTCTCTTGTTACCTTCCTCAACGGTAGGTCTTCTATTTCTCTACTCTGCTCCCCTGGATGCACCACAAACAGCTCACTCTTCCCCATGTTCAATTTATACCCTGAAAAATCCCCAAACTCCCCAAGTATCCGCATTATTTCTGGCATCCCCTCCGCTGGATCCGCCACATATAGTAGCAGATCATCCGCATATAAAGATACCCGGTGTTCTTCTCCTCCCCTAAGTATTCCCCTCCATCCCTTGGAACCTCTCAGCGCTATCGCCAGGGGCTCAATCGCCAGTGCAAACAGTAATGGGGACAGAGGACATCCCTGCCTTGTCCCTCTATGGAGCCGAAAATATGCCGATCCCCGTCCATTCGTGACCACACTCGCCACTGGGGCCCTATACAACAGCTGCACCCATCTAACATACCCCTCTCCGAACCCAAATCTCCTCAACACCTCCCACAGATAATCCCACTCCACTCTATCAAATGCTTTCTCGGCATCCATCGCCACTACTATCTCCGTTTCACCCTCTGGTGGGGCCATCATCATTACCCCTAACAACCTCCGTATGTTCGTGTTCAGCTGTCTCCCCTTCACAAACCCAGTTTGGTCCTCATGAACCACCCCCGGGACACATTCCTCTATTCTCATTGCCATTACCTTGGCCAAGACCTTGGCATCTACATTGAGGAGGGAGATTGGTCTGTAGGACCCGCATTGTAGCGGATCCTTTTCCTTCTTTAAAAGAAGCGATATCGTTGCTTCTGACATAGTCGGGGGCAGTTGTCCCCTTTCCTTTGCCTCGTTGAAGGTCCTCGTCAGTAGCGGGGCGAGCAAGTCCAAATATTTTCTGTAAAATTCAACTGGGAATCCGTCCGGTCCCGGGGCCTTTCCCGTCTGCATGTTCCTAATTCCTTTCACCACTTCCTCTACCGTGATCTGTGCTCCCAATCCCATCCTATCCTGCTCTTCCACCTTGGGAATTTCCAGCCGATCCAAAAACTCCATCATTCTCTCCCTCCCATCCGGGGGTTGAGCTTCATACAATTTTTTATAAAATGTCTTAAACACTTCATTCACTCTCTCCGCTCCCCGCTCCGTCTCTCCATCTTCGTCTCTCACCCCCTCTATTTCCCTCGCTGCTCCCCTTTTCCTCAATTGGTGTGCCAGCAATCTGCTCGCCTTCTCTCCATATTCATACTGTACACCCTGCGCCTTCCTCCATTGTGCCTCTGCAGTGCCTGTGGTCAGCAAGTCAAATTCCACACGCAGCCTTTGCCTTTCCCTATACAGTCCCTCCTCCGGTGCTTCCGCATACTGTCTGTCCACCCTCAAAAGTTCTTGCAGCAACCGCTCCCGTTCCTTACTCTCCTGCTTCCCTTTATGTGTCCTTATTGATATCAGCTCCCCCCTAACCACCGCCTTCAACGCCTCCCAGACCACTCCCACCTGAACCTCCCCATTGTCATTGAGTTCCAAGTACTTTTCAATGCATCCCCTCACCCTTAAGCACACCCCCTCATCCGCCATTAGTCCCATGTCCATTCTCCAGGGTGGACGCCCTCTTGTTTCCTCCCCTATCTCCAAGTCTACCCAGTGTGGGGCATGATCCGAAATGGCTATAGCCGTATATTCCGTTCCCCTCACCCTCGGGATCAATGCCCTACCCAACACAAAAAAGTCTATGCGTGAATAGACTTTATGGACATAGGAGAAAAACGAGAACTCCTTACTCCTAGGTCTACTGAATCTCCACGGGTCCACCCCTCCCATCTGCTCCATAAAATCCTTGAGCACCTTGGCTGCTGCCGGCCTCCTACCAGTCCTGGACTTCGACCTATCCAGCCTTGGTTCCAACACCGTGTTAAAGTCTCCCCCCATTATCAGCTTTCCGGTCTCTAGGTCTGGGATGCGTCCTAGCATTCGCCTCATAAAATTGGCATCGTCCCAATTCGGGGCATACACGTTTACCAACACCACCATCTCTCCCTGTAATTTGCCACTCACCATCACGTATCTGCCCCCGTTATCCGCCACTATAGTCTTTGCCTCGAACATTACCCGCTTCCCCACTAATATAGCCACCCCCCTGTTTTTCGCATCCAGCCCCGAATGGAACACCTGCCCTACCCATCCTTTGCGCAACCTAACCTGATCTATCAGTTTCAGGTGCGTTTCCTGTAACATGACCACATCTGCTTTAAGTTTCTTAAGGTGTGCGAGTACTCGTGCCCTCTTTATCGGCCCGTTAAGCCCCCTCACGTTCCACGTGATCAGCCGAGTTGGGGGGCTTCCCACCCCCCCCCCCCCCCCCCCTTGCCGGTTAGCCATCATCTTTTTCCAGCTTCTCGCCCAGTTCCCACGCGGCTGTGTTTCTCCCAGACGGTGCCCCCCCGCCCATCCTTTCCCGTACCCACTCCCCCCTTTCCCCAGCAGCAGCAACCCAGTAATTCCCCCCTCCCCCCCCCCCCCCCCCGCTAGACCCCCCGCTAGCGTAATTACTCCCCCCATGTTGCTCCCAGAAGTCAGCAAACTCTGGCTGACCTCGGCTTCCCCCCGTGATCACGGCTCGCCCCGTGCGGCGCCCCCTCCTTCCTGCTTCTCTATTCCCGCCATAATTATCATAGCGCGGGAACCAAGCCCGCGCCTCTCCCTCGGCCCCGCCTCCCATGGCCAACGCCCCATCTCCTCTCCCTCCCCACCTCCCCCCATCACCACCTGTGGGAGAAAGAAAAGTTACCGTACCGCAGGATTAATCATACAATCCCTCTTCGCCCCCCCCCCACTCGTCCCACCACTTTGTCCAAACGTTCATTTTCGTAGTCCAATCATTCCAATTTTTCTTCTACAATAAAAGTCCACGCTTCATCCGCCGTCTCAAAGTAGTGGTGCCTCCCTTGATATGTGACCCACAGTCTTGCCGGTTGCAGCATTCCAAACTTTATCTTTTTTTTGTGAAGTACCACTTTGGCCCGATTAAAGCTCGCCCTCCTTCTCGCCACCTCCGCACTCCAATCTTGATAGACGCGGATCACCGCGTTCTCCCATTTACTACACCGAGTTTTCTTCGCCCATCTAAGGACCATTTCTCTATCCTTAAAACGGAGAAATCTCACCACTATGGCTCTGGGAGCTTCTCCTGTTCTCGATCCTCGCACCATAACTCGGTATGCTCCCTCCACCTCCAACGGACCCGTCGGGGCCTCCATTCCCATTAACGAGTGCAGCATCGTGCTCACATATGCCCCGACGTCCGCCCACTCCACACCTTCACGAAGGCCAAGAATCCTCAAGTTGTTCCTCCTTGCGTTATTTTCCAGTGCCTCCAACCTCTCCACAGATCGTTTCTGGTGTGCCTCCTGTATCTCCGACTTCACCACCAGGCCCTGTATGTCGTTTTCATTCTCTGCTGCTTTCGCCTTCACGACCCGAAGCTCCTGCTCCTGGGTCTTTTGTTCCTCTTTCAGCCCTTCAATCGCCTGTAATATCGGGGCCAACAACTCTTTCTTCATTTCCTTTTTTATCTCCTCCACGCAGCGTTTCAAAAACTCTTGTTGTTCAGGGCCCCATATGAAACTGCCACCTTCCGACGCCATCTTGGTTTCTGCTTGCCTTCCTTGCCGTTGTTCCAAAGGATCCGCTGCAATCCGGCCACTTTCCTCTCCTTTTTCCATCCGTGTCCAGGGGGAACACCCTTCTGGTTTACCGCACGGTGTTTTCAGCCGTTAAAATTGCCGTTGGGGCTCCTATCAAGAGCCCAAAAGTCCGTTTCACCGGGAGCTGCCGAAACGTGCGACTTAGCTGGTCATCGCCGCACCCGGAAGTCGTAATGTATCATGTTGAAGCCTTGTGGGCTCCGCCCCTGACTCCACCCCTTGAGGGGAGGTATAAAGAGCAGTAGCCCTGTACGTGGCTCTCACTAGCAGATCAGTCGCAGGCAGGCACTGTTCTAGTTGATTAAAACCACAGTTTACCTCTACTCTTGGTTTCGCGTGAATTGATGGTCGCATCACTGCTGTCTGAAAATTAAATTAAGTGAGCGAACCTTGGGCATCAAAGGCACAACTCCTGTCAGTTGCCTGTTTTCTAGATGAGAAACGAGCAACCGGCTGTAGAAAATGTTAAGGGCTGTTGATTATTATTGAATGAACATTTTTCACTGAATGTGTGAGTTCCTGCAGTGCATCTTATAGATGGTATACACTGCTGCCACTGTGTGTCGCTGGTGGAGGGAGTGAATGTTTGTGGAAGAGATAGCAATCAAGAGGGTTGCTTTGTCCTGGATGGTGTCCAGTTTGTTGAGTGTTGTTGAAGTTACATTCATCCAGGCAAGAGGAGAGTATTCCATCCCATTCCTGATTTGTGCCTTGTCAATTGTGGACAGGCTTCGGGGAGTCATAAGACCATAAGACATAGGAGCAGAATTATTTCTTTTAAATGTATTTTATTACAAACATGTATCAAAACAAGTTACAGTGAATAAACCCCCCGGGAAACATACTTCCCAACAATCAGCTATACAGTCTGTACAGATTTTTTCCCCTTTTTCACCCCCCCCTCCCCCATGACAAACAGTTCCTCAAACACGGTCACAAACATCCCCCACCTTTCTCAAACATCCCTGAAGAGCCCCTTAACTCATACTTTATCTTCTCTAATCACAGAAAGTCGTACAGGTCACCCAACCAAGCCGCTACCCCCGGTGGCAATGCCAACCGCCACTCCAGCAAAACCCGTCGCCGTGCAATCAGAGAGGCGAAGGCCATGACATCGGCCTTCCTCCTCTCCATGAGCTCCGGCTTCTCTGAAACCCCAAATATCGCCACCAAAGGCTCCGAAAGGAGCAGAATTAGGCCACTCGGCCCATCGAGCCTGCTCCGCCATTCAATCATGGCTGATATTTTTCTCCTCCCCATTCTCCTGCTTTCTCCCCATAACCTCTGATCCCCTTATTAATCAAGAACCTATCTATCTCTGTCTTAAAGACACTCAGTGATTTGGCCTCCATAGACTTCTGCAGCAAAGAGTTCCACAGATTCACCACCCTCTGGCTGAAGAAATTCCTCCTCATCTCTGTTTTAAAGGATTATTCCTTTAGTCTGAAATTGTGTCCTCTGCTTCTAATTTTTCCTAGAAGTGGAAACATCCTCTCCAAGTCCACTCTATCCAGGCCTCGCAGTATCCTGCAATTTTTAATAAGATCCCCTTCATCCTTCTGAACTCCAATGAGTACAGACCCAGAGTCCTCAACAGTTCTTCATATCACAAGTTCTTCATTCCAGGGATCATTTTTGTGAACGTCCTCTAGACCCTTTCCAAGGCCAGCACATCCTTCCTTAGATACGGGGCCCAGAACTGCTCACAATACTCCAAATGGGGTCTGACCAGAGCCTTCTACACCCTCAGAAGTACATCCCTGGTCTTGTATTCTATCCCTCTCGCTGTGAATGCTAACATTGCATTTGCCTTCCTAACTGCAGACTGAACCTGCACGTTAACCTTAAGAGAATCGTGAACATTATTATTATTAACAAGGACTCCCAAGTCCCTTCTGTGTCTGATTTTCTAAGCATTTCCCCATTTAGAAAACAGTCTATGCCTCCATTCCTCCTTCCAAAGTGCATAGCCTCACACCTTTCCACAATGTATTTTATCTGCCACTTCATTGCCCTCTCTGCTAGCCTGGCCAAATCCTTCTGCAGCCCCCCTGCTTCCTCAATACTACCTGTCCTTCTGCAGATCTTTGTATCATCTGCAAACTTAGCAACAGTGCCTTCAGTTCCTTCTTCCAGATCATTAATATATATTCTGAAATGTTGTGGTCCCAGCACAGACCCCTAAGGTACACCACTAGTCACACCACTAGTCATCAGCTGCCATCCTGAAAAAAAAACCTTTATCCCCACTCTCTGCCTTCTGCCAGTCAGCCAATCCTCTATCCATGCCAGGATCTTACCCTTAACACCATGTGTTCTTAACTTATTAAGTCTCCTGTGCGGCACCTTGTCAAAGGCCTTATGGAAATCTAAATAAATCATGTCCACTGATTCTCCTTTGTCTAACTTCCTTGTTACCTCCTCAAAGAACTCTAACAGATTTGACAGACATGACCTCCCCTTGACGAAGCCGTGTTGACTCAGTCCTATTTGATCATGCACTTCCAAGTACTCAGTGATATCTCATCTTTAATAATGGACTCTAAAATATTACCAAGTCAGAAGGTGAGTTACTCACCATAGTCACTGACCTGCTCTTAGAACCATAGCTAATACAAAACTTGTTGGGGTGGTAAATAGTGTGGAGGATAGCCTTCCATTTCAGGAGGGTGCAGATGGGCTGGTCAAATGGGCTGATCAGTGGCAAATGGAATTCAATCCGGATAAGGTGAGGTGATGCACTTAGGCAGGACAAACAAGGCAAGGGAATACATGATAAATGGCAGGACTCTGGGAAGCACAGAGGATCAGAGGGACCTTGATGTGTATGTACACCGGTCCCTTAAGGTAGCAGAGCAGGTGGATACAGTGGTTAAGAAAGCATGTGGTACTTGCCTTTATCATCGAATCATAGAATTTGCCGTGCAGAAGGAGGCCATTCGGCCCATCGAGTCTGCACCGACCCTTGGAAAGAGCACCCTACCTAAGGCCACACCTCTGCCCTATCCCCACCCAAAGCTTTTGGACACTAAGGGCAATTTAGCATGGCCAATCCACCTAACCTGCACATCTTTGGACTGTGGGAGGAAACCGGAGCACCCGGAGAAAACCCACGCAGATACGGGGAGCACGTGCAGACTCCGCTCAGACAGTGACCCAAGCCGGGACTCAAACCTGGGACCCTGGAGCTGTGAAGCAACTGTGCTAACCACAGTGCTGCTGTGCTGTCCCTTTTGCCAAGGAATAGAGTTTAACAGCAGTGATGTAATGCTGGAACTGCATAAAATGTTGGATAGGCCACAGCTAGAGTAATGTGTGCAGTTCTGGAATCCACATGAGAGGAGGAATGTGATATCACTGGAAAGGGTGCAGAGGAGATTTAAAGGATGTTGCCTAGGCTGGAGAGTTTTAGTTATGAAGACAGATTGGATAGACTTAGATTGCTTTCCTTGGAGCAGAGGAGACTGAGCAGGGACATGATTGGGATGTATAAAATTATGAGTGGCAGAGATAGAGTAGACAGGAAGAAACATTTACCCTTGGTGGAGGGATCAGTGACCAGGGGGCATAGATTTAAGGGAAGGGCAGGAAGTTTAGAGGGGATGTGAGGAAACGTGTATTTACCCAGAGGGTGGTGGGAGTTTGGAACTCACTGCCTAAAAGGGTAGTGGAGACAGAGACCCTCCTAACATTTAAGAAGTACTTAAATGTGCACTTGCGACCCCAAGGCTATGGGCCAAGTGCTGGGAAATGGGATTAGAATAGTTAGGTGGTTATTTTTGACCGGCGCATACTTGGTGGGCTAAAGGGCCTTTTGTGTGCTGTATGACTCGATGACTCTAGAACACGCAAGAGCTGCATTTTTTAAAAAAATTATTTGACATTTTTGTTCAGTTTTCTTGCTCAGAGTCAAGTCATTGCAAAGCCAAGCTCTGGATCAGGACAAAAAGCTTCATTTGTGGAGAAAAGTTTTTTCGCCAAATGCAATGTAATGATGTAGACTCTCATTACTAAACAGTTTCACAGTCTTCGGAATATGCTCACATATTCCATTTGCTTTGCAGCGTTTGCTAAGCATTACACGTAGAGGTTTTCTCTTCAGTAATAACAGCTACACAGTTCATAACAGCCACTTACTTTATCACACCACCACATTCACAGCTTGAGCACAAAGGAACAGCATTGGATAGGAAAGTCATTTAACATGGTAGTGTGCGTCAGGTGCCAAAACTGTGTTGAAGATTTTAATTGATGTGCAAAGCCATTTAAAAATTGAGTTTCTATAGAAATTATCAATCCTTGCCATAAGTACAGATTTACCACCCTGTTAAATTCTTTAACTGTAGGAACATCAATGCCTGTTTTCTTTCTCAGATGAGAAGCCTGTTTGATTTTGTCATCATCTTTCGTTGTGCATGAAGGAAGTCAATATGCCAACTGAGTGCTGATCATGTACTTTGGTTCTTTGTTTTCAACTTTAAATCACTGTTGGATTGTTATTTGAAAATACTGAAGTGCTGTGCCAAGGGTTTATTCTTGAATTCATTCAGTTGTGAGTTCTCCACTCAACGAACAGTTCTTGCTCTCCCAGGTTTTGGCTGACTTTATGAGTCCTGCTTTAGTTATTTCATGTGTGAGTCATTTCCAGCTAGAAGGAATTTTTCGGGAACATCAGCATCCATGGAGTTCCCTGCCTTGAACCTAGGTACGATTTTTGGCATAATGGACCGGGGGCAAAATTCTCTGACCCCCCGCCGGGTCGGAGAATCGCCGGGGGCTGGCGTGAATCCCGCCCCCACCGGTTGCCGAAGTCTCCGGCACCGGAGATTCGGCGGGGGCGGGAATCGCGCCGCGCCGATTGGCGGGCCCCCCGCGCGATTCTCCGGCCCGGATGGGCCGAAGTCCCGCCGCTAAAATGCCTGTCCCGCCGGCGTAAATTAAACCACCTACCTGACCGGCGGGACAAGGCGGCGCGGGCGGGCTCCGGGGTCCTGGGGGGGACGCGGGGCGATCTGGCCCCGGGGGTGCCCCCACGGTGGCCTGGCCCGCGATCGGGGCCCACCGATCCGCGGGCAGGCCTGTGCCGTGGGAGCACTCTTTCCCTTCCGCCTCCGCCACAGTCTCCACCATGGCGGAGGCGGAAGAGACTCCCTCCACTGCGCATGCGTGGGAAGCTGTCAGCGGACGCTGACGCTCCCGTGCATGCGCCGCCCGGAGATGTCATTTCTGCGCCAGCTGGCGGGGCACCAAAGGCCTTTTCCGCCAGCTGGCGGGGCGGAAATTCGTCCGGCGCCGACCTAGCCCCTCAAGGTTGGGGCTCGGCCCCCAAAGATGCGGAGCATTCCGCACCTTTGGGGCGGCGCGATGCCCGTCTGATTTGCGCCGTTTTGGGCGCCAGTCGGCGGACATCGCGCCGTTTCCGGAGAATTTCACCCCAGATCTTTCTAGAAAATTAACAGGTGTCAACATACATGTGTAAATCAGAGACAAAGTTAAATCAGAATATGGACATGCCCACTGAGGGACGCACAAGATTATCTTGTGGATAAAGAATGGTGAAATGGTAGAGATAGTTGCTTTGTCTCAGTATTTACCAGGGAAACTACGTGGTGGGCATGACACTAGAAAAGAGGTCAATAAAAATCTAACGAGGCAGCACGGTCCGAGGTCCCAAGTTCGATCCCAGCTCTGGGTCACTATCCGTGCGGAGTTTGCACATTCTCCCCATGTTTGCGTGGGTTTTTCCCCCCACAATCCAAAGATGTGCAGGGCAGCTGGATTGGCCGCGCTAAATTGCCCCTTAATTGGAACAAATGAATTGGGTACACTAAAATTTAAAAAAATAAAAATCTAACGACATTAAAGATAGAAACGGGGAGGGAATATAATATAATAGTCAAACGTAGAGAGGAACCCTGGCTCTCCTCTTGGCATATTAAACCAAATCTGAAACTGGTAGCAGAAGCATTATTATATATTACCATCAGGTGAATGACAGCCATATAACCGACCACTTGGTCACTGAGTCATGACCTCCACTCCAAGGACACCTGCAGGGTAAATATGAAGATGGCAGTCATTGGCACTGACAACAGGACCTTGACACCTGGAGACTGACTGTTTGGAAGGGCGTTACAAGTGACAATTGGAAATTAAGGGCTCAGTTGGCCGAGAAGAGATTCCCGAGAAACAGAGGCCAGCAAATTGTGCATCTTCTCAGCCCCATGTCTTCCTCTGCTACAAGCGGAGAGTACCAGTGCCAGAGCAGGGCTCCTGAGTCACAGCAGGCCGTACTTAAGAGTTGATCAACGCCAAATCATCGTCTTACAAGACAGAGGTCTGTCGCTGATTTTTTTTTCCATTTTATGGGGTGTAGGCATCGCTGCTTAGGCTTGCATTTATAGCCCATTCCTAGTTGCCCTTCAGAAAGTAATGGAGAGCTGCCTTCTTGTACACTGCGGCCCCTATATTAGGGAGGGAGTTACAGGATTTTGACCCAGCAACAGCGAAGGGACGGCAATATATTTCCAAATCAGGATGGTGAGTGACTTGGAGGTGAACTTCCAGATGGTGGTGTTTCCTGATTATCCTTCTAAATAGTAGTGGTCATGGGTTTGGAAGATGCTGCCTAAGGAACCTTGGTGAGTTCCTGCAGTGCACCTTGTAGATGGTACATGGCTACCACTGTTCATCGGTGGTGGAAGGATTGAATGCTTGTAGAAGGGGGAGCAATCAAACAGGCTGCTATGTCCCGGATGGTGTTGAGTTTCTTCAGTGTTGTTGGAGCTGCACTCATCCAGGCAAGTGGCAAATATTCCACAACACTCCTGACATGTGCCTTGTAGATGGTGGACAGGCTTTGGGGTCAGGAGGAGAGTTACTCGCCTCAGAATTTGTAACTTTTGACCTGCTCTTGTAACCACGGTATTTATATGGCTAGTCCAGTTCAGTTTCTGGCCAATGATAACCCCAGGATGTTGATAGTTGGGGATTCAACGATGGTAATGCCATTGAATGTCAAGGGACAATGGTTCTTTCCTCTCTTGGTGGACATGGCCATTGCCTGGCACTATCCAGCTCAAGCCTGGATATTGAAGACACAGCCATGGGGTGGAGTGCAGGGCAACTTGCAGGTGCTACTGCTCCAACGTGACTGCTGCCCTTGTCCTTCGAGGCAGTAGAGCTTGTGGGATTGGAGAGTGCTGATGAAGGAGACCGGGTGACTTACTGAGTACATCTTGCACATACTGCTGCCACTCTGGATTGGGGCTGAAAGGACTTAATGTTGAGGATGCCGAATGGGGTGTTTATGAGTGGACTGCTTTGCCTTGGATGGTGTCCAGCTTCCTGAGTGATATTGGAACTATACTCACCCAGACTATTCCATTTCACTCCTCAACTGTGCCACTCACATGGTGGTGGGGCTTTGGGGAGTCACAAGGTCAGTTAACAGCCACCGAATTAGTAGACTGTGATCTGCTCTTTCATCACACTTACTCACAATCCATCTATATGATTTTATTCAGGAGGAGGTGGCCTATAAAAGGAGGGAGAAATCATGAGGGAGGGAGAAATCATGAGGGAAGGATCCGTGAGCTCAGGTCCCTCACTACATTCAAACAGCAGGCTGCCACGCTGACAGGGGAGGACCGTGATCATTCCTGTGCCGGTGATGAGGTCAGCCTCCCTCAAGCATCTAGTGCGGAAGCACACTTAATCAGACAACCTCGGAAATTCAAGGTGTCAAATTTCAGCCAGCCTCATTCTCTTCTATCTCCATTCTAGGTGGCAGCAGGAAGAAGGTGAGACCAGCCCCCACCTGAAGTAAGCCCCAACTCTCCAGAGACCTCTGGAGGATGAGGACAATGTCACACATAGAATCCCTACAGTGAAGAAGGAGGCTATTTGGCCCATCGAGTCTGCACCGACCCTCTGAGAGAGCTCGCCAAGATAGGCCCACTCCCCCCGCCCTATTTAGTTAACCCCATCTAACCGTTGGACACTAAGGGATAATTTAGCATGGCCAATCCACCTAACACCTGTACAACCATCACAGCATTCACGTGAACCCGCCACCAAGCCAGGGACCCTCACTTCGGTGGGTCATATATCTAGTTTAGGCTCGACCTAACACTCTGATGATCACTGTGTCGGAACATGTCCACAGCAAGTGGAGGCAGTGTCAGCCAAGCTTTCCTGTATTTGGAGAAGAAGTCTCTGCTAAGTCTGAGTCAGATGACAAGCTTGGAAGTGTCCATGGAGAGGATGCTGGAGTATCAGCGAGATGCAAGGGAACATCAGGCAGAAGTGTCAGAGGCCCTCAACAGAGATAGAAAAGTCCACCCACATCCTCTCCGAAATACTGGCAAATGAAAGATTAAAACCCTCAAAGTTCAAAGGCATTTCAAGACTAAGCATTGCGAGTTCGAGGGCAAACCTCTTGCTTTTTTCCAAAAGATCTTATATCATCAGCTGAAGTCCTTACCAGAAATGGAACATTGAATGACAAAGCAACTGAGATCGTACTCCTCCTGCCACGCGCGACCCATGGGGGCCGCCATCTTTGATGCCATCTCCGATGCCACCCGCCACGCGCGACCCATGGGGGCCGCCATCTTGGGACCACTCCGCAGCCTCCCGGGAACCCCGCTCACCCGATCGTACGCTGGCCGCCGCTACCTCCGACCGGCCTACCCATCACCTTCCGAAGCTCGCCTCCGTCACGCTCAACCAGTCCCGGCCTCATCACCTCACAAAATCTACGATGACCGTCCGGATCAACGGGCACGAGGCGGCCTGCCTTTTCGACTCCGGGAGCACAGACAGCTTCATACACCCAGATACGGTAAGGCGCTGCTCCCTCCCAATCTTACCCGCGACCCAGACAATCTCCCTGGCTTCCGGATCACATTCAGTAGCAATCCGGGCGTACTGTGTCACGACTCTTACTGTACAAGGCGTAGCGTACACTAACTTTAAGCTCTACGTCCTTCCCCATCTCTGCACTGCCCTCTTACTGGGGCTCGACTTCCAGTGCCACCTCCAAAGCCTTACTTTAAAGTTCGGTGGACCCCTGCCCCCCTCACTGTCTGCAGCCTCGCGACCCTTAAGGTCGCCCCACCCCCGCGAACCTCACCCCGGACTGTAAGCCCGTTGCTACTAGGAGCAGACGATACAGTGCCCGGGACAGGGCCTTTATCAGGTCGGAGGTCCAGCGACTCCTACGAGAGGAGATCGTTGAGGCTAGTACCAGCCCCTGGAGAACCCAAGTGGTGGTCGTCAAGACTGGGGGTAACACTACAGTCAGACCATCAACTGGCATACGCAGCTCGATGCAACACCCTCCCCCGCATAGCTGACATGGTCAACCATATTGCCCAGTATCGAGTCTTCTCCATAGTTGACTTGAAGTCCGCGTACCACCAGCTCCCCATCCGCCCGGAGGCCGCCTCTACCACTTCCTCAGGGTTCCCTTTGACGTCACCAATGGGGTCTCTGTCTTCCTACGAGAAATGGACCAAATGGTTGACCAGTACGGGCTGGGTGCCACGTTCCCGTACTTCGATAATGTCACCATCTGTGGCCATGACTAGCAGGACCACTTCCTCCACACCGCTAAACTCTTGAACCTCACCTACAATAAGGAAAAATGTGTTTTCCGCACAGCCCGCCTAGCCATCCTTGGCTACGTTGTGGAAAACGGAGCCCTCGGGCCCGACACCGACCGCATGCGCCCCCTCCTGGAACTCCCCCTCCCCCACTGCCCCAAGGCCCTGAAGAGATGCCTGGGGTTCTTCTCTTACTATGCCCAGTGGGTCCCCAATTATGCGGACAAGGCCCGTCCACTTATTAAATCCACCATTTTCCCCCTGCCTGGCCTTCAACCGCATCAAGGCAGATATTGCCAAAGCCGCGATGCACACTGTGGACGAGTCCATTCCGTTCCAGGTGGAGAGCGATGCATCAGACTTTGCTCTGGCTGCTACCCTCAACCAGGTGGGCAGGCCCGTGGCTTTCTTCTCCCGTACCCTCCATGCCTCCGAAATTCGACACTCCTCCGTGGAAGCCCAAGCCATTGTAGAAGTGGAAGCATTACCTGGCTGGCAGGTGATTCACTCTCCTCACTGACCAACGGTCGGTTGCCTTCATGTTTAACAATACACAGCAGGGCAAGATCAAGAACGACAAGATTCTGAGGTGGAGGATCGAGCTCTCACCTACAACTACGATATCTTGTACCGACCGGGGCAGCTCAATGAGCCCCCAGATGCCCTATCCCGCGGTAAATGTGCCAGCGCACAAGTAGACCGACTTCGGGCTCTCCACAATGACCTCTGTCACCCGGGGGTCACCAATTTTTTTTCATTTTGACAAGGCTCGCAACCTGCCTTACTCCATCGAGGAGGTCAGGACCGTGACCAGGAACTGCCAGGTCTGCGCAGAGTGCATACTGCACTTCTATCGGCCAGACAGAGCGCACCTGGTAAAGGCCTCTCGCCCCTTTGAGCGCCTCACCATCGACTTCAAAGGGCCCCTCCCCTCCACTGACCGTAATGTGTACTTCCTCAACATCGTTGACGAATACTCAAGATTCCCCTTTGCCATCCCATGCCCTGACATGACCTCTGCCACCGTCATCAAGGCCCTGCACAGTATTTTCACCCTGTTCGGGTTCCCCACCTACATCCATAGCGATCGGGGTTCCTCCTTCATGAGCGCTAAGTTGCGTCAGTTCCTGCTCAGCAAGGGCATCGACTCCAGCAGGACGACCAGCTACAACCCCCGGGGCAACGGACAGGTGGAGAGGGAGAACGCGACAGTCTGGAAGGCCGTCCTCCAGGCCTTACGGTCTAGAAGTCTCCCAGTCTCCCGCTGGCAGGAGGTCCTCCCCGATGAGCTCCACTCCATCCAGTCGCTCCTGTGTACTGCCACCAACGAGACCCCGCACGAACGTATGTTTGTCTTCCCCAGGAAGTCCACCTCCGGGGTCTCGCTCCCGTCCTGGCTGATAGTTCCAGGGCCCGTCCTCCTCCGGAAGCATGCGAGGAGTCATAAATCGGATCCCCTCGTCGAGAAGGTCCTGCTCCTCCATGCCAATCCACAATATGCCTAATGGCACATCAGGACGGGCGACAGAACACAGTCTCCCTTCGGGATTTGGCACCTGCAGGTTCCCCAGCGACCATCACCACCACCCCCGATCCTACACCGTCTCCCTCTACCACTACTCAGCTACTCCAAGACCTGGCACCCGCAGGCCCACCGGCGACCATCACCACCACCCCTGCCCACACACCGCCCCTTGTTTGGGTTCCCCACCTACATCCATAGCGATTGGGGTTCCTCCTTCATGAGCGACGAGTTGCGTCAGTTCCTGCTTAGCAAGGGCATCGCCTCCAGCAGGACGATCAGCTACAACCCCCGAGGCAACGGACAGGTGGAGAGGGAGAACGCGACGGTCTGGAAGACCGTCCTCCAGGCCTTACGGTCTAGAAGTCTCCCAGTCTCCCGCTGGCAGGAGGTCCTCCCCGATGAGCTCCACTCCACTCCCCCTCCACCGACTCAACTACTGGGTGAAGAAGAGGACAACACGCTCCCGGACGCGCAGGTCTTGACACCGGTGCCCACACCATAGCCGGGACTGAGGCGATCACGGCGGAAGGTCAAGGCCCCCGACAGACTTGATCTTTAAGTCCACTTCACCCTCGCTGGACTCTTTTTTTTAACAGGGGGTGAATGTGGTAAACCACTGTATTGTATTGTACTGTTGTATTGTTACATGCCTGGGCTTGTCCCTGCTGGCTCCGAACCACTGTAGTATATAATATGTGTATTGTGGTAAACTGCCACTGTATTATATGTAATGTGGTAAACCACTGCCTGATGGCTCCGCCTCCCCTCAGGCTCAGTATAAAGGTGGCTGGTCTCCGCCGCTGCCCCAGTTCGGGATCCGAGGCCAGGAGGCTTTCTGTTTAGTTTATTAAAGCCTCAGTTACGTTCACTACTCGTCTTGTGTTCATTGATGGCACATCACACTGATCTAGAAGGACAAGAGCAGTAGACACATGGGAATACCACCGCCTGCAAGTTCCCCTCCAAGTCACTCATCACCCCAACTTGGAAATATATTGCCGCTCCTTCACTATCACTGGTTCAAAATCCTGGAACTCTCTCCCTAACAGCACTATGGATGTCCCTACACCACATGGTCTTCAGCAGTCCAAGAAGGCAGCTCCACAGCACCTCCCTGAGTACAATCGGGGGTGGCAATAAATGCTGGCCTAGCCAGCAATGCCCACATCCGCAAGTGAATTTAAAATACTCCAAAATTGAATAATTTAAATCATTTACATGTAGTCAATTATTGTTCGTGATTTTAAAAATGTCAAAGTTAATATTTTTCCTTTCTGTCTCTTTTTCTTTCTCTCTCGAATCAACTCTTTATTTCCCTCTTTTGATATTCCCTCTGTACAAAATTTGACTGTACTTCACATTTCTGCCTAGTCATTAATTGTTTCTTTCTCAATCCTTAAATCTCCAATGAGATTCGCTTTTGGTCCTGGCATTCACTCAGGTGTCAGATGCCCTTTGCCCTTGCCAGCAAGTTACTGGAGATGTCTAGGTCAGAAAAGCTTTAAAAAATGAGGCATGCCATGAGACAACTTACTGCAGCAACATCCAGCCCAATATATTTCTAATTTTGGTTCTTTTGGTTATGTTCCACTACAGTAATTCATCATCGAGAGATTGAAATTCTGAATCAATACTGTGCCACTGAAATGTGCCTTCATTTCTCATGATTAACAAGGTCTGCTATGAGATAACAATCATTCAATCAAATATAACAAAATTGGTTAATCAATATTCCTGACTAGCATGTTTTATAAGCCAGAAGGAAAAAAAACAGTTTGGGCAGTTGAAGCCTACCATGGGGAACCTTATCAAATGCCTTACTGAAATACATATACACCACATCCACTGCCCGACCTTCATCAATGTGTCTAATCACATCCTCAAAGAATTAAATGAAGCTTGTAAGGCATGACCTGCCCCTCACAAAGCCATGCTGACTATCTTTAATAAAACTCTGTTATTCTAAATAATCATAAGTCCTATCTCTCAGAACCCTTTCCAATATTTTGCTCACCACAGATGTAAGACTGACTGGTCTGTAATTCCCAGGGATTCCCTTATTCCCTTTCTTGAACAGGGGAACAACATTTGCCTCCCTCCAATCATCCGGCACTACTCCAGTGGAGAGCGAGGACGCAGAGATCATCGCCAAATGCACAGCAATCTCCTCCCTCGCTTCCCGTAGTAACCGTGGGTATATCCCGTCAGGCCCAGGGGACTTATCTATCCTGATGCTGTAGCCATCTGGGATGGCCACTTCCAGAATACAAAATGGACACTCACAAAGAATGTAGGGAAATGTGGACACTGCTAGACAGCAAGCAGGCACAGTGCCGGAATGTATATTTGGGAAGCAGTTACCAGACGGAATCGAAATTCAGGGTCGATTAGCATATTGATGGTCCATCTCCGAGGAACAAAGGACTAATACTCAGGTAGTTGATACTGTCGCAGACTTCCCGGCGCCAGGACCCCAACCGAAAGACACAAACAAAGCAAGGCCAACGGCCACCTAAGACACGCCCAGCCATCAGGGCACCCACCCCTTTATTGGTTAAAATCGATAACAATGATCGAGAAGCTGCCCAATTAATTGGGACCAAGTTTAAGGCCCGCCTAAAAGCGCACAAAGCCCCTCCAAGGATAAGAAGGAACCCCCACGAGAGATTCACTCTCTTGGATTTGGCTCTCAGGCGGAGAGACCCATCCACCAGCATCACCAAAAGCAAGTAAGTTCAAGGTCAATGCTCATTACCAGACGGACAACCTTAGCTGTTCTCCTGTATCTCTTCGAACCCAACAGCCTCAGATCCGAACAACGGCCATTGTTCCTCTGACTAAGTGGGCACCCGAAGTTAAGTATAGGCATTAGCGTTAGAGATAGTTTAGTTTGTAGTACTGTTGTGCATGAGTAGATCTTACTGTGTGTGTAAATAAATAGTACTGACTTTGAACTAACTAACTGGTGTATTGGTTCTTTGATCGGTATTCGGGTTGAACCTTGTGGCGGTATCGAGAGATACCTGGCGACTCTGAAAGTATACTCATAATTAGGATTAAGGAAGGCGACCATATTGACTGCCATATTTATAACCAGATAAACAGAGCAACATTACTGGCGACATCTGAC
The DNA here is from genome assembly GCF_047496885.1 of Scyliorhinus torazame. NCBI lineage: Eukaryota > Metazoa > Chordata > Chondrichthyes > Carcharhiniformes > Scyliorhinidae > Scyliorhinus > Scyliorhinus torazame. The sequence goes on from NC_092710.1 coordinate 295,932,636, forward strand.
GGGATTCAACCTAGAAGTGGCTTTGTCACTCCGAGGGAACCCAAATTTGAATTAGAAACCAATTGGAAAAAGAAAAACCACAAGCGTGAGACCAATACCGATCAAACCTCCAAGATTCGGAAGTGTGTTATTTGCATGCGTATTAACAGGGATATAATGTAAACCTGAGAGATTTTGTTGCTGAAAACCGTCGGGAGTTTTGTAGACCGGAAAATAACGTGAGCCGTACCCGTGCTTGCATCACCACTTTATTCCCCCCTTCTCCAAATTCGGTAGAAACCCATAGATAGCAGTAGAGATGGTAATGAAGGCAATGGAACGCCTTATGAACCCCCAGGAATTTGAGGTCGCAGCAACCAACTGAGTAGGGCAGTGTCCCATATGGGAAGAGGAAATTTGGAGCGAGTTTTGTGCAAACAACGAACAAGGTCCCGGAAGTATAGGACATACTTGGTGGGAGAACCTGATCGAGATTTATAAGAAAAGCTTAGGAAAAGTTCGTAAGCCGATGGCAATCGTGTCCTGCTTGGCACAATTGCGAGGCAAGAGGAGGTCGTGAAGACGCTCCGCAGATTGATTGAAGACAGAGAAAAGAATAGTGAGGGAGACGTTAGCGAGTACGAAAAAGTTAAAAGGCAACTAGAGACCAGTTAGCGGCGAAGGACATGAAGATGGCTGATGTGAAACGGGCACACCATTCTTGTCTCACCTAAGCAGCTTTCAGTCACAATATGATAAGACCTACCAAGACACGCAACGCACGGTGTTGGTACGAAAAGAGACAGAACACCAAGTCGAGCTGTTACAGAAACAATGAAACAATTTAAAACCAGTCCTACGAGCACTCCACAGTTCCATGACGGAACAAAGGCAGGGCTCGGTAGACCACGCCAAATGCCGAAAGCAAATTGCAGACCTGCAATCTCTGCTTTCTGTACAAAATGGATTCCAGAATACATTCGGATCCCAATTAGACCAAGAAAATGGCCCCGATTGGCAGGAGTTAAATTAAACTGCCCACCGCAATGTACATGGAACATGTACTCAGGACAAACCACAGAAAAGAAAAGCACCCCCACCCCCGACTGCACAGGCAGAGCACAACCCCATAGCGCAGGGCCACAACAGACGGAGACCCCGATTTTCTGTACACCACCCCATTAACCGTCACTCAATTAAGGGACGCGTGCGATAAGATAACACTGTTCCAACCCACATTGGACCCACACCATTATTTTGCAAGGGTTAAACAACAGGCGACCATGTACGGCCTGGACGAAAAGGAGCAAGTTATGCTCACAGTTTTGAGCCTCGACCCCTCAGTCGTGGCAGCCCTTCCCGACCCACAAAATGTAGGAGGAGGCACCCTCCAAGAAATGCATGCAGCAATCCTAGATGCGATCGGCTACAATAAGGGAGATCCTGTAGAAGGCCTCAATAAATGTAGGCAGAAGAAGACCGAGCACCCAACAGCGTTTGCTGGACGCCTTCGGATTGATTTCACAGCAGTATCCGGAGAGTTAGCCCGCGCCCATTTGACACAGACAATATGACCAAATGGACTTGAATCCTAGTCTCTCGCGGGACAGAAGCAGGACAGAGAGCTTGCGCAAATTACGACCCCTCAGTCGAGGCCGACAATGAGAAATGGGGACTAAAGAGATTGTCCCGAGCTTGGGAACAGTCCGTTCAGGGAAAATCAGCTTACGGTAAAGCAGAGGAAGAGCAGGCAGATGCTAACATGCATTCAGTTAGGACACACCAGAACCCCGCATGGGTAAATGAGGGAAGAAACCGCCCACAGCAGCCTAAATCCCAAGGATGCTACAATTGTGGACAGTTAGGACATTACGCACGAGAATATCAAGCCCCCCTGAAGCAGCAACGACACCAACAGCCCCAACCTCCCACCTAGGGAACCATACCCAAGGGAGCAATGCACCAGAGAGCCTGCTCCACCTTACGTGCCCCAGGGGTCATGTTACAACTGTGGGCAGTCAGGACACATCGCCCGAGATTGCAGGAGACCCCCACCACCAGCTAGACTAGCCCCCAGATATGAAAGAGAACACCACCCACAGCAGCTGCAAGGTACCAGCTGCCCCATGCACACTGTGAGCGCTTACCCACCACTTCTCATGGCAGGGACACCTCAGCAATGCCACTTCATTTTTGTTTCTCTCTTCCTTCCTCTCTTCTTCGGTCACACTACACCAACTCCACATGCTAATTACACCCCAAGCCAAATGTGATTTACGGTGTCTTTCTTCCTGATGGAGCCTGCCCTATTTTGTTATTTTAGTTTGTTAATTTTAAATGTTGAATGTTTGTTTGTGCACTTAAAGTTTATTCATGGCCCCATGGCACATCTTGAAATAGTCATAACCACTCTTTTAACGCCAAGTGGCTGTTAAAGGAACAGGTTTGTCGGCAGACACCCATTCATAGCTACTCTTCTGATTCGAAGGTAATCATAAGAGGCAGTATCCACGATGAACACAAATTCTTTCCGTTCTTGTCCATTCACCCAGGCAGTGGAGTAACGGCACTGATCCCCGCCCTGCCTGAGGACTCCCATCTGGTCAGCTACGCTAGGGTAGTGCACCTATGGCACTGGTCACTGTCCTACACAGGGATTCCACCCATTCTTGCCCCGCCGTGGCCCATTCGCACCCCATTCGGAGCTTTTGGTTCGAAACTCTTTTACTGTTCTTTTAGTCTGTGGTTTAAAGAATGTTTACATACATAGATTACATAGAACATACAGTGCAGAAGGAGGCCATTCGGCCCATCGAGTCTGCACCGACCCACATTAATCCCTCACTTCCACCTTATCCCCGCAACCCAATAACCCCTCCCAACCCTTATGGACACTACGGGTAATTTAGCATGGCCAATCCACCTAACCTGCACGTCTTTGGACTGTGGGAGGAAACCGGAGCACCCGGAGGAAACCCACGCGGACACGGGGAGAACGTGCAAACTCCGCACAGACAGTGACCCAGCGGGGAATCGAACCTGGGACCCTGGAGCTGTGAAGCCACAGTGCTAATCACTTGTGCTACCGTGCTGCCCTAACATAGCAAATGTTCTTTGCCAAAAGTTTTGATTGTTTTCCGGCGACCCTGAGGTTGCTCTCCCATATGCTATTTACATCCTCAAACACTTGGATGGAACACTTTACTGCTGGACGGAGAGATTGTCTGCCCACTCACCGCATCGATCACACAGGCTGTGAGACTGCTCGCGCTGTGACAGCATTTTCTTTTCGCATGTCTTGTCCCCAAAATTTTTGGTTTAAAAAAAAAAATGAGGGAGTCACATATGGTGACAATTCTAATGGGCAATTGGTAGTAAAAGGACAGACAGACAGACATACGAGATCTTAAACAAGATAATAACAGATATTATGCTTGTGTCCACAAGAAATTCAGAATAACAGAAGGCACAGGAAGACCAAGAAGGAAAAAAAAAGAGAACATGAAGACAGACATCATGATCTACATTTGGATCTTCGTGGGATCACTACAGTTACGCACGGACGCGACCCCCCCTGACCCCTACCCCACAGACCGTGAATGTTTCCCATCCCTGCCATACCCCACACCCAGAGACAGCCACTGACACACCAACCTGCTGTGACAAATTTATCACATGGTATTCCCTGTCCTACATCGTGGAAGCACTGTTAGTCATATTGATACTCTGCAGTGTCACCCAGACACTGAGACTTAGGAAATGGTGAAGGAAAACCTCCCGCACTCCGGCATATACCCTCAGACCCCCTATTTTCAGACTTCAGCAAACCCCCCCAATCGCTTTAAGTGAATAAAGTGCATCGACTAATTTTTTGTTTTGTTCTAATAAAGATGTGAAATCCTGTACTTGACCGCCAAGATACAGAGACATGTAATGCTGCTGTTGTATAGTTTATACTGTTGTAAATTCTTTTAATTGACTAAGGATAGTTTAGATAAGAACAGTTAGAGGTTCCCGTGATTTAATTGTAATGCATGCCTGAATGTCATAGCGCCCCTTAGAATTTTATAATGTGTGTATATAAAACAATTTAGGTAAAGTTCCAATCCATAGGACAGAGTAGAGTAGAGCCTGTCCTTGATTGCGGGTGCTCGACTTAGGCAGAGAACAAAGAAGATGCAGTAATATGATCCTTTACGCTTCCTGTTGAGGATCACAAGGAGGGGGTGTAGCCATCTGGGATGGCCACTTCCCGAATACAAAATGGACACTCACAAAGAATGTAGGGAAATGTGGACAATGCTAGACAACAAGCAGGCACAGAGCCTGAATGTATATTTGGGAAGCAGTTACCAGACGGAATCGAAACTCTGGGTCGCTTAGCATATTGATGGCCCATCTCCGAGGAACAAAGGACTAACACTCAGGTAGCCGATACTGTCGCAGACATCCCGGCGCCAGTACCCCAACCAAAAGACACAAACAAAGCAAGGCCAACGGCCACCTAAGACATCAGGGCACCCACCCCTTTATTGGTTAAAATCGATAACAATGATCAAGAAGCTGCCCAATTAATTGGGACCAAGTTTAAGGCCCGCCTAAAAGCGCACAAAGCCCCTCCAAGTATAAGAAGGAACCCCCACGAGAGATTCACTCTCTTGGATTTGGCTCTCAGGCGGAGAGACCCATCCACCAGCATCACCAGAAGCAAGTAAGTTCAAGGTCAACGCTCACTACCAGACGGACAACCTTAGCTGTTCTCCTGTATCTCTTCGAACCCAACAGCCTCAGATCCGAACAACGGCCATTGTTCCTCTGACTAAGTGGACACTCGAAGTTAAGTATAGGCATTAGCGTTAGCGATTGTTTAGTTTGTAATACTGTTGTGCATGAGTAGATCTTACTGTGTGTGTAAATAAATAGTATTGACTTTGAACTAACTAACTGGTGTATTGGCTCTTTGATCGGTATTCGAGTTGAACCTTGTGGCGGTATCGAGAGATACCTGGCGACTCTGAAAGTAGAAACATAATTAGGGTTAAGGAAGGTGACCATATTGACCGCCATATTTATAACCAGATAAACAATGCTTTTCAGGTTGAGATTGTGGCACCATTTATAAATGCCACCCCGATCTCTCAACCCCCTTGGATACCCCACCGTTGCCTCTAAACACCCCCAACATACTTCTTGGGGGCCCTCGAGCTGACCCTCACCCCATCTCTTAAGGGAGTGGCAGCTCCAGGCACGATCCCTGGCAAAGGCACCTGGGCACCTTGACACTGCCAGCTTGGCTCACTGGCAGTGCCCCAGCTAGCTTGGCAATGCCACCTGGGCACCCTGGCTGTGCCAGGTCAGGGTGCCACTGCCAGAGTGCCTGATTGGCAGTGCCAAGGTGCCCAGGTGCCAGTGGGAGTACCAAGGTACCACTCTGCCCAGAGCCTGATGGCTTGGGAGATCCCCCAGGTGGCATTTGTGTGGACCAGAGCTAAATGGTGCCATGGTGAGATCTCCCAGGTGCGGGCGTTCGTTTCCAGACCTTAGGAGAATCGAACGTCAACATATTTATGAGACCAATGGCTCATTAAAATGTTAATCTGGATCTTGTCCAGTGAGGCAAGATCTAGATTGCGATATCTCATGAGATCTTGCTGGATCTCGCAAGGCATTCCGACTGCCATAAATCTCACGAGAGGCCTCTCAGAAGATTTAATGGCCTCATCGCAACACTGAGTCGGGCGGACAAGGTTGTTCGATCGCACCCTATGTTCCCTTCTTCACTCAGCCCCTCCGTGGTCTTGACCCTCACTGCTCCCGCCAGAAGCTTCATATTGCATTGCAATTGGTACATTTTCTTAACAAAGGTGTATGTTGATTATATCTTTTTCTATTTTTGTTGCAAAAGAATATTGTAAATGATATCATAAGACCATAAGGAATAAGAACATGATTAGGTCATTCTGCCCCTTGAGCCTGCTCCACCACTCTACTGGACCATGGCTGATCCAATGTTCTTCACGTCCACTTTCCTGCCCTTTCCCTGTACCCCTTGATTCCCTTCCTGATCAAGAATTTGTCTATCTCAGACTAAAATATATTCAAGGACTCTACCCCCACAGTTCTCTCTGGCAGTGATTTCCAAAGACTCAGAGCCCTCAGAGATACAGAAATTCATTACTGACAATTTCAGTACAGATTTTGATATTTGTATTTTCAAACCTTGTTTCTCTGTGTGTTTATGAAATGAAAATGAAAATCACTTATTGTCACAAGTAGGCTTCAAATGAAGTTACTGTGAAAAGCCCCTAGTCGCCATATTCCGGCGCCTGTTCGGGGAGGCTGTTATGGGAATCAAACCATGCTGCTGGCCTGCTTTGGTCTGCTTTCAAAGCCAGCGATTTAGCCCTGTGCTAAACAGCCCCTATACAGTGTGGGTATGTGAAGCAATGAATTATGGTTTTATTGGCATGGTGAGATCACAAAAATAATAAACGGATTTATTTGTTTTGTACCATTCATCCATGCACCATAAGAACAAAGAACAAAGAAATGTACAGCACAGGAACAGGCCCTTCGGCCCTCCAAGCCCGTGCCGACCATACTGCCCGACTAAACTACAATCTTCTACACTTCCTGGGGCCGTATCCTTCTATTCCCATCCTATTCATATATTTGTCAAGATGCCCCTTAAATGTCCCTATCGTCCCTGCTTCCACTACCTCCTCCGGTAGCGAGTTCCAGGCACCCACTACCCTCTGCGTAAAAAACTTGCCTCGTACATCTACTCTAAACCTTGCCCCTCTCACCTTAAACCTATGCCCCCTAGTAATTGACCCCTCTACCCTGGGGAAAAGCCTCTGACTATCCACTCTGTCTATGCCCCTCATAATTTTGTATACCTCTATCAGGTCGCCCCTCAACCTCCTTCGTTCCAGTGAGAACAAACCGAGTTTATTCAATCGCTCCTCATAGCTTATGCCCTCCATACCAGGCAACATTCTGGTAAATCTCTTCTGCACCCTCTCTAAAGCCTCCAATTGTTATACTCAATGCCCCGGCCAATGAAGGCAAGCATGCCGTATGCCTTCTTGACTACCTTCTCCACCTGTGTTGCCCCTTTCAATGACCTGTGGACCTGTACTCCTAGATCTCTTTGACTTTCAATACTCTTGAGGGTTCTACCATTCACTGTATATTCCCTACCTGCATTAGCCCTTCCAAAATGCATTACCTCACATTTGTCCGGATTAAACTCCATCTGCCATCTCTCCGCCCAAGTCTCCAGACAATCTAAATCCTGCTGTATCCTCAGACAGTCCTCATCGCTATCCGCAATTCCACCAACCTTGCACCATGCCCCCCCCCCCTCCCAAGTTCCTCCGAGTGACAATCTCTGCTGGATTGCTGCTCTCGATAGACTTACACTGTAATTGCAACGCCGATGGGCGCAATTCTCACTCCGGTGTCGGAGGCCGTTCCCAGCCCCCTATTCTCCCGCCCCCGGGGGGCTAGGAGCGGCGCCGCGTCATTTACGCTCGCCGGGCGTTGGCGCCGCATAAAAGCGGCCCCGCGTAAATGACATCACCCGCGCATGCACGGTTGCCGTCCTCCCCGAGGCCGCCCCGCAAGAAGATGTCGGATGGATCTTGCGGGGCAGCGGAGGAAAGGAGGTCCTCCTTCAGAGAGGCCAGCCCGCCGATCGGTGGGCACCGATCGCGGGCCAGACCCCTTTTGAGCCCCCCCCCCACCCTCCCCCGGTGCAGGAACCCCACCTCACCCCCCCCCCCCCCCACAGGCCGCCCCCCCCCCCCCCCCCCAGTTTTCCCACGCTGTTCCCGCCGGCAGCGACCAGGTGTGGATGGCGCCGGCGGGAACCTGTCGTGTTGGGCAGGCCGCTCGGCCCATGCAGGCCGGCGAATCGCCGCTCGCCCATTACCAACGGCAAGCGGCGATTCTCCCAGCGGCCAGCCGTGATTCTCGCCGCGCTGGTTTGGGGGGGGTGGGAGAATCGCGTGCGGGCGTCGGGGCGGCATGGCGGGACTCGCGCGGCGCCCGGGCGATTCTCCCACCCGGCGTGGGGGGAGAATTCCGCCCCATGTCTCACTCAACCTTCCTCACTCAGGCTGGGTGAGACGGAAGCAGCTCTTGCCTGGCTGTATCGGCGAGGAGTAACTGGGGCGCAGAGAGGTAAGAAATGCTCACTTTTTACCATCCTAACTGCAGTAAAGGAGATTTTTAAAAGGATAATTTGAAGGGAGAAGGTAAGTTTCAAAGGTAAGTGGTTCAGGGGTAAGTGGTTCAAGCAATGTGTGAGAGGGTCGGAACGGAGGGGGGCTTTGCACCGGTGGGGGCGGGGTCAGACAGGAAGGTGGGGGTCGGGTTGGAAGGTGGGTGCTAGGTCATACCGGAATGTGGAGGGGTTGGACCAGGCTGGGGGGTTTGGTCGGACCGAAAAGTTGAGAGGGGTTCGGATCACAGGGTGGGGTCAGTCTGGGAGGGGGAGGGGGATGGGGGGGGGGGGGGGTCAGACTGGGGGTGAGTTGGACAGGAGATGAGAATCAGGTTGGAATGGAGGGAATCGGACAGGGGTGGGGTTGGGGTTCGTGAGGGGCAGATCAGGAAGGGGGGGGAGGGTCAGTTCAGGTCGGAGTGGGGAGTCGGATCGAAGGTGAGGTGTGTGTGTGTGCTGTGTGAGGCGGGGTCTGGGTTTTTCAGGTTCAACCCGACTTGGGTCACTGTCTGTGCGGAGTCTGCACATTCTCCCCGTGTCTGCGTGGGTTTCCTCCGGGTGCTCCCGTTTCCTCCCACAAGTCCTAGAGGATGTGCTGTTAGGTCATTTACATATCCTGAATTCTCCCTCTGTGTACCTGAACAGAGTGTGGCTATTAGAGGATTTTCACAGTAACTTCATTGCAGTGTTAATGTAAGCCTACTTGTGACACTAATAAAGATTATTCTTATTCAATAGTTACTCTGGAATTGGAGATGGGTTTTTTCTCCCTCCATCTTTTTCAGAGTAACTATCAGGGTTAAACTGGCAGAACCATCCAAAGTGAACAATTTGAATTGTTTCTGTCAGATGGTTCCTATCCCAGTGCAATTGTCCAGAGGACGTTGGCGCTTCTGGACAATTGCCGGGTAAACCCTTATGTGGGAACCTCCTGGAGGGATTCACCAGTGAATAATTGGGATACCCCCTAAGTGTGGTGCTGGAGAACCAGGAGGTTATGGGCCCATTGGGTACTGTGGTTGTCCCAATGGACCCTTGTCTCTTACGTGATTATAAATATAGAATGCCGGGCAGCATTGTGGTGCAGTGGTTAACACTGCTGCCTCACGGCCCCGAGGTCCCAGGTTCGATCCCGGCTCTGGGTCACTGTCCGTGTGGAGTTTGCACATTCTGCCCGTGTTTGCGTGGGTTTCGCCCCCACAACCCAAAGATGAGCAGGGTAGGTGGATTGGCCACGCTAAATTGCCCCTTAATTGGAAAAAATAAATTGGGCACTCCAAATTTATAAAAATAAATAAATAAAAAGGTACTGAACGCTGGCCACCGCTCGTCGCCGGAAGACCCATGTGCCGGCTTGGGACTGGAATTTCCCTCTGGCATGAACAGCCGGTAAATCCAGCCCACTGTCTCATATAGTCTTCTGTATCCAAGCTCAAGAACCCATCTCCGTACACTCCTCAGTGGAGAGGTATTCTATTGAGGAGAAATGTCCCTTATAATATCTGGGTTGCTTTAATCTGGTTAAAGCTTGTTAAACTAAGGGGAGAGTGACTGCCCTTGACTTTAGGCAGCATTTGACCGAGGATGGCATCAAAGAGCCCGAGCAAAACTGGAGCCAATGGGAATCAGGCGCAAAACCCTCCGCTGGTTGGAGTCATACCTGACACAAAGGAAGATGGTTGTGGTTGTCAGGGGTCAATTATCTCAGTCCAAGTTCATTCCATAGGAGTTCCTCAGGGTAGTGTCCTAGGCCCAACCATCTCCAGCTGCTTCATCAATGATCTTCCTTCCATCATAAGGGCAAAAATGGGGATGTTTGCTGATGACTCTTTGTAGTATATATAAATGATTTGGAGGAAAATGTAACTGGTCTGATTAGTAAGTTTGCAGACGACACAAAGGTTGGTGGAATTGCGGATAGCGATGAGGACTGTCGGAGGATACAGCAGGATTTAGATTGTTTGGAGACTTGGGCGGAGAGATGGCAGATGGAGTTTAATCCGGACAAATGTGAGGTGATGCATTTTGGAAGGTCTAATGCAGGTAGGGAATATACAGTGAATGGCAGAACCCTTAAGAGTATTGATAGGCAGAGGGATCTGGGTGTACAGGTACACAGGTCACTGAAAGTGGCAACACAGGCGGAGAAGGTAGTCAACAAGGCATACGGCATGCTTACCTTCATTGGCCGGGGCATTGAGTATAACAATTGGCAAATCATGTTGCAGCTGTATAGAACCTTAGTTAGGCCACACTTGGAGTATAGTGTTCAATTCTGGTCACCACACTACCAGAAGGATGTGGAGGCTTTAGAGAGGGTACAGAAAAGATTTACCAGGATATTGCTTGGTATGGAGGGCATTAGCTATGAGGAGAGGTTGGAGAAACTTGATTTGTTCTCACTGGAATGAAGGAGATTGAGGGGCGACCAGATAGAAGTCTACAAGATTATGAGGAACAGAGTGGTCAGTCAGAAACTTTTTCCCAGGGTGGAGAGTCAATTACTAGGGGACAGGGTTTAGAGGAGATGTACGAAACAAGTTTTTCACACAGAAGGTGGTGGGTGCCTGGAACTCGCTGTCGGGGGAGGTAGTGGAAGCAGATACGATGGTGACTTTTAAGGGGCGTCTTGACAAATCCATGAATAGGATGGGAATAGAGGGATATGGTCCCCGGAAGGGGTAGGGGCTTTAGTTTAGACGGGCAGCATGGTCGGTGCAGGCTTGGAGGGCTGAAGGGCCTGTTCCTGTGCTGTAATTCTTTATGTTCCTTGTACAAACCCTGAAATTATCCCGTTCACCTTCCTGAAAAAGGATTTGAGAACAAAGATGGGGAGGTTCTGGAACACGAACAAGAAATTGGGCAACACCGTCATTTTCACCGTCTGCACGCGCCCAACCAGTGACACATCCTATCTCCTGGAACCCGCCTTCATTCCCTCCACCAGTTGTGCCAAGTTCAATTTGCGTAGCTGGGCCCAGCTACACGCCACCGGGATTCCTAAATACCGAAAACTCACCTGCACCACACAGAGCAGCAACTCCCCTCACCTCCTCTCCTGCCTTCCAGCAGTAATAATAATAATAATAATAATAATAATAATCACTTATTGTCACAAGTAGGCTTCAATGAAGTTACTGTGAAAAGCCCCTAGTCGCTACATTCCGGCACCTGTTCAGGGAGGCCGGTACGGGAATTGAACCCGCGCTGCTGGCATTGTTCTGCATTACAAGTCAGCTATTTAGCCCACTGTGCTAAACCAGCCCCTTAATCGGGAATATCACGGTCTTCCCATGTTCCATTTGTACTCTGAAAACTGGCCAAATTCCCTCCAGATTGCCATAATCCTTTCAATGCTGCCCGCCGGGTCCGAAATGTTTAACAACAAATCGTCCGCATAAAGTAAAACTCTGCCCGGCACCCCCTTCCCCCGCTCAATCCCTTTCCAACACCTCAACGTTCTAAGCGCCATCACCAATGGCTCTATCGCCAAGGTGAAAAGCAACATGTGGGCACCCCTGCCTCTTCCCATGATGCAACCCAAAGTACCCCCAAACCCGTCCTGTTCATCTGAACACTCACCGTCGGCGCCCTGTACAGCATCTGAATCCAATCCACAAACCCCTCGGCAAACCTGAACCAATCTAACACCGCCACCAAATATGGCCACTCCACCCAGTCAAAGGCCTTCCTCTGCATCCATTGTCACCACTACTTCTACCTCCTGATCCTCCGAGGGCATCATAATTACATTAAGCAGCCTGTGCACATTCGCCGACAGCTGCCTTTCCTTCACAAATCCCATCTGGTCCTCTCCTATCACCCCCGGCATTCAGTCCTCGATTTGCGACAGCAGCACATTCGCCAACAACTCTGCATCCACATTAAGCAGCAATATCAAGCGGTATGACCCACACTGCTCTGGGTCCTTATCCTTCTTCAAGATCAGAGAGATCGACACTTGCGACAATGTTGGGGGGGGTGGGGAGCTCCCCCCTATCTCTCATCTCACTAGCAGCGGCCCCAGCTCCACACCGAACTTCTTGTAAAACTCTACTGGGAACCCGTCCGGCCCCAGGGCCTTCCCTCCCTCCATCGCACCCACATTTTCCATCACCTCCCTCAGCCCAATCGGGGACCCCAAACCCTGCACCCTCTCCCCCTCCACCTTGGGGAACTCCAACTTGTCCAGGAACCTCAGGCGGAGGCTCCGACATGTACAGCCACCTGTAGAAGGTCTCAAATACCACCCGCTCTGGGTCCATCACCACCTTACCCTTCTCATCCCTCACCCTACCAATCTCCTCACCGCTGCCTCCTTGCTCAGCTGATGGGCCTGCAACCGACTCGCCTTTTCCCCATACTCATACACCGCCCCTCTGCCCTACTGCCTTCCCCGAGGACACTAACCCAAACTCCATCTGGAGCCTGTGCCTCTCTTTAAAAATCTTTCTCCGGCGCCACCGAGTACCTCAGAATATCCTCTACCAGCCTTGCCCTCTCCTCTCATTCCTTCCTATGCTCCCAGATCAAAATAAATTTGCCCCTAACTACTGCCTTAAGTGCTCCCACAGCATGGTGGTCGTGACCTCCCCATATCTTTCAACTCCACATAACCTTGACTGACAGCCCTCACTCACTCACACCCCCCCCTCATCTGCCAACAGTCCCACATCTAACCTCCACTGCGGCCATTGGGCCTCCCACTGCATCACCCGCAAATCGGCCTAGTGATCAGAGACCACAATCGCCGAGCACTCCAAGTCGGCCACCCCCGCCAGTAGCGCTTTATCCATCCCAAAGAAATCGATCCTTCGTCCTCGACCTCCAGCCCCGGCCCACGTCACGCGCCCATCCCGGCCTGCCCCCCTGCTCTCCCTGACTGCGCCACACCAACGATGTTGTTTGCACGCTAGCTGTTGCCTGGGGCCATCTGCTCTGATGGTCTCCTAGATTCTTTAATTGGATTGTCTGATGACAACTGTTTGTGGTCTTTGAGATGATAACCCTAACACAGTGTCTTTGCATAGTATTGACTTGGTCCCAGTATTAACTATTGGGGTTTCGTTTGTAATAATAATCCAATTGGCGGGGATTCCGATCCTACGGGACTCTTGTCACTTACCTGCCCTCCGGATCGCTGGCAGCACCCTGCAGTATCTCTTGCGGCCACCACTGCGCCAATCAATGCTCATTAGAGTGTAATATGGCATTGGGGCTGCTGGAGTCGGTGGGGATATGTTCACCGTCTACTCTTCAGATGACGGATGCCAAGCCCCAGCCATCCTGAAAATTCAGGCCAGAAGGACAATCTATCACTTTTGAAATGGTTCTGAAAACTGTGCTGACTGTAGTGAGAAAGACCTCTCCCAGTCACAGTCACCGAGTTTTGTCAATTAAGTAAATTCAATAACTGTCATTAATGAGATCAATAATAGAATTTTTGATTTGTTAAAGATCAACCCCAGTCGGTGGTTAAATCCATACAACTGTCTAAACTAGAGCCATAACAAGTAGCAGCTACTGCAGTTACATGACATTAGAACATAGAACATAGAACGATACAGCGCAGTACAGGCCCTTCGGCCCACGATGTTGCACCGAAACAAAAGCCATCTAACCTACACTATGCCATTATCATCCATATGTTTATCCAATAAACTTTTAAATGCCCTCAATGTTGGCGAGTTCACTACTGTAGCAGGTAGGGCATTCCACGGCCTCACTACTCTTTGCGTAAAGAACCTACCTCTGACCTCTGTCCTATATCTATTACCCCTCAGTTTAAAGCTATGTCCCCTCGTGCCAGCCATTTCCATCCGCGGGAGAAGGCTCTCACTGTCCACCCTATCCAACCCCCTGATCATTTTGTATGCCTCTATTAAGTCTCCTCTTAACCTTCTTCTCTCCAACGAAAACAACCTCAAGTCCATCAGCCTTTCCTCATAAGATTTTCCCTCCATACCAGGCAACATCCTGGTAAATCTCCTCTGCACCCGCTCCAAAGCCTCCACGTCCTTCCTATAATGCGGTGACCAGAACTGTACGCAATACTCCAAATGCGGCCGTACCAGAGTTCTGTACAGCTGCAACATGACCTCCTGACTCCGGAACTCAATCCCTCTACCAATAAAGGCCAACACTCCATAGGCCTTCTTCACAACCCTATCAACCTGGGTGGCAACTTTCAGGGATCTATGTACATGGACACCTAGATCCCTCTGCTCATCCACACTTCCAAGAACTTCACCATTAGCCAAATATTCCACATTCCTGTTATTCCTTCCAAAGTGAATCACCTCACACTTCTCTACATTAAACTCCATTTGCCACCTCTCAGCCCAGCTCTGCAGCTTATCTATATCCCTCTGTAACCTGCTACATCCTTCCACACTATCGACAACACCACCGACTTTAGTATCGTCTGCAAATTTACTCACCCACCCTTCTGCGCCTTCCTCTAGGTCATTGATAAAAATGACAAACAGCAACGGCCCCAGAACAGATCCTTGTGGTACTCCACTTGTAACTGAACTCCATTCTGAACATTTCCCATCAACCACCACCCTCTGTCTTCTTTCAGCTAGCCAATTTATGATCCACATCTCTAAATCACCCTCAATCCCCAGCCTCCATATTTTCTGCAATAGCCTACCATGGGGAACCTTATCAAACGCTTTGCTGAAATCCATATACACCACATCAACTGCTCTACCCTCGTCTACCTGTTCAGTCACCTTCTCAAAGAACTCGATAAGGTTTGTGAGGCATGACCTACCCTTCACAAAGCCATGCTGACTATCCCTGATCATATTATTCCTATCTAGATGATTATAAATCTTGTCTCTTATAATCCCCTCCAAGACTTTACCCACTACAGACGTGAGGCTCACCGGTCTATAGTTGCCGGGGTTGTCTCTGCTCCCCTTTTTGAACAAAGGGACCACATTTGCTATCCTCCAGTCCTCTGGCACTATTCCTGTAGCCAATGATGACTTAAAAATCAAAGCCAAAGGTCCAGCCATCTCTTCCCTGGCCTCCCAGAGAATCCTAAGATAAATCCCATCAGGACCCGGGGACTTATCTATTTTCAGCCTGTCCAGAATTGCCAACACCTCTTCCCTACGTACCTCAATGCCATCTATTCTATTAGCCTGGGGCTCAGCATTCTCCTCCACAACATTATCTTTTTCCTGAGTGAATACTGACGAAAAATATTCATTTAGTATCTCGCCTATCTCTTCAGACTCCACACACAACTTCCCATCCCTGTCCTTGACTGGTCCTACTCTTTCCCTAGTCATTCGCTTATTCCTGACGTACCTATAGAAAGCTTTTGGGTTTTCCTTGATCCTACCTGCCAAATACTTCTCATGTCCCCTCCTTGCTCGTCTTAGCTCTCTCTTTAGATCCTTCCTCGCTACCTTGTAACTATCCATCGCCCCAACTGAAACTTCACACCTCATCTTCACATAGGCCTCCTTCTTCCTCTTAACAAGAGATTCCACTTCTTTGGTAAACCACGGTTCCCTCGCTCGACGCCTTCCTCCCTGCCTGACCGGTACGTACTTATCAAGAACACGCAGTAGCTGATCCTTGAACAAGCTCCACTTATCCAGTGTGCCCAACACTTGCAGCCTACTTCTCCACCTTATCCCCCCCAAGTCACGTCTAATGGCATCATAATTGCCCTTCCCCCAGCTATAACTCTTGCCCTGCGGTGTATACTTACAAAATTCATTGCTTACAAAATACAGAGTCAGGATAGTTTCTGCAAATTGATATTTGTGTTCCTACAGTTAGTTTTAATTAAAATCTGATCACTGCTCGATCTACTGTTCAGCCTGAAATGATCCCTCAGTATAAAGTAACCTCAAACCAATTTTGTCAGCTGACACTGAACCACCACCAGGTGGCCACCAAGATCGGTACATTTTTTCGCTGCTAAATGATGCAAATACTGACTGAGTGGCAGAACGTTCTGCACCATAGAAAACAGGGTTTCAGAAACACAATCCCATTACAGCAATGGGGTGTTTTTTTAATAACAATAGCAAAGCCCCTCCTTCCACTGGTTTAAATACAAAACATTGTCCCCAGGCAAACTAATATCATTAGCACCCAGAATATGTTTCTTCAAAGAAAAACAGAGGTGCTTTCTTCTTCACCCTCGTCTATACTGAACGTGAAAAAAAATAAATGGTTGTTACAACCCTGTAGGGACGGTTAACATTTAAGGACAAACCCAAACACACCTTTATTAACTTACAGAAATGCACCACAAGATTTCACGTTATTATTCAAAAACATACTTTATCTGCACCGATCCTCCAAAGGAGCGCCCCACCCGTCCTGCCCCCGTAATCTCACCTAACCTTTGGACACCAGGGGGTAATTTAGCTCGGCCAATCCACCTAACCTGCACATGTTTTGATTGTGGGTGGAAACCGGGACACCCAGAGGAAACCCTGGGCAGACACAGGGAGAAAGTGCAAACTCCACACAGAATCTTGAAGGCTCATTCACTACTTTAGAGGCCAACAGAAAGGTACGCAACAACCCTCTGGAATTCACTTGAATTCTTCTCAGTCTTCCAACTATGCTCCAAGGTATTATTTTATGGGCATCCTTCCATTAGTTTTTTGACTAAGCAAATCTCTAACTTTTATTTAACACCTCATGACTGTGGATGCTCCAACTCCTTGTCCTGGTTGCCAGCAGAAACCCAACTGTCTTCTCACAGCTTCCAAGCTAACTCTGCCAGCTGCTTCTGCCACAGGCCCCTATAAGGACAACTCTGGAATTCTTCCTCTAGCTGCAAACTAGGCAAATCTGTCAAATGGGTTTTCCCTCAAAAAATTCAAACTGACCTTGATCCCCAGCCACATTCTGCGCAGTGTGCCATTAAGTTGGTATCCTCTGTGCTTAAAGTGCAGGCCTGACTAACAATCATCTCCCTTTGGCTCTCTCAATCCAGTGAGGTGCATTCTACACCAAAGCAAAACTGCAACGGCTTGAACACGCAGATAACTTAGACAAAAGAACCTTCTACCTGCACAACCCATCTGTATGGCAATGTGGCAAATTTGGGATGGTCTCAAACAGAAATATAAACTAATTATTTTATCTTCAAAACAACTCTTTGATTCTGTACCCAAATTAATAATTTATATTTCTAATGGATGTAATTGATTCCTCTCCAAACTTCCTGGCACCACTAGGAAGCCCAGAGATGAATCAGCCATTGTTTAAGGTTTTTTTAACACCAGAGTTGTGTTTACCAGTTTCTCCACCAGGTGCCCTCATTTATCTACAGTTAAAACTTTAATTCCTGCAACTACAAGTTATATTCTGAAACATATCAATTATGAACAAGAGATGTGTAACATAGTCAAATCTAAAAGATGTGCTCACACTTATTATAGTAGTGCCATATCTTTTCAAAAGTTCCTCAGGGTCGTGTCCCAGCCCAACCATCTTCAGATGCTTCATCAATCACATTCCCTCTATCACAATGTCAGAGATGTGTGAATGCTCATTGATGATGGTGAAAGTGTCCCGTTCCATTTGCAACTTCTCAGATAATGTCCATGCGCAGCAGGACATCAAGCTTGGGCTTATCAGTGGCAAGTAACATTTGCGCCACATAAGTGTCAGGCAATGATCACCTCAAACAGGAGAGAATCTAACCATCCTCCTGTGATATTCAAAAACATTACCATTGCTGAATACCCCACCATCAAAATCCTAAATTTACTATTGACCAAAGACTTAACTGGACCAGCCTTAGAAATACTGTGGCTCCAAGAGCAGGTCAGACGCTGGGAATTCTGTGGAAAGTAACTCACTTCCTGACTCCCCAAAGCCTATCCACCATCTACAAGGCAGGAGTGTGAACACTCCATTTGCCTGGATGAGTGCAATCCCAACAACACTCACAAAGCTCCAGACAATCCAGGACAAAACAACCCATTTGATTCGCCCCCCACTCACCACGTTAAACACTCACTCCCTCCACCACCAAAGCACATTGGCAGTAGTGTGTAGCACCTACAAAATGCACTCCAGCAGTTTTCCAAGCCTCCTTTGAAATCACTTTCCAAATCTGTGACTCCTGGAACCTAGAAGGACAAGGGCAGCAAATGCATGGGAACTTTGGGCATTTGGCAAATGCATGGGGGCAGCACGGTAGCCTTGCGGATAGCACAATTGCTTCACAGCTCCAGGGTCCCAGGTTCGATTCTGGCTTGGGTCACTGTCTGTGCGGAGTCTGCACATCCTCCCCGTGTGTGCGTGGGTTTCCTCCGGGTGCTCCGGTTTCCTCCCACAGTCCAAAGATGTGCGGGTTAGGTGGATTGGCCATGATAAATTGCCCTTAGTGTCCAAAATTGCCCTTAGTGTTGGGTGGGGTTACTGGGTTATGGGGTTAGGTGTTGACCTTGGGTAGGGTGCTCTTTCCAAGAGCCGGTGCAGACTCGATGGGCTGAATGGCCTCCTTCTGGACTGTAAATTCTATGATAATCTATGAAGCTGCAAGATCCCTTCCGAGACTCACACCATCCTGACTTGGAATTATACCGCCATTCCTTCACCATTACTGTGTCAAATCTGAAACTCCACCTCTATTAGTACTGTAGGTATACCTAAACCAAATGGACGCCACTGTTCAAGAAGGCTGCTTCCCATCCCTGCTCAAGGGAAATTAGGGATGGGCAATACCAGTGACACATCACATGAACCAACAATAAGCAACCGTGTAATACAATTTAATATTTAATGCTGATATGTACTTTTTGGAAGATTTTAATCGAAAGAAGTTTGTATCACAAAAGGAATTTACTCAGCCCACTGTGTCTATGTCATGACATGGAGCAATCCAAAAGTAATCTGAATGCTCTCTCCCTATATCCTTGCATCTTCCTCTGCTTCAAATATTTATCCAGTTTGCATTATAAATGCAATGGTCTCTGCCTTACCTGCTTCCTGTAATCAGCATTCCATTCTCGTACAATTCCCTGTACGAGGAAATTTCTCTTGGTCTCTCTCTCTCACTGACAATGTTAAATTGATCATCCCTCAACACTGACTCCCAAACCAGAACAAATAGTCTTTCCCTAGTCGATCAATCAAGCCCTTCATAATCTGAAAAATCTCCATTAATTCTCCCCTTGGCCTCCTCGTTTTCCGTGGAAATAGCCCCATTTGCCCCACACAACCACATTTACCAATTACATGTTTTATTTACCATTCCTGGCATCATCATGATAAATCTACACTTCAAGCACTCACCTCAGAATGGGACATCAAAACATTTCCTTAGTACGCGAGCTTGGTCCTATAATCGCTACTTTGTAAATGTTTATCATTACCTCTGCCGGAGTCCTTGGTGCATGTTCCCAACCAATGTTTTTTTCATTCTTTTATGGGACGTGGGCGCCTCCGGCTGGGCCAGCATATATTGCCCATTGCCCTTGAGGGGCCATTTAAGAGTCAACCAGATTGCTGTGGATCTGGAGTCACATGTAGGCCAGACCAGGTAAGGACGATGGATTTTCTGCCCGAAAGGACATTAGTGAGCCATATGGGTTTTTACGACAATCGATAATGGTTTCATGTTCATCATTAAACTTTTAATTCCAGGGCTTTATTGAATTCAATTTTCACCATCTGCGGTGGTAGGATTCAAAAACCTGGGTCCCCAGAGAATGCTCTGGACTCCTGGGTCTCTGGATTACTAGTCCAGTGACAAAGCATTAGACCACTGCCTCCTCATAATATATTTAAAGTATGTATTCCTAGTGCAATGTAATTTTGAACCCAAGGCAATATTAGTCTGGAGATTATTGCATTTAATATCATTGCTTGTGAGGTATCAAATAGTCACAATGCATATGCAACAAAATCAGAAAATACTGGAATCACTCAGCTGATCAGGTTGTGGAGACAGAAACAGAGTTAACATTTACACAGTAAATTCTATGATATGATTTTAGATCGATGACCTACATATGGATGTGCAATCCCTTGCTATCACAATTGGTGGTTAGCACTGCTGCCTCACAGTGCCAGGGATCCAGTGTGGAGTTTGCACTTTCTCCCCGTGTCTGCCTGGGTTTCCTCCGAGTCCTCCGGTTTCCTCCCACAGTCCAAAGATCATAGAATTTACAGTGCAGAAGGAGGCCATTCGGCCCATCGAGTCTGCACCGGCTCTTGGAAAGAGCACCCTACCCAAGCCCACACCTCCACCCTATCTCCATAACCCAGTAACCCCACCCAACACTAAGGGCAATTTTGGACACTCAGGGCAATTTAGCATGGCCAATCCACCTAACCTGCACATCTTTGGACTGTGGGAGGAAACCGGAGCACCCGGAGGAAACCCATGCAGACACGGGGAGAACGTGCAGACTCCGCACAGACAGTGACCCAAGCCGGGAATCGAACCTGGGACCCTGAGCTGTGAAGCAATTGTGCTAGCCACTATGCTACCGTGCAGGTTAGGTGGATTGGCCATGCTAAATTACCCCTTATCCAAAGTTAGGTGAGATGGCGGGGTTATGGGATTGGGAAAGGGGAGTGGGCCTAGGTTAGGGTGCTCTTTCTGAGGATTGGTGCAGACTCGATGGACAGAATGGCCTTCTGCACTGCAGTGATTCTATGACAACTGCTAATTCAGCCCTATTGAGCTTATCAATGCCAACATAATTGATCGCTCAATTCAATTTGTGCCATTTTGCAGTCTTTCCATTTCACTCATCGACTGTGCTCCCAAAATTCATTTAAAATGATAGTGGCCGGGGACTTCCAGTGACGGCGGGCAGGAGGCAGCCGCACATTGGAGGGCTCCCGTTCGGGAACGGCATTTTCGGGGTTTAATGCCCGGTCTCCGGGGCAACGGAGGCGGCAAAAGCAGGGAGAAGGCACAGTGAAGGGAAATGGCGAAAACAAGTTAAAAAAGCTGCCGTGAAAAAAGCAGCTGGACGTCAGTCGGGAAGTGGAAAGGTCACCGCGGGGACGGCAAGGAAAGTTGAGGCTGGGGCACCAGGTGAGGCCGCATTGCCCACGGCTGAAGAAATGATTACGGCGATGGCCGTGGAACTCGAAAGACAGTTCACAAAACACATGGAGGCGATGAGGAAGGAGATGGGGGCAGTATTGAAAGTGCTGGTGGAGGAGGCGATTGCCCCGGTGAGGGCGGTGGTATTGAGCGCAGTGGCGGAGGTGCGAAAGCAAGGTGAGGCGCTGAAGGAAGTGGACGAGACATTATTGCAGCGCAGTGATCAACTTGCTTCGATGGGGAAGGAGATGCTGAAGGTGACAGAGATCAACAAGGGTCTGCGAGCCAAAATGGATGACTTGGAAAACAGATCCAGGCGACAGAATCTGAGGCTTGTGGGTCTTCCCGAAGGAGTGGAAGGCCCGAGGCTGACTGAGTATTTTGCCACGATGTTGACGAAGCTATTGGGGGAGGGGGATGATCCCTCCCGATATGAACTGTATCGGGCTCATCGGTCGTGGAGGCCTATACCAAAGGAGGGTGAGCCGCCAAGAATGGTGACTCTGTGTTTTCATAGGTACAGTGTAAAGGAGAAAGTCCTGTGCTGGGCAAAGCAGAAGCGGGTGGTGCAGTGGGCTGGAGCTGGTACACGCATATATCAGGACTTTACGGTGGAGCTGGCGAGGAGGCGGGCTGCCTTCAGCTGAGTGAAGAAGGCACTGTACATCAGTAAGGTGCAGTGCGGCATAGTATGTCCAGCAAAGTTGAGGGTGACCTACAAATCCAAGGACTTTTATTTTGGGACGGCGGAAGCAGCGGAGGAGTTTGCGAAGGCAGAAGGACTGTGGCGGAATGGAGAAGTGGTCATGTACCGATGTAGCCTCATGTAACTGTATTTTTTCACTGCGTGCTGGTGTATGTGCTAAATGAGCCGACATTGTATGTATTTGGACAAGGGAACAGATGGGACTTTCACTTGCAATGATGGTTGTTTGGGGCTTGGGTGTGTATGCGGGGTTTGTGTGCTAAAGGGGGTTTCTTGGTTTTCCTGAGACCGGGCAAGGGGGAAAGAGAGCCGGGTGGGAGCCTCCATGCTGGCCAGTTTAAGTCCGCGCATGCGCAGGAGCGTCAGCGACTGCTGATGTCATCCCCGCACATGCGCAGGGGGGGGGTCACCTCCGCATCGGCCATCGCGGAGGCTATGGCCAACGCGGAGGGGAAAGAGTGCCCCCATGGCACAGGCCCGCCTGGGGATCGGTGGGCCCCGGTCGCGGGCCAGGTCACAGTGGGGGCACCTCCGGGGCCAGATCGCCCTGCGCCCCCCCCCCCCCCCCCCCAGGACCCCGGAGCCTGCTCGTGTCGCCTGGTCCCACCAGTAAGGGAGGGATTCACGCCGGCGGGACCGGCATTACAGCAGGGGGACTTCGGACTTCGGCCCATCGCGTGCCGGAGAATCGCCGGGGGGGGGGGGGCCGCCGACCGGCGCAACGCAATTCCCGCCCCTGCCGAATTTCCGGTGCTGGAGAATTCGGCAGCTGGTGGGGGCGGGATTCACGCCGCCCCCCCGGCGATTCTCCGACCCGGCGGAGGGTCAGAGAATCCCGCCACAAGTTCCGATGAGTATAGCCGGGGTGGGAAGTTGGGGGGAAGGAACAGAGGTTGGGGGGGGAGGAGTTTTGTAAGAGGAAGTGGAGGGGAGGAGTCGGGGACAGGGGGGCTTGCAATGCATGGGTGTCATTTACGGTACTCTTTCGGGGATTGGATGGCATTGAATGTTAGGGGGAGGAGGTGGGGGGACTCTCTAGGTCAATGGTGACCATAGGCGATTCCTGATTCCTTTTTGTTTTTCTCTCCTTTGTTTGTCCCACCGTGGGAGGGTTTGTTTTATTTGATGCCTATATTGTCAGGTGGGCCGTTGTTTGGGGTGGTGGGAGGATGGTATCGTTGTTGTTGATAAGGGGATTGACTTTGTATTTGTTACCGTTTACTGCTTGTTGGTGGGTGTAAATTCTGAAGAAAATGTGAAAATGGAGAATAAAAATATTTTACAAAAAAAAATGATAGTGGCAGCAATAGCTGCAGATATCTTGACTGGTGGGTGATCAGTTGAACAACAGGGTTCTTACTAGGAATCTTTAGAATGCACTAGGGATTGAGTCTACTGTCCCAGGTGCAGCTACCTGTGATTGAGGAGCAGAGCTTTAGGAGGCTGAAGCTGTGACAGAGCTATAATAAGAGTGCAGCGTATGTAATCACAGCACAGGTGAATCACCTACTTCCTGACAATTCCAATCCAACCTCTATTTTAGGGGAAGAAAGAATGGAAGAATGGCTCCTGCAAGACAAAGGGGATCTTCTGCATTCATGGCTCATGGCTCATGACAGCCTTGTAATAACCAGTGACAGGATTTCCTCAGAACGGCTCTCTCCAGTGACTTAAGATCAGCTGGATGTCTGCTGCACGTCTGGCAAAGTTACAATAACAGAACAGAAACAGCTTAGGGCCTTTGAAGCCATCTTTGAGGTTCATGTTCAACAAGGTTCTACAACAGAAGTTTGAAGATTCATGAAAGATATTGCCACTGTGTCTATAGCCTGCATGGCTGAGGACTCTGCTGTAGGTGCCAGTACAGTTGCCACACCCTAAATACCAAATTTGAGTGAAGACAATGTAATGATATGTATATAGTCAGGTTAGTGAAGGGTTAATTATTACATCTCTGTGTAAATCAAACACCAGAGGACACCACCACGTATCTGTATTTAAGTCAGACCCTGAGGGAATTCTGGGAGTAGCATAAGGAGAAAGCATAGTGAAAGCATTAGAAGGAGATTAGATTTGACAGAATTAACACAAGGCTAGATCATAGTGTAGTTAGTGACTATTTATATTATTGAGTACTGCTGGACAGATTCAATATTACTTAATTATTATCTGTAGCTCAGTAGAGTGTTCAAACTTCATTCAATTAATAGTATTATAATAAATTAGTTTTGTTTCAATCTTTTGATTGGTGGATTCTTTGTCAACAACACATTGGATCATTCTGGAAGAAAAGACAAAGAACACAACATATTACCACGAATGGTAATATAACAGACAACTGTTGATTCATTATTATCACTGCACCTCAAACCAACTAACTCTTTGTAGCTGATGCTGCTCAGGTAGCAATTTCTACTAGTTTTTGTGGGATCCAAAGTAGGGTCTAGAATCTCACTGAATCTCCAGCCAATAGATAATTGGCACGATGGTGGCTCACACCACTTCGAATAATAGAATCCCTACGGTGCAGAATGAGGTCATTTTGCCATTGCGTCTGCACTGATCCCCTCCGCCCTATACCTGTACCCCGTAACCTAACCTGCAAATCCCTGGACACTAAAAGACAATTTATCATGGCTAATCCACCTAAAGTGTCGAGACATGTGGACTGACTGATAGCAATTTCTGCATTTGACTGCGCATGTGCAGATTCCATAAGTTGCTGTTAGTTTCAGAAGAGTAAGGATGACTGACAAATGCTGACAATTTTACCATCATTACTATTGCAAAATCCCAGGCATTGTGTTTGTGCAGATTGTTTGAACTAAATAGGTTAGGGAGGACCAGGGGTCATAATCTCAAGTTTCCTAAGACCTGAATTTGATTAGATGTCAAGAGGTGGTTCTTTTCCCAGGGAATAGTGGACTTGTGGTGGGTGCAGCACGATTGTGCAGCGAATGTTGATTTGCTGAATTCCTTCAAGGAAGAGCTCAATAAGTTTGTGGTTGGGATGGTAATCCGTTTGTACAAAAGGTGGGAGAAGCATAATGTTAATAGGGACCTTTGAGAATATCTTGGTAATGATTGGGCATGTTGGAGACTTAATAATAACCTTTATTAGTGTCACAAGTCAGCTTACATTAACACTGCAATGAAGTTACTGTGAAAAGCCTCTAGTCGCCACACTCCGGCGCCTGTTCGGGTAGACAGAGGGAGAATTCGGAATGTCCAATTCACCTAACAGCACATCTTTCGGGACTTGTGGGAGGAAACCGGAGCAACCGGAGGAAACCCACGCAGACACTGGGAGAACGTGCAGACTCCACACAGACAGTGACCCAAGCCGGGAATTGAACCCGGGTCCCGGGCGCTGTGAAACAACAGTGCTAACCACTGTGCTACCGTGCCTTAAGAGTCAATAATCAAACTGAATGGTGGAACTTGCGTGTAATAACAGGCTTTCTCGGGGTAAAAGGGAAACAGTGAGGCTGCTTTGATGGAGACGGGGATGAGTGCTGTTTCGTTAAGATGTCTTTTATCATCTGCAAGGAATGCCCTTGAAAAAAGATATGCGACTGGAACAATGTTGACCGAGTGTGATTAACATATAACTTTAGCGATTAGAATAATAAGCAGTGGCAGAGGGATTAATTAGCTATAGTTTAGAATGGACGCCAGAGTTAAGGGGCTCCGCAGAGAGGTTGAGAAAAGGTGGGGGATGATTGTGACTGTGTTTGAGGGGCTGTTCGTCGCAGTGGGGAGGGGGGGGGAGGTGGCGGACAGTGAAAATGGGGAAAAAGTTTGTACAGATTGTATAGTTGATTGCTGGGAAGTAATCCCAAGGTGTTTCCCAGGGTGTTTATGGGTTGTAACCTGTTTTGATACATGTCAAGTAGAATGAATGCCAGATACAATTTAAGCTGTGCTGGGGATGGTCCAGAGAACAGATAAATCATGAAGTATGATCTGTGAAATGGACTTTAAAATTTTAAAAAATAAATTTAGAGTACCCAATTCATTTTTCCCAATTAAGAGGCAATTTAACATGGCCAATCCACCTAGCCTGCACATCTTTCTGGGTTGTGGGGGTGAAACCCACGCAAACACGGGGAGAATGTGCAAACCCCACACGGACAGTGACCCAGAGCCAGGATCGAACCTGGGACCTCGGCGCCATGAGGCAGCAGGGCTAACCCACTGTGCCACCGTGCTGCCCGTGAAATGGACTTTTAAAGTAACTGACTAAGATATATAGTTTTCCAGGGTTAGTTAGTAGATGGAGAGCGAGAGAAACCCTGGGCTGGATTCTCCATAGCTCAACGCCGAAATTGTGATTGGTGATCTGGCGGAGAACGGATTCCGATGCCAGAATCGGGGCCGGCGCCGGTTTGACGCCGTTGGTGCATTTTCAGCTGGCCCACCCACGATGCTCCGCCCCCGAGGGGCCGAGTTCCCGATGCCGTGGACCACATGTGTCCAGCGCTGCTACACTGCTAGGGCTAGGGGGGACTGGTGGGGTGTGGCCAGGGGGCGGGCTGTGGGGTCGCGGTTGGCGGGTTAGGGTTCGCGCACGGCCAGCGCCATGTTTTACGGCGCGACTGGTGCAGGCCATCAGCCCTGAGCATGCGCAGCCCGAGGCCCGGTTACTCTCCGGCTGTTTTCGGCATGATCCGCGGGAGTTTCACACGCCGCCGGTGCTAGCCCCTCAATGGTACCGTAATCGGTGAGTGGTTCCTGCCAATTTTCCTGTTGTGAACCTCCCGCGGATTCTCCATTCGCGCTGGCACTTAGCTGCAGAATTGGAGACTCCAGCCCCATATGTTACCCTCATATTGTCTGATCTAACAACTGTGCTGTTTGAATCAGACCGTCACTGGGTTCAAATCCTGAAATTCTATTCCTTGCAGCACTGTGGGTGTACCTACATCACATGGGCTGCTGCAGTTCAAGGAGGCAGCACACTGCCACCTTCTCAAGGGCAATTAGAGATGGGCAATAAATTCAGGCAGCTTCAGTGGCTTGGCACATACCCAAGGATCCTCTGTGTGGTGAGATAGCCAGAGTCAAACGTTGTGTGGGGTGCCCAAGGCTCCTCTTCAAGCAATGAAATGAAGGTCCTCAACATTGACTCTCACATCTGGGAGTCACTAGCTGGCAAAAGAGGGAAATGGCAGCAGCTCCTGTTGGTTGGTGTGCACTATCATAATGACCAGTGGCTACAACAGCTTAGCAACAGGCACTAACATTGGAAACAACAGCCACAACATCACTTGGCAGCTTCACACGGGACACTTATGGCAGAACCGGCCCCTCAATGATTGGCCTCCATGGCCATCAGCAAAGGTGCATCAAATGAAGGCATCCCACCTGTAAGGATTGTTTGCTGCATGTGCATCATCCCTTGTAGATGGAAGAATACCAATGCCCTTATCAAAACCCCTCATAATTGGGAACACCTGTATCAGTTTTATGAAGAGTAAATCATGTTTGACTAATTTGCTCGAGTTCTTCGGAGATGTAACAAGCCAAATAGAAACCCCCCTCATCCTTCTAAATTCCAACGAGTACAGTCCCAGTTTACTCAACCTCTCCTCGTAATCCAACCCCTTCAGCTCTGGGATTAACCTAGTGAATCTCCTCTGCACACCCTCCAGTGCTGTAGATGTAGTATATCTGGGCTTCCAGAAGGCATTTGATAAGGTGCTGCACATAATGTTACTACAGAAGGTAAGATCACATGAGAGGTAATTTATTAGCTGGGATAGAAGACTGGCTAGCTGACCGAAGGCAGAGAGTCGGGATATATGAGTCTTTTTTCTGGTTGGCAAGATGTAACTAGTGGGATGCCACAGGATTTGATCCTCGGGCCCAACTATTTTAAAAAACCTTTTCCAATGAAGGGACAATTTAGCGTGGCCAATCCACCTACCCTGCACATCTTTGGATTGTGGGGGTGAGACCCACATAGACATGGAGAGAATGTGCAAACTCCACACAGACAGTGACTCGGGGCTGGGATCGATTCCGGGTCCTTGGCGCTGTGAGGCAGCAATGCTAACCACGGGCCCCAACTATTTACAGTACATATGAATGACTTGGAAGAATGGCTAGAAGGTACAACAGCCAAATTTGTAGATGACACTAGGTGGGATAGTAAGTTGCAATGAGGAAATAAGGAATTTGCAAATAGATATATATAGGTTAGGAGAGTGGACCAAGAATTGGCAGATGGAGTTTAACGAGGATAATTGTGAGGTTATCCATTTTGGTTGGAAAAATGGAAAGGCAACTTATTATAGAACATAAGAACATAAGAACTAGGAGCAGGAGTAGGCCATCTGGCCCCTCGAGCCTGCTCCGCCATTCAATGAGATCATGGCTGATCTTTTGTGGACTCAGCTCCACTTTCCAGCCTGAACACCATAACCCTTAATCCCTTTATTCTTCAAAAAACTATCTATCTTTATCTTAAAAACATTTAATGAAGGAGCCTCTACTGCTTCACTGGGCAAGGAATTCCATAGATACACAACCCTTCGGGTGAAGAAGTTCCTCCTAAACTCAGTCCTAAATCTACTTCCCTTTATTTTGAGGCTATGCCCCCTAGTTCTGCTTTCACCCGCCAGTGGAAACAACCTGCCCGCATCTATCCTATCTATTCCCGTCATAATTTTATATGTTTCTATAAGATCCCCCCTCATCCTTCTAAATTCCAATGAGTACAGTCCCAGTCTACTCAACCTCTCCTCGTAATCCAACCCCTTCAGCGCTAGGATTAACCTAGTGAATCTCCTCTGCACACCCTCCAGTGCTAGTATGTCCTTTCTCAAGTAAGGAGACCAAAACTGAACACAATACTCCAGGCGTGGCCTCACTAACACCTTATACAATTGCAGCATAACCTCCCTAGTCTTAAACTCCATCCCTCTAGCAATGAAGGACAAAATTCCATTTGCCTTCTTAATCACCTGTTACACCTGTAAACCAACTTTTTGCGACTCATGCACTAGCACAGACGTGGATAATTGTGAGGGTATCCATTTTGGTTGGAAAAATGGAAAGGCAACTTATTATAGTCTCTCTGCACAGCAGCATATTTTATAATTTAAATAATAATCCCTTTTGCTGTTATCTCAATGAAGAGAAACTCAGAGTGCTTCGCTGCAGAGGGATCTGGGCGTCCTCGTGTATGAATCGCAGAAAGTTAGTCTGCAGATACAGCAGGTAATCAGGGAGGCAAATGGAATTTTGGCCTTTATAGCGAAAGGAATAGAGTATAAAAGTAGGGAAGTGTTGCTGAAACTGTACAAGGCATTGATGAGACCGCACCTCGAGGATTGTGTACAGTTTTGGTCCCTTTATTTGAGGAGGGATGTAGTTGCATCAGAGGCAGTTCTGAGGAGGTTTGCTAGACTGATGCCAGAGATGAGGGGTTTGTCTTATGAAGAGAGATTGAGCAGGTTAGGCCTATATACTCTCGAGTTTAGAAGAATGAAAGGTGATCTAATTGAGGTATATAAAAGTTATTGACAGAGTAGACATAGAGCGGATGCTTCCTCTTGTGGGGCAATCTAGAATGAGAGGTCATAGTTTTAGGATAAGGGATAACAGATTTAAAACAAAGATGAAAGAAATTACTTCTCTCAAAGAGTCGTGGAATTCACTACCCCAGAGTGTGATGGGTGTCGGGAAATTTAACAAATTTAAGCAGGAGATAGATATTTAATTAGTAAAGGGGTTGAAGGGTTATGCAGAACGGGCATGAAAATGGAGTTGAGGCTGAGAGAAGATCAGCCATGATGATACTGAATGGCGAAGCGGGCTCGCGGAGCTGAACTGCCTACTCCTGCTCCTAATTCTTATGATCTATTTAACCATCCCTGCTCTAAGGAAAGCAGTCCAACTTCTCAAGTTGTGGGTCCTTACTTTTTTTTTTTAAATAATATTTTATTGAAAATTTTTGGTCAACCAACACAGTACATTGTGCATCCTTTACACAACATTGTAACAATACAGATAATAATGACCTTTTTAAAATTTAAACAAAAACAACAACAAATAAATAAATATTAAATAACAAAAAATAAAAACTAGCCCTAATTGGCAACTGCCTTGTCTCAGGCCACCCCACCCCCCATCCCCCCCCATCCCTCCCCCCCCCCCCAAGTCCTGGGCCGCTGCTGCTGCCTTCTTTGTTCTCCCCTATCTATCTTTCCGCAAGATATTCGACGAACGGTTGCCACCGCCTTGTAAACCCTTGAGCCGACCCCCTTAGGACGAACTTAATCCGCTCTAACTTTATGAACCCCGCCATATCATTTATCCAGGTCTCCACCCCCGGGGGCTTGGCTTCTTTCCACATTAGCAATATTCTGCGCCGGGCTACTAGGGACGCAAAGGCCAAAACATCGGCCTCTTTCGCCTCCTGCACTCCCGGCTCTTGTGCAACCCCAAATATAGCCAACCCCCAGCTTGGTTCGACCCGGACTCCTACTACTTTCGAAAGCACCTTTGTCACCCCCATCCAAAACCCCTGTAGTGCCGGGCATGACCAAAACATATGGGTATGATTCGCTGGGCTTCTCGAGCACCTCGCACACCTATCCTCCACCCCAAAAAATTTACTGAGCCGTGTTCCAGTCATATGTGCCCTGTGTAATACCTGAAACTGAATCAGGCTTAGCCTGGCGCACGAGGACGACGAGTTTACCCTGTTTAGGGCATCTGCCCACATCCCCTCCTCAATCTCCTCCCCTAGCTCTTCTTCCCATTTCCCTTTTAGTTCGTCCATCATAGTCTCCCCTTCGTCTCTCATTTCCCTATATATATCCGACACCTTACCGTCCCCCACCCATTTCTTTGAGATGACTCTGTCCAGCACCTCTTGTGTCGGGAGCTGCGGGAATTCCCTCACCTGCTGCCTCGCAAAAGCCCTCAATTGCATGTACCTGAATGCATTCCCTTGGGGCAACCCATATTTCTCGGTCAGCGCTCCCAGACTCGCAAACTTCCCATCCACAAATAGATCTTTCAATTGCGTTATACCTGCTCTTTGCCACATTCCATATCCCCCATCCATTCCCCCCGGGGCAAACCTATGGTTGTTTCTTATCGGGGACCCCCCCAGTGCTCCGGTCTTTCCCCTATGTCGTCTCCACTGTCCCCAAATCTTCAGTGTAGCTACCACCACCGGACTCGTGGTATAGTTCCTTGGTGAGAACGGCAATGGGGCTGTCACCATAGCCTGCAGGCTGGTCCCCCTACAGGACGCCCTCTCTAATCTCTTCCACGCCGCTCCTTCCTCCTCTCCCATCCACTTACTCACCATTGAAATATTAGCGGCCCAATAATACTCACTTAGGCTCGGTAGTGCCAGCCCCCCCCTATCCCTACTACGCTGTAAGAATCCCTTCCTCACTCTCGGAGTCTTCCCGGCCCAAACAAAACCCATAATACTCTTTTCTATCCTTTTGAAAAAAGCCTTCGTGATCACCACCGGGAGACACTGAAACACAAAAAGGAATCTCGGGAGGACCACCATCTTAACTGCCTGCACCCTCCCTGCCATTGACAATGCTACCATGTCCCATCTCTTGAAATCTTCCTCCATCTGTTCCACCAACCGCGTCAAATTTAGCCTGTGCAATGTGCCCCAATTCTTAGCTATCTGGATCCCCAGGTAACGAAAGTCTCTTGTTACCTTCCTCAACGGTAGGTCTTCTATTTCTCTACTCTGCTCCCCTGGATGCACCACAAACAGCTCACTCTTTCCCATATTCAATTTATACCCTGAAAAATCCCCAAACTCCCCAAGTATCCGCATTATTTCTGGCATCCCCTCCGCTGGATCCGCCACATATAGTAGCAGATCATCCGCATATAAAGATACCCGGTGTTCTTCTCCTCCCCTAAGTATTCCCCTCCATCCCTTGGAACCTCTCAGCGCTATCGCCAGGGGCTCAATCGCCAGTGCAAAAAGTAATGGGGACAGAGGACATCCCTGCCTTGTCCCTCTATGGAGCCGAAAATATGCCGATCCCCGTCCATTCGTGACCACACTCGCCACTGGGGCCCTATACAACAGCTGCACCCATCTAACATACCCCTCTCCGAACCCAAATCTCCTCAACACCTCCCACAGATAATCCCACTCCACTCTATCAAATGCTTTCTCGGCATCCATCGCCACTACTATCTCCGTTTCACCCTCTGGTGGGGCCATCATCATTACCCCTAACAACCTCCGTATGTTCGTGTTCAGCTGTCTCCCCTTCACAAACCCAGTTTGGTCCTCATGAACCACCCCCGGGACACATTCCTCTATTCTCATTGCCATTACCTTGGCCAAGACCTTGGCATCTACATTGAGGAGGGAGATTGGTCTGTAGGACCCGCATTGTAGCGGATCCTTTTCCTTCTTTAAAAGAAGCGATATCGTTGCTTCTGACATAGTCGGGGGCAGTTGTCCCCTTTCCTTTGCCTCGTTGAAGGTCCTCGTCAGTAGCGGGGCGAGCAAGTCCAAATATTTTCTGTAAAATTCAACTGGGAATCCGTCCGGTCCCGGGGCCTTTCCCGTCTGCATGTTCCTAATTCCTTTCACCACTTCTTCTACCGTGATCTGTGCTCCCAATCCCATCCTTTCCTGCTCTTCCACCTTGGGAATTTCCAGCCGATCCAAAAACTCCATCATTCTCTCCCTCCCATCCGGGGGTTGAGCTTCATACAATTTTTTATAAAATGGCTTAAACACTTCATTCACTCTCTCCGCTCCCCGCTCCGTCTCTCCATCTTCGTCTCTCACCCCCCCTATTTCCCTCGCTGCTCCCCTTTTCCTCAATTGGTGTGCCAGCAATCTGCTCGCCTTCTCTCCATATTCATACTGTACACCCTGCGCCTTCCTCCATTGTGCCTCTGCAGTGCCTGTGGTCAGCAAGTCAAATTCCACATGCAGCCTTTGCCTTTCCCTATACAGTCCCTCCTCCGGTGCTTCCGCATACTGTCTGTCCACCCTCAAAAGTTCTTGCAACAACCGCTCCCGTTCCTTACTCTCCTGCTTCCCTTTATGTGTCCTTATTGATATCAGCTCCCCCCTAACCACCGCCTTCAACGCCTCCCAGACCACTCCCACCTGTACCTCCCCATTGTCATTGAGTTCCAAGTACTTTTCAATGCATCCCCTCACCCTTAAGCACACCCCCTCATCCGCCATTAGTCCCATATCCATTCTCCAGGGTGGACGCCCTCTTGTTTCCTCCCCTATCTCCAAGTCTACCCAGTGTGGGGCATGATCCGAAATGGCTATAGCCGTATATTCCGTTCCCCTCACCCTCGGGATCAATGCCCTACCCAACACAAA
The DNA here is from genome assembly GCF_047496885.1 of Scyliorhinus torazame. Lineage (NCBI taxonomy): Eukaryota > Metazoa > Chordata > Chondrichthyes > Carcharhiniformes > Scyliorhinidae > Scyliorhinus > Scyliorhinus torazame. Next base: position 295,965,964 of record NC_092710.1, read on the forward strand.
AAAGTCTATGCGCGAGTAGACTTTATGGACATAGGAGAAAAACGAGAACTCCTTACTCCTAGGTCTACTGAATCTCCACGGGTCCACCCCTCCCATCTGCTCCATAAAATCCTTAAGCACCTTGGCTGCTGCCGGCCTCCTACCAGTCCTGGACTTCGACCTATCCAGCCTTGGTTCCAACACCGTGTTAAAGTCTCCCCCCATTATCAGCTTTCCGGTCTCTAGGTCTGGGATGCGTCCTAGCATTCGCCTCATAAAATTGGCATCGTCCCAATTCGGGGCATACACGTTTACCAACACCACCATCTCTCCCTGTAATTTGCCACTCACCATCACGTATCTGCCCCCGTTATCCGCCACTATAGTCTTTGCCTCGAACATTACCCGCTTCCCCACTAATATAGCCACCCCCCTGTTTTTCGCATCCAGCCCCGAATGGAACACCTGCCCTACCCATCCTTTGCGCAACCTAACCTGATCTATCAGTTTCAGGTGCGTTTCCTGTAACATGACCACATCTGCTTTAAGTTTCTTAAGGTGTGCGAGTACTCGTGCCCTCTTTATCGGCCCGTTAAGCCCCCTCACGTTCCACGTGATCAGCCGAGTTGGGGGGCTTCCCACCCCCCCCCTTGCCGGTTAGCCATCATCTTTTTCCAGCTTCTCGCCCAGTTCCCACACGGCTGTATTTCTCCCAGACGGTGCCCCCCCGCCCATCCTTTCCCGCACCCACTCCCCCCTTTCCCCAGCAGCAGCAACCCAGTAATTCCCCCCTCCCCCCCCCCCCCCCCGCTAGACCCCCCGCTAGCGTAATTACTCCCCCCATGTTGCTCCCAGAAGTCAGCAAACTCTGGCTGACCTCGGCTTCCCCCCGTGATCACGGCTCGCCCCGTGCGGCGCCCCCTCCTTCCTGCTTCTCTATTCCCGCCATAATTATCATAGCGCGGGAACCAAGCCCGCGCCTCTCCCTCGGCCCCGCCTCCCATGGCCAACGCCCCATCTCCTCTCCCTCCCCACCTCCCCCCATCACCACCTGTGGGAGAAAGAAAAGTTACCATACCGCAGGATTAATCATACAATCCCTCTTCGCCCCCCCCCCCCCCACTCGTCCCACCACTTTGTCCAAACGTTCATTTTCGTAGTCCAATCATTCCAATTTTTCTTCTACAATAAAAGTCCACGCTTCATCCGCCGTCTCAAAGTAGTGGTGCCTCCCTTGATATGTGACCCACAGTCTTGCCGGTTGCAGCATTCCAAACTTTATCTTTTTTTTGTGAAGTACCGCTTTGGCCCGATTAAAGCTCGCCCTCCTTCTCGCCACCTCCGCACTCCAATCTTGATAGACGCGGATCACCGCGTTCTCCCATTTACTACACCGAGTTTTCTTCGCCCATCTAAGGACCATTTCTCTATCCTTAAAACGGAGAAATCTCACCACTATGGCTCTGGGAGCTTCTCCTGCTCTCGGTCCTTGCACCATAACTCGGTATGCTCCCTCCACCTCCAACGGACCCGTCGGGGCCTCCACTCCCATTAACGAGTGCAGCATCGTGCTCACATATGCCCCGACGTCCGCCCCCTCCACACCTTCAGGAAGGCCAAGAATCCTCAAGTTGTTCCTCCTTGCGTTATTTTCCAGTGCCTCCAACCTCTCCACAGATCGTTTCTGGTGTGCCTCCTGTATCTCCGACTTCACCACCAGGCCCTGTATGTCGTTTTCATTCTCTGCTGCCTTCGCCTTCACGACCCGAAGCTCCTGCTCCTGGGTCTTTTGTTCCTCTTTCAGCCCTTCAATCGCCTGTAGTATCGGGGCCAACAACTCTTTCTTCATTTCCTTTTTTATCTCCTCCACGCAGCGTTTCAAAAACTCTTGTTGTTCAGGGCCCCATATGAAACTGCCACCTTCCGACGCCATCTTGGTTTCTGCTTGCCTTCCTTGCCGTTGTTCCAAAGGATCCGCTGCAATCCGGCCACTTTCCTCTCCTTTTTCCATCCGTGTCCAGGGGGAACACCCTTCTGGTTTACCGCACGGTGTTTTCAGCCGTTAAAATTGCCGTTGGGGCTCCTATCAAGAGCCCAAAAGTCCGTTTCACAGGGAGCTGCCGAAACGTGCGACTCAGCTGGTCATCGCCGCACCCGGAAAACGGGGTCCTTACTTTTAACCAGAGATGTGCATCACTTAACTGTACAGAACTGAAGCAGGAGTGTATTTCAAGGTGATTTACAGCTTTGAGAAGAAATAAAAAAGTGTTTGCCGAATACATTGTCATGAAAGTGGTGCACCTTTAATTGAGGGTCAGAAAAGTATTAGTGAGTCTCATTGTTCCGACTCCACGTGCATTCTGATATTAATGGCATTGATTCCACAACATCCGTACAGCAAGCACATCCTGGCATGTGGATCATTTAACTACCCTAATAAGAGGGCAGGTTTAGGTTTTAAACTGTAGCAGCAGATTTTACCAATGAATATGCCGCTTTGTTTCAGTGCAATATGCTTTGGATTATTCAGACTCAAAGCTCCTGTGGCTTTACAACATGTGCAATTGAATAAATGAACTTTCGCTCGTTATATCTGCACAGGTCAAGTTGTGTGGGGCTGTAGCTTATGGTATTAAGGATTGATTTAAAATTTCCTCTCTTGTGCTAAGCTTTCTATTTCCAAAGTGGCGCTGGGGTGGGATGGCGGGGGCGGGGGGGGGGGGTGTTGTTGGTGTACAAGAGGCTGGGAAATTTTAAATACTGTGGCCCTCAGGCTGAGATCCCATGACAGTCTCAGCTGTTGCTGACACCGCAGCTGTTAGATCATATGTCAAAACCTGCAGCGCCTGACTTTTGTCTGTGTCACGGTACAACCCTTCACTGACAATCCGCCCAGCCCCACCCCCCGGTGAGAGGAGCTCCCCTCAGAATGGTGGGAACAGTGGGGGGGGGGGGGTCCAAGCTGCTGGCAGGAAGATAGCGGCACTCAATACACCATCTGACCTCTCTTCACGCATTGAGACTCCGCGAGGGAAGAAGACGGAGGTGCGGAGGAGAAGCAGCCAAAACAGCAACAGGAGCTGGTCTGAAGGGGTCACTAATTGGTGCAGCGCTGCGCCAACCTCCCGCCAAGCATCAAACAATTGTCAAGAGGGTGTCACTGTATGTGACACCACTTCTCCTCTTCCTTCTTTTGATGAACGGTCCGTAAAGTTCTTTGTCCTTTTCAGATTGAAACTGCTTTTAATTATGTGTATGTGAAGGACGAACATTCAAAGCAATCCACAATCCCCCCAACCCCCACAATTAAAAAAAAAAAACCATCATTCGCAACCTATTCCTGCCGAAACAAAACCGAATTTTGCTTCCTTTATAAAGGCACCATCTTCTTTCCAGCTCTCTCTCTCTGGCCATAGCCCCTTGGTTTCTGCAGCAGGCCGTATAGTTTGAGCGCACTTTTGAGGAAGAGCAAACGAGAGGCCATCAGTATAAGGTAGTTTACCAAGAAATCACATGCATAATTCAGAAGAAACGTCTTCCTCCAGTAAATGGCGGAAATGTGGAATTCTCCGCCTCAGGGAGTGAATGAGATTGAATCAACATTAGAGAGAGGAGGGAATGGAGGGCTTTCCTCAATGGAAACATAGAAAGTAGGAGCAGGAGTAGGCCATTCGGCCCTTTGAGACTGTGATGCACTATCAATTACGATGAGACGAGAGTAGAGTATAATCGAGGCTTTATTACGCAGAGATGTGTAGCCTCCCGCAGCTGCTGCCGAAATAGCTGCAGCTCGGAGAGTCCACACACTTATACTCCGCCTACAGGGCGGAGCCAGCAAGCAGGGATCTACCCCTGTGCCTGTAGTACAGAGGCCTTACTGTAATACCCCTCATATGCGGTGCAATACAACAGTGGTGACTACCACATTCACCTCCTGTTAAAAAAGATCCAGCGGGGATGGTGGAAAACCATTTACATTCAGGCGTTTAACATTTTAAGGAAAAGTTTACAAATTTAGACGATCGGGCTCCTTGATACGTCGTTGAGAGCGCCGCAGTTCTGGTGGCGATTTCAGAGTTGGTTCGGTCGTCGGTGACTCCCGGAGCATGTCGACCTCATCTTCATCCCCGGGTGGGACCAAGGGGAGGACGGATCGTCCTGGAGCGGGGGCTGTGGTGGGGTGTGCTCGGGGAGGGAGGGTGACGCCGGTATAGAGGGGGGGGGGGGGGGGAACCCAGCTGGTGCAGGTTGCAGCTGTATAGAACCTTAGTTAGGCCACACTTGGAGTATAGTGTTCAATTCTGGTCGCCACACTACCAGAAGGATGTGGAGGCTTTAGAGAGGGTGCAGAAGAGATTTACCAGAATGTTTCCTGGTATGGAGGGCATTAGCTATGAGGAGCAGTTCAATAAACTCGGTTTGTTCTCACTGGAACGAAGGAGGTTGAGGGGAGACCTGATAGAGGTCTACAAAATTATGAGGGGCATAGACAGAGTGGATAGTCAGAGGCTTTTCCCCAGGGTAGAGGGGTCAATTACTAGGGGGCATAGGTTTAAGGTGAGAGGGGCAAGGTTTAGAGTAGATGTACGAGGCAAGTTTTTTACACAGAGGGTAGTGGGTGCCTGTTCCAGGAGGTGGTGGAAGCAGGGACGATAGTGACATCTTGACAAATACATGAATAGGATGGGAATAGAGGGATACGGACCCAGGAAGTGTAGAAGATTGTAGTTTAGTCGGGCAGCATGGTCGGCACGGGCTTAGAGGGCCGAAGGGCCTGTTCCTGTGCTGTACATTTCTTTGTTCTTTGTTCTTTTGTTTGTCCCTGAGGGAGACTGTGTCTTGGCGGCCGTCGGGGTACGCTACGTAGGTGTACTGGGGGTTCGCGTGAAGTAGCTGTACTCTCTCAACCAACGGGTCCGCCTTGTGTAGCCGCACGTGCTTGCAGAGAAGGACGGGTCCTGGAGCTGCCAGCCACGTTGGGAGTAAAACCCCAGAGGTGGACTTCCTGGGAAAGGCAAAGAGACGTTCATGGGAGTTTTGTTAGTCACAGTGCAAAGGAGCGACCGAATGGAGTGAAGGGGGTCGGGGAGGTCCTCCTGCCAGTGGGAGGTCGGGAGATTTCTGGACCCTAGGGCCAGCTGGACGGCCTTCCAGACCGTCCCATTCTCCCACTCCACCTGCCCGTTTCCCCGGTGGTTGTCCTGCTCGAGGCAATGCCCCTGTTGAGCAGGTACTGCCGCAGGTCATCGCACAGAAATGAGGATCCCTGGTCACTGTGGATGTAGGCGGGGAAACCAAACAGAGCGAAGGTGATGCTGAAGGCTTTCATGACGGTGGCAGGCGTCATATCGGGGCATGGGACGGCGAAGGGGAATCTGGAATATTCATCGACCACATTAAGAAAGTACGTGTTGCGGTCGGTGGAGGGGTAGGGCCCTGTGAAGTCCACACTGAGGCGTTCAAAGGAGCGGGATGCCTTCATCAGGTGCGCTCGGTTTGGCTGGTAGAAGTGCGGTATACACTCCGCGCAGACCTGGCAGTCTCTGGTGACAGCCCTGACATCCTCGATGGAGTAGGGCAGATTGCGGGCCTTTATGAAGTGATAAAAGCGGGTGACCCCTGGATGACAGAGATCATCGTGCAGGGTCCGGAGTCGGTCCACTTGTGCGCTGGCACAAGTACCTCGGGATAGGGTATCGGGGGGCTCGTTGAGCTTACCGGGGCGATACAAAATCTCGTAATTGTAGGTGGTGTTATGGGCGAGACGTTTTTAGAACCCCAAAATGTCTCATGGCATTCAACCAATCTCTCCCTTTAATGTATTTGTTGCTTTTCCTAGCACACGGCTTTTTCCCTAGGTGTGGGATTACAATTATGGGCACATGGGTTTTTAGACACAAAACACTGTTTATTCCATGAACTCAATATAACATCTTAAATAAACATTGGATCTGTTAACACCCCGTACTTCAAAGATAACTCAGAAAATATTGCAACAGTAAATAATTCCTTAAAGTGTTCCTTCAAACTTCCAAGAGACTTAACACCTTTAAACAAAATCACATCAGGTTAAAGGCTTTACTTTAAATCACCCAAATGATCCAAAGATAGTTTTTCATGGCAGAGATCCAGCTCACTGCAAAACACAGACACACACAAGCTGCTTTTCAAACTGCAAAACTAAAACTGCCAAATGGCTGACCTGACCTCAGCTCCACCCACTCTCTGACATCACTGTTTTCTTAAAGGTACATTGCTTAAACAACCATGTCTTAAAGGTACTCTTTTTTTGAAAAAACATTTTTATTGGAGTTTTCACAAAATATCAACAACAGAATGAAAAAGGAACACAATAGAATTAAATACAGAACAAAGTAAAATAACCCCCGTGCCCCCTCCCCCCTATATATAAATAATAAATTAACACCCCGAATTAACACAAAGCAAACTTAGCAAATATATACACCCCCTCAGATCCCCCAGGGTAAATAAACAAAATTAAAATAGAACACCCCCCTCCCCCCCCGGATTGCTGCTGCTGCTGAACATTGTCTACCGTTCTGCCCTCTCCCCCAAAGAACCGGCTCATCCTTGTCCCGGTCATGTGTGCCCTGTGCAGCACCTTAAACTGTATGAGGCTGAGCCTCGCGCACAAAGAGGAAGAGTTCACCCTCCCTAGAGCATCTGCCCACATCCCCTCTTCGATCTCCTCTCCCAACTCCTCCACCCACTTACCTTTCAACTCCACCATCGAGGCGGCCTCCTCCTCCTGCATCACCTGATAAGTTTCCTAGATCTTCCCCACTCCAATCCCCCCCCCCACCCCGAGAGCACCCTGTCCTGAACTGTGCATGGCAGCAGCCGCGGGAATTCCACCACTTGCCGCCTGGCAAACGCCCTTACCTGTAAATATCTAAAGGTGTTCCCTGGGGGGAGCCCATACTTCTCCTCCAACTCACCCAGGCTCGCAAACTTCCCGTCCACAAACAGGTCTCCCAACCTTCTTATCCCTGCCCTGTGCCTGCCCGAAAACCCTCCATCTATTCTCCCTGGGACAAACCGGGGGTTCCCCGTATTGGGGTCCACACCGAGGCCCCAACTTCCCCCTGTGCCGCCTCCGCTGCCCCCAGATTTTGAGGGTAGCCGCCACTACCGGGCTCGTAGTATACCTCATTGGAGGGAGTGGCAGCGGCGCCGTTGCCAGTGCCTCCAGACTCGTACCCTCACAAGACGCCATTTCCAGCCTCTTCCATGTAGCCCCCTCCCCCTCCATCACCCACTTGCGCACCATCGCCGCATTGGCGGCCCAGTAGTACCCACAGAGGTTGGGCAGTGCCAGCCCCTCCTCATCCCCACTCCGCTCCAGGAACACCCTTCTCACCCTCGGAGTCACTCGCGCCCACACAAACCCCGTTATGCTCCTGGTGACCCGCCTAAAGAAGGCCTTCGGGATAAACATGGGGAGGCACTGGAACAGGAACAAAAACCTTGGGAGCACCGTCATCTTAACTGACTGCACCCTACCCGCCAGGGACAGCGGCAGCGCGTCCCACCTCTTGAACTCCTCCTCCATTTGCTCCACCAGCCTTGTGAAATTAAGTCTATGCAGGGGCCCCCCCAGCTCCTGGCCACCTGGAAATACCTGAAGCTCCTCTCCGCCCTTTTTAGTGTGAGCTCACCAATCCCCCTCTCCTGGTCCCCTGGGTGAACCACAAACAACCTTTTGAAACCTCAATTGGTCCAGAAAGCGACCCATCCCTCCCTCCTCCAGTGGGGTCTCGGACCGATACAATTCCTCATAAAAGTCCCTGAAGGCCCTATTGATGCCAACCCCACTCCACACCACACTCCCTCCCCTATCCTTAACTCCCCCGATCTCCCTAGCTGCGTCCCCCTTCTGAAGCTGATGCACCAGCATCCGACTTGCCTTTTCCCCATACTCATAAATCGCCCCCTGGGCCTACCTCCACTGCACCTCCGCCTTCCTGGTGGTCAACAGGTCAAATTCGGCCTGGAGGCTGCGCCTCTTCCTCAACAGTCCTTCCTCAGGCACCTCCGCATACCTCCTGTCTACCCTCACCATCTCTCCCACCAGCCTCTCCCTCTCCTTCTGCTCTCTCCTCTCCTTGTGGGCCCTAATGGAGATCAGCTCTCCCCTAACCACCACCTTCAACGCCTCCCATACCATCCCCACTCGGACCTCCCCGTTATCGTTGGCCTCCAGGTATCTCTCTGTGCTTCCTCGGACCCGCTCACTCACCTCCTTGTCCGCCAACAGCCCCACCTCCAAGCACCACAACAGGCGCTGGTCCCTCTACTCCCCCAGCTCTAGGTCTACCCAGTGCGGGGCGTGGTCCGAAATGGCTATTGCCGAATACTCGGTATCCTCTACTCTCGCTATCAGCACCCTACTCATAATAAAAAAGTCGATCTGGGAATAAGCCTTATGAACATGCGAGAAGAATGAAAATTCCCTAGCCACCGGCCTTGCAAATCTCCATGGGTCCACCCCTCCCATCTGGTCCATAAACCCCCTCAGCACCTTAGCCGCCGCCGGCTTCCTACCCGTCCTAGACCCGGAGCGATCCAGTGCCGGATCCAACACCGTGTTAAAGTCCCCCCCCCCCATTATCAGGCCCCCACTTCCAAGTCCGGGATCCGACCCAACATGCGCCACATAAAACCTGCATCGTCCCAGTTTGGGGCGTACACATTGACCAGCACCACCCTCTCCCCTTGCAGCTTACCACTTACCATTACGTACCTGCCACCATTGTCTGTCACAATGCTCGACCCCTCGAACAACACCCTCTTTCCCACCAAGATCGCCACCCCCTGATTTTTGGCATTCAGCCCCGAATGAAACACCTGACCCACCCACCCCTTCCTCAATCTTACCTGGTCTGCCACCTTCAGGTGTGTCTCCTGGAGCATGACCACATCCGCCTTCGGCCCCTTCAGGTGCGTGAACACCCGGGCCCGCTTGACCGGCCCGTTCAGTACCCTTACATTCCAGGTTATGAGCCGGATCAGGGGGCTACCCCCCCCCCCCCCAGCTAGGGTCCCTCCTAGCTACTTTACTCCTCCCATTGCACTCCCGCAAGTCAGCTGACCCCTGCTGACCCCGGCTACTACCACCTCTCCTTCGACTCCTCCCATTGTGGGACATACCCTCCTCCTCCATTACCCATCCACAGGCTCTCCGCCTCCCCCTTCTATCCCAAGCGCGGGAAACAACTCTCGCTTCCCCGCCCCGGCCCCGCTTCCTCCAGCCATCAGCGCGGGAAAAAGCCCGCGCTTTCCACCTGCTCGGCCCCGCCACCTCTGACGCCGCTCCTTTTACAGGCCCGGTCCCCTCACCCCCGACTCAGGCCTCCCCTCACCCCAGACTCGGGCTTCCCCCTCCCCCGCGGGGCCCCATCCCCCCCTACCGGCCATCCACCCCTACTCCTTTTACTTACCCCCCTCCAAGAGCCCACCCGACATACCCAACCAAAACAGTGCCCAACCCGCCCTAACCACCCTCACTGAACCAAAAAGAAATAGGAGCAAAGAACCCCCCCTCAAAATGTAACACCCCAACAGCAATCCCGGACCACCCACCCCGACCCTCAGTTTGTGTCCATCTTCTCGGCCTGGACAAAGGCCCACGCCTCCTCCGGAGACTCAAAACAATGGTGCCGGTCCTTGTAGGTAACCCACAGTCGCGCCAGCTGCAACATGCCAAACTTCACCCCCTCCCTGTGCAGCACCGCCTTCGCCCGATTGTACCCGACCCTCTTCTTCGCCACCTCCGCACTCCAGTCCTGGGATATTCGAACCTCCGCGTTCTCCCACCTGCTGCTCCTCTCCTTCTTGGCCCACCTGAGCACACACTCCCGATCGACGAACCGATGGAACCGCACCAGCACCGCCCGCGGAGGCTCGTTAGCCTTGGGCCTCCTCGCCAGCACTCTATGGGCCCCTTCCAGCTCCAGGGGCCCCTGGAAGGACCCCGCTCCCATCAGTGAGTTTAACATGGTGACCACATAGGCCCCCACGTCCGACCCCTCCAGCCCCTCTGGGAGGCCCAGAATTCCCCATCTCCTCGAGCCGTTCCTGCCATTTCTTGTGGAGCGCCTCGTGCGCCTCCACCTTTACCGCAAGGCCTAATCTCCGTCCTCGTTGTCGGAGATCTTTTGTCGGACCACGTGGATTGCCACCCCCGGGGCCGTCTGGGTCTCCAGCAGCTTGTCGATAGAAGCCTTCATCGGCTCCAGCAGGTCCGCTTTGATCTCCCTGAAGCAGCGCTGGATAACCTCCTGCTGCTCCTGCACCCACTGCATCCACGCTGCCTGGTCCCCGCCCGCCGCCATTTTGCTCTTCATCCCTCGCACCTTCTTTGGGTTCACCACCACTTGTTTAGTCGCCCTGCTCCTGGTCCAAGCCATACACTGTCGGGGAACTATTGCAATCTCCTTCTCACACCGGGAAACGTCGAAAAAATTCAGTTGGGGGCCCTCAAAAGAGCCCAAAAGTCCGTTTTTAGCGGGAGCTGCCGAATGTGCAACTTAGCTCCACATAGCCGCAACCAGAAGTCCTCTTAGAGGTACTCTTACATGACAGTGGAGAGCTCGATCCTCCACCTCAAGATCTTATCATTTTTGATCTTACCCCGCTGTGTGTTGTTGAACATGAAGACAACCGACCGTTGGTCAGTGAGGAGAGTGAATCTCCTGCCGGCCAGATAATGCCTTCAATGCCGCACAGCTTCAACAATAGCTTGGGCCTCTTTTTCGACGGAGGAGTGCCGGATTTCGGCGGCCTGGAGGGTGCGGGAAAAGAATGCCACGGGCCTGCCTGCGTGGTTGAGGGTGGCGGCTCGGGCGACGTCTGATGCATCGCTTGCGATTTGGAAGGGGAGCGTCTCCTCGACCGCATGCATCGCGGCCTTGGCGATGTTGGCCTTGATACGGTTGAAGGCCTGGTGAGCCTCGGCAATCAGGGGGAAACGGTGGAGTGAATGAGTGGGTTAGGCTCTGGAGGTTGCTCTGGAAGTCCAGGCCGAGTAGCAAGGCAGCGCAGAGGTCGGGGAGGACGTAAAGCTGGAAGCCGCTGAACTCTATGCCCTGGATGGTGAGGGCGGTGGTGTAGTACCCCCGGGTTGCCACGGAGTGGGATCCAGAGGCCAGGGAGATTTTCTGGTTAATGGGGTGTACCGAGAGGGAGCAGCGCCTTACCGTATCGGGATGGAATAAGCTCTCAGTGCTCCCGGAGTCCAGAAGGCAGGATATCTTGTGCCCGTCGACCTTCACTGTGGTCGCCGCGGTCACGAGGTTGTGCGGTCGGGACTGGTCGATCGTGATGGAGGCGAGACGCGGCTGGTCGGCAGCGGTTGCAGGCGATGAGCGGCCCAATGAGGTGGCCGACGAGCAGGGGTCCTGAGGCGGGGAAGATGGTAGCGCCCACGGGCCGTACGTGTCCTGAGGCAGGCAAGATGGCGGCGCCCATGGGTCGCACGTGGTCTGAAGCGAGGAAGATGGCGGCGCCCATGTGGGGGAGCAGGGACAATAGCGGCGAACGAGTGGGCCTGGCACAAAGCAGCGGAATGTCTCTTCTTCCCGCAGGCCTTGCAGAGCGCGCTCCGCGCCAGGCAGCGCTGTCCGCAGAAGTAGCACTTGAGTTCCCCCAGGGTTGGTTGTCTGCTGCGCGGCGCAGGCCTGGGATTGGCTGGGGGTGGTCGCTGATGGGGTCCACGATGGGGTGTTCGCTGGCGGGGTCCACGATGCCCAGGAGGGGTGAGCTGTGCGGTCAGGGGCATACGCCTGTACATTGCGTGAGGTGACTGTGAACGAGATCGCTAGTTTCTTGGTCGCCGCGAGGTCGAGGGTAGCCCTATGGTGATATACATCACTGTAAGTACACAGAGGGTTAATGTACATACACTACACCTAGCTAGACACTAGAGGGAGCATCAGAGACATGACACACAGACATTCAACCAATAGGTCAGTAAGATAGGACACGATCAATGGGCATTCACGATACACACAGAGGTGACACTACCACAGGAGGGCATTACACCAACCCATATAAAAGGACACAGCACACATGCTCAGTCTCTTTCCAGTGGAGACACTCAGTGTGTTCACAGGGTTGATTGAAACACATCACTCCCACCACGTGGATTGTAGCAGACTGGTTCGTCAGTCTGAGTAGCTATAGCAGGATTAACAGGAGAGTCGAATCCAAGTAGGAGAATTGTTAATAGTTTAATAAATGTGTTAAAGCTATCTCCAAGTCTGAACCTTCTTTTGTCAGAGTGCACATCAAGGAAGCAGCTTATGCTACGTCAAGAGCATAACAAAACATGGTATCCAGGAGTGACTGTTAAATCCATATAGTTACAACTCAGCAAACAGTGACAACCAGCAACAACACCCAGTCAAGTTGATGTTCGGGATTCCGGTTCCACAGCAGCTCAGGTACCAAGGCAATCTCAGTGAAAACTGGCGTTGGTTCAGGCAGAGATTCGAGATCTATCTGGTAGCGTCCGACTTAGGTGGCGTGGCGGATGCAGAGAAAATAAAGCTTCTACTTACCATCGCGGGTCCAGAAGCAGCTGAAATCGTCCAGACCTTCAAATACTCAAAGGGGCAAAACAAGAGCGACTTCCAGGCAGTCCTGGACAAATTCCAGGAATTCTGCAAGGAACATACAAGAAGAAAAGGTAAAAGAGGCGCCAAAACTCACCGCGAGGAAGGCTTGCAGCAACGAACGGCAGTTTTGAATTGCAGCCATCTTGGAAAAGGTGCTGCACATGCACAGTTGCGCGAAGAGCGCACATAATGGGAAGGTACGTTTGCGCATGTGCGAGAGGCCGTGCATGAGCAATTGAGAACAAGGCCCCAAGTAAAGGAACAGCGATCTGCGCATGCGCAATCGCTTCCTACGCACTACATCACACGCTGCGTGACGTCAGAGGCCCCGGACCACGCCCACTTAAAGGGGAAATTAAAGGGGAAATGACCCAAAAGAAGAAAAAAAAAATTTTAAGCCTCAAAACCAGATTATTTCACCTGGAACGACAGCACAATGCCTGAAATTCGACCAATAGCTGAAAGTAACCTCCGCAGAATCCTGCAACAAGCAGTTAGCACCGCCCAAAGAGATGATACAGTCCTTGAAGGCTATGACTCAGACCTTGAATTCTTCTTTGGACATCGCCAAATGCCAGCTCCGACACAAAACGTGACGATATGGTCTTGGAAGACAACGACTCGGACGAACCTTTCACCTTGGGAGGCTACCCCAGTACCAAATCCGATCCGCAACTAGACGTGTTGCACATTGACCACCCCGACGACGAGTTCTTCGGATTGGGGAATCTTCAGCCCAGTATATACGACATCCCGACTCGTGAGTGCAGGATTATGCTGCGGCTTGACGCCAAGAGACAGAGAGCGGTACAAGCCCACAGAGAGTGGACCACGCACCACGACGGGTCCCAGCCTTCACACAGAAAGCGATGAAAGACTCCACAACGAGCTCATGGACAGCCTCCACGATAGAAGCAACGCAAGACTCCAGAGCGCAGTCCTTGCATGAACAAGAAGTGATGACAGTTTCCACAGCGAGACCAATGCACGATTCCACACAGGGAACGCTGCAAGACTCCACAGAGGGAGTGACACAAGCCTCCACAGCGAGCTTGTGGACAGACTCCACGATGGAAGGAACGCAAGACTCCAGAGCGCAGTCCTTGCATGAACATGACCATGAGGATCTAGCAACCTCCTCTGAGCAACCAGCTGCAGACAATGCAGGTCTGCCACGCTCAAGTGAACAAGAGAAAGACTATGACACTCTGCCATGCTCAAGTGCAAAACAGAAAGACTATGATAGTCTGCCATGCTCAAGTGCACAGCAAGAAGACTATGATAGTCTACCACGCTCCAGTACAAGAAGAAGACTCTGACAGTCTACCCAGCTCAAGTGAACAACAAGAAGACATTGAGGCTCTACCCACTGTATGTGAGACAAGTGACGACGGCATCCCACTTCCCATACCAGATGTGCAACGTGACAGACCTCAACTAGAATGTACAGAGGCACTCGACAATCACAGTGAGACTATTGGTCACTCCGGTGACACACCTCACTCGCTCGAGCCTCTCCACAAGCAAATACATTCCTGACTGTTTTAACTCCAGATGGGGAGCATCACAAAACTTCAGAAGATGCAAGTGAACCTGAAATGACTCCGGACGGGTAGCATCAAGAAGCCAAAACTGACTCAGGTGAAACGGACCAGACTCCAGACGGGGAGCATCGACAATTTTCATCATAGAATTTAAAGTGCAGAAGGAGGCCATTCGGCCCATCGAGTCTGCGTCGGCTCTTGGAAAGAGCACCCTACCCAAGGTCTACACCTCCACCCTATCCCCATACCCCAGTAACCCCACCCAACACTAAGGGCAATTTTGGACACTAAGGGCAATTTATTATGGCCAATCCACCTAACCTGCACATCTTTGGACTGTGGGAGGAAACCGGAGCACCCGGAGGAAACCCACGCACACACGGGGGTAATGTGCAGACTCCGCATAGACAGTGACCCAGCGGGGAATCGAACCTGGGACCCTGGAGCTGTGAAGCAATTGTGCTATCCACAATGCTACCGTGCTGCCCTAAAACTAATAGTTTAATCATAACCTTTTATTGTCATAAGTATGAAGTTACTGTGAAAAACCTCTAGTCGCCACATTCCGTCGCCTGTTCGGGTAAGCTGGTACGGGCCTTGTTCTGCATTACAAACCAGCTGTCTAGCCCACTGAGCTAAACTAGCCCCTTAACAAGCCAAAACTGACTCAGGTGAAACAGACCAGACTCCAGACGGGGAGCATCCACAAGCCAAAGCTGATTCAAGTAAGCCGGACATGACTCCAGATGGGGAGCGCCGCAAACTCAGTGACGGCATGCTCAAGGAGACAACAGATGCCACACAGGATGTTGACACGAGTAACTGTGTGAAGGGCTCGTATTATCCACAGAGTGTGGTCCTTGAGCACAGCAAACACGACAACAAAACATCAAAGGCAATAGCAAGAAGTGTACCAAAGGCAACAACGTCGTCAACAAGCACGACAAAAACACCAACAATGGAACTACGACTGGCACGACATGGTACAACTCTGCAAATGAGGGACACTGTTACTGCTCAGCTCAGTGCAATGACATACCATGGCAGGACGATGCATCTTACCAATTCACGTTTGCTGCACTACCAACAGGCAAACTGGCTTTCAGGACAAATGCCATCAAGAATTGCTACCATAAACATCAAAAAAAAAAGCAACAGACTCCAATTCAGTCAATGAGATGATTTGAACAGTTGAACACCTCCTAATGACCAAACACCAGAACACTGACAGCGTTCACAAGGGAATGACAATGCCATCATTGACACCAGACCATATAAATTCATGCACTGTGGACTCATAACTTTTATTTTGTATTGTCTTATCCTCAAAGTCATCGCAACTGTTATTTGGTCTTGTACTATTGTACAGTCATCACAGTCATCATAACTTGTACAGAGCATCGCTCATCTACCTAGTTTGTTCAATTTTCTTTAACACTGTACAGAAAATATGTAACACGAAAAAAGGGGGATGTGGTGATATACATCACTGTAAGTACACAAAGGGTTAATGTACATACACTACACCTAGCTAGACACTAGAGGGAGCATCAGAGACATGACACACAGACATTCAACCAATAGGTCAGTAAGATAGGACACGACCAATGGGCATTCACGATACACATAGAGGTGACACTACCACAGGAGGGCATTACACCAACCCATATAAAAGGACACATCACACATGCTCAGTCTCTTTCCAGTGGAGACACTCAGTGTGTACACAGGGTTGATTGAAACACATCACTCCCACCACGTGGATTGTAGCAGACTGGTTCGTCAGTCTGAGTAGCTACAGCAGGATTAACAGGAGAGTTGAATTCAAGTAGGAGAATTGTTAATAGTTTAATGAATGTGTTAAAGCTATCTCCAAGTCTGAACCTTCCTTTGTCAGAGTGCACATCAAGGAAGCAGCTTATGCTACGTCAAGAGCATAACAAAACAAGCCCCTTCTAAGAGGTGCTGGCGGATGTAGGCCCACCCTATGCCCGTAATGAACGCGTCTCTAACTAGTAGGTCAGAATGTTCAATGATCGGAAATGCTTGGTAATCACAGTCTCTCACCAGGGCATGGAGGACACGCCAGAAATCTTCCACAGACTCACCGGGGAGTTGATGCCTCGTGGACAGGAGGTGCCTGGCGTAGATTTTGTTGGTCTGCTGAGTGTAGTTCTCCTTCAGTAACGCCATGGCCTCAGCGTAGGTCATCGCATCCCGGATGAGGGGAAAAATATTGGAGTTCAGCCGCGTGTAATGGGTCTGGAGGTTCTGTGCCTCTGAGGGTGGTTCTGTCGCAGATCCGATGTATGTTTCAAAGCAAGCTAGCCAATGTGCGAAGGCCGACTTGGCGTTGTCTGCTTGAGGGTGCAGCTGCAGGCGGTCAGGCTTGATGCGGAGATCCATCGTTGTAAAATCTCTGCGTAATAAATTGATGCGTAATAAACCTACGACAAGACGAGAGTAGAGAGTAATTGAGGCTTTATTACGCAGAGATGTGCAGCCTCCCGCAGCTGCTGCCAAAATGGCTGCAGTTCGGAGAGCCCACACATTTATCATAGATTATCATAGAATTTACAGTGCAGAAGGAGGCCATTCGGCCCATCGAGTCTGCACCGGCACTTGGAAAGAGCACCCTCCCCAAGTTCAACACCTCCACCCTATCCCCATAGCCCAGTAACCCCACCCAACACTAAGGGCAATTTTGGACTAAGGGCAATTTAGGGCAGCACGGTAGCATGGTGGTTAGCACAATTGCTTCACAGCTCCAGGGTCCCAGGTTCGATTCCGGCTTGGGTCACTGTCTGTGCGGAGTCTGCACATCCTCCCCGTGTGTGCGTGGGTTTCCTCCGGGTGCTCCGGTTTCCTCCCACAGTCCAAAGATGTGCAGGTTAGGTGGATTGGCCATGATAAATTGCCCTTAGTGTCCAAAATTGGGTTGGGTGCTCTTTCCAAGAGCCGGTGCAGACTCGATGGGCCGAATGGCCTCCTTCTGCACTGTAAATTCTATGATAATCTATGATAACCTGCACATCTTTGGACTGTGGGAGGAAACCGGAACACCCGGAGGAAACCCACGCACACACGGGGAGGATGTGCAGACTCCGCACAGACAGTGACCCAAGCCGGAATCGAACCTGGGACTCTTGAGATGTGAAGCAACGGCGCTAACCACTATGCTACTGTGCAATCCAGACAAATGTGAGATAATGCATTATGGTAGGTGTAACATAAGAGGGGAAATATACCGCAAATGGCAAAACTCTTAAGAATATAGGAAGTCAGAGAAAACGGGGCGTGCAGGTCCACAGATCTTTGAAAGTGGCAACACAAATGGACAAGGTAGACAAGAAAGCATCCAGAATGCTTGCCTTCATTGGACGGGGCATCGAGTATAAAAACTGGCAAGTCATGCTACATTTGTATAGAACCTTGGTAAGGCCGCACTTGGAATATTGAACACAATTCTGGTTGCCGCACTACCAGAGGATGTGGAGACTTTGGAGAGGGTGCAGAGGAGGGTTATCAGGATGCTGTCTGGTCTGGAGGGTGTTGGCTCTGTGGAGAGGCTGAATAGACTCGGTAGATAAGTCCCCAGGGCCTGATGGGATCTCCCCCAGAATACTGAAGGAGGCTAGAGAGGAAATTGCTGAGACCTTGACAGAAATCTTTGGATCCTCACTGTCTTCAGGAGATGCCCGGGAGGACTGGAGAATAGCCAATGTTGTTCCTTGGTTTAAGAAGGGTAGCAAGGATAATCCAGGGAACTACAGGCCGGTGAGCCTTACGTCAGTGGTAGGGAAATTACTGGAGAAAATTCTTCGAGACAGGACCTACTCCCATTTGGAAGCAAATGGATGTATTAGCAAGAGGCAGCATGGTTTTGTGAAGGGGTGGTCGTGTCTCACTAACTTGATAGAGTTTTTCGAGGAGGTCACAAAGATGATTGATGCAGGTAGGCAGTGGATGTTGTCTATATGGACTTCAGTAAGGCCTTTGACAAGGTCCCTCATGGCAGACTGGTACAAAAGGTGAAGTCACACGGGATCAGGGGTGTGCTGGCAATATGGATATAGAACTGGCAACGTCATAGAAGGCAGAGAGTAGCAATGGAAGGGTGCTTTTCTGATTGGAGCGCTGTGACCAGTGGTGTTCCGCAGGGATCAGTGCTGGGACCTTTGCTGTTCATAGTATATATAAATGATTTGGAGGAAAATGGTTTGATTAGTAAGTTTGCAGTCGACACAAAGGTTGGTGAAATTGTGGATAGCGATGAGGACTGTCAGAGGATACAGCAGGATTTCGATCGTTTGGAGACTTGGGCAGAGAGATGGCAGATGGAGTTTAATCCGGACAAATGTGAGGTAATGCATTTTGGAAGGTCAAATGCAGGTAGGGAATATACAGTGAATGGTAGAACCCTCAAGTGTATTGACAGTCAGAGAGATCTAAGTGTACAGGTCCACAGGTCACTGAAAGGGGCAACACAGGTGGAGAAGGTAGTCAAGAAGGCATACGGCATGCTCGCCTTCATTGGCCGGGGCATTGAGTATAAGAATTGGCAAGTCATGTTGCAGCTGTATAGAACCTTGGTTAGGCCATGCTTGGAGTATAGTGTTCAATTCTGGTCGCCACACTACCAGAAGGATGTGGAGGCTTTAGGGAGGGTGCAGAAGAGATTTACCAGGATGTTGCCTGGTATGGAGGGCATTAGCTATGAGGAGCGGTTGAATGAACTCGGTTTGTTCTCACTGGAACGACGGAGGTATAGGGGCGATCTGATAGACGTCTACAAAATTATGAGGGGCATAGACAGAGTGGATAGTCAGAGGATTGACCCCCCGTCAATCACTAGGGGGCATAGGTTTAAGATGCGAGGGGCAAGGTTTAGAGGAGATGTACGAGGCAGGTTTTTTACACAGAAGGTAGTGGGTGTCTGGAACTCGCTGCCGGATGAGATGGTGGAAGCAGGAACGATAGTGACGTTTAAGGGACATCTTGACAAATACATGAAATGAAATGAAATGAAAAAAATGAAAATCGCTTATTGTCACAAGTAGGGTACGGGAATTGGACCGTGCTGCTGGCCTGCCTTGGTCTGCTTTAAAAGCCAGCGATTTAGCCCAGTGTGCTAAACCAGCCCCTTGGTTGGGGGGGAATAGGATGGGGATAGAGGGATACGGACCCCGGAAGTGCAGAAGATTTTAGTTTAGACGGGCTGCATGGTCGGCACGGGCTTGGAGGGCCGAAGGGCCTGTTCCTGTGCTGTACATTTCTTTGTTCTTTGTTCTTTGTGTGGTCTCACAATGCCCTATACAATTGCAGTAAAACA
This sequence comes from Scyliorhinus torazame, assembly GCF_047496885.1. Classification (NCBI taxonomy): domain Eukaryota; kingdom Metazoa; phylum Chordata; class Chondrichthyes; order Carcharhiniformes; family Scyliorhinidae; genus Scyliorhinus; species Scyliorhinus torazame. The sequence goes on from NC_092710.1 coordinate 295,985,457, forward strand.
TCCCTATTCCTACACTCAAATCCTCTCGCTATGAAGGCCAACATACCATTTGCCTTCTTTACTGCCTGTTGTACCTGTGCGCTTACTCTCAGCGACTGATGCAAAAGGACACCAAGGTCACGCTGAGTATCCACCATTCAAATAATAATCTGCTTTCTTATTTTTGCTACCAAAGTGGATAACCTCACATTTATCCACATTATACTGCAACTGCCATGCATGTGCCCACTCACTTATCCTGTCCAAATACCGCTGAACCATCTCTGCATCCTCCTCACAGTTCACCCTCCTGCCCAACTTTGTATCATCTGCATTAATGATAATGTGAACTGTCGGGGTTCTAGCAGATCCCCGTGGTACCCCACTAGTCGTTGCCTGCCAATTGGAGAAAGACCCATTTATTCCAACGTTTTGCTTCATGTTTGCTTAGCAGCTTTCTATCCATCTCAAGACACTGCCTGCAATCCCATGTGCTTTCTTTTTCATAGTAATCTGCCAAGTGAGACCCTCTCAAAGTCTAAATAAACCACATCCACTTGTTCTCCCTGGTCAACTTTACCAGTTGCATCTTCAAAGAATTCTAGCAGATTTGTCAAGCATGATTTCCCTTTCATAAATCGATGCAGATTTTGTCTGATTATACCACTGCTTTCCAAAATCTGCCATGAAATCCTTGATAATGGACTCTAACAACTTCCCTACTACTGACGTTAGGCTCACTGGTCTGTAGTTCCCTGTTTTCCCTCTACCTCCCTTTTTGAATAGCGGGGTTATATTGGCTACCTCGCAATCTGTAGGAACCATTCGAGAGTCCAAATAATTTTGGAAAATGACCACCAATGGATCTACTATTTCTCGGCCCACTTCTTTAAGTACTCTGGGATGAAGATTATAAGGCCCTGGAGATGTATCCACCATCAATCCCATTAATTTCCCCAAAACCATTTCTCTACTAATACTAATTTCCTTCAGCTCCTTACTAAAACTTGTGCGTCTCAGAACCTACGGTACATTATTCATGTCTTCCTTTGTGAAGACAGAAACAAAGTATGAATTTAGTTCCTCAGCCATTTCTTTGTTCCCTGTTATGAATTCCCCTGTTTCTGACTGTAAGGGGCCTACATTAGTTTTTATCAATCTTGTTCTCTTTACATACCTATCAAAACGTTTGCAGTCAGTTTTTATGTTCCCCACTACCTTACCTTCATATTGTATTTTTCCCTTCTTAATCAATCCCTTGGTTTGCTTTTGCTGAATCTTAATCTGTTCCCAATCCTCAGATCTATTGCTTTGTTTTGATAATTTGGATGCCTCTTCTTCGAATCTAATACTATCTCTAATTTCCCTTGTAAGCCATGGTTTGGCCACAGTTCCCTTTCTACCCTTGTGCCAAATGGGAATAAACAACTATCGTTCCTTGAATGCCTGCCATTGCTTGTCCACTGTCCTTCCTTTCAGTAATGTTTCCCAGTCTGTCATAGCCAACTCATATCTCATACCATCATAGTTACCTTTATTCAGGTTCAGGACCCTGGTCTCAGAATCAACTATCTCACTATCGAACTTGATAAAGAATTCTATCATATTATGGTCACTCATCCCCAAGGTTTATTTCACAGCTAGATTGCCAACAATCCTTTCCCATTGCACAATACCCAGTCCAAGATGGCCCAAGACTGGTCCAGAAAACCATCCTATATACACTCCAGAAATTCCTCCTCTATTGTACTGTGACTAATTTAACTCACCCAATCTATATGCAGATTAAAGTCACTCATAATCACAGATATTCCTTTATCACATGCATCTCTGATTTCCTGTCTAATGCTATTCCCAACATTACCACTGCAGTTTGGTGGTCTGTATGCCACTCCTATGAATGTTTTTTCCCCTTGATGTTTCTGAACTCGACCCATACAGATTCCGCATTCCTTGTGATAATAATTTCCTCAATATTGTATCAATATCTTCTTTAATCAACAATGCAATTTTCCTTTCTGTCTATCCTTCCTAAAAACTGAATAACCCTCAATGTTTAGTTCCTATCCTTGGTCACCTTGGAGCCATGTCTCCGTAATCCCAACTATATCATACCCCTTTCCATATATCTGCGTAACTAATTCATTCATGCCTCCCAGCGCCGAGGACCCAAGTTCGATCCCGCCCCCGGGTCACTGTCCATGTGTAGATTATCATAGATTATCATAGAATTTACAGTGCAGAAGGAGGCCATTCGGCCCATCGAGTCTGCGTCGGCTCTTGGAAAGAGCACCGTACCCAAGGTCAACACCTCCACCCTATCCCCATAACCCAGTAACCCCACCCAACACTGAGGGCAATTTTGGACACTAAGGGCAATTTACCATGGCCAATTCACCTAACCTGCACATCTTTGGGCTGTGGGAGGAAACCAGAGCACCCGGAGGAAACCCACGCACACACGGGGAGGATGTGCAGACTCCGCACAGACAGAGACCCAAGCCGGAATCGAACCTGGGACCCTGGAGCTGTGAAGCAATTGTGCTATCCACACTGCTACTGTGCTGCCCAACAATGCTACCGTAGTTTGCACATTCTCCCCGTGTCTGCGTGGGTCACATCCTCACAACCCAAAAAGATGTGCAGGATAGGTGAATTGGCCACGCTAAATTGCCCCTTAATTGAAAAAAGAGAAATGGGTGCTCTAAATTTATTTTAAAAAATAATTCATGCATTTTATTTCAAATCCTCCAAGCGTTCAGGTACAAATCCTTAAGGCTAGACCTTGTAATGTTCCTTGTCCCATCCCTACTATTTTTTACAGTGTCTTTTTCTGATGCAGACCCTTGATTTATCTGCCTATCACTTTTCTTATTCTCCTTGCTGTCTTTCTTTCTTGTTCTTGATTCTCCCTGCCCTGAATCTTTACATAGGTTGCCATCCCCCTGCCATATTAGTTTAAACCCTCCCCAACCGCTCTAGCAAATACATCCCCCAAGGACTCAGTCCGTCCTGCCCAGGTGTATCCCATCCAGTTTGTACAGGTCCCACCTCCCCCAGAACTAGTCCCAATGCCCCAGGAATCTGAAACCCTCCCCCTAACACCATCTCTTCTGTCATGTATTCATCCGATAAAACCTGTTATTTCTACTCTGACTGGCACATGGCACTGGTAGTGATCCTGAGATCATTATCTTTGAGGTCCAACTTCTCAAATTTCTTCCTAACTCCCTATATTCTGCTTTTAGGACCTCATCCCTTTTTTTTACCTGTGTCATTGGTATCGATGTGTACCACGACCACTAGCTGTTCACACTCCCCCTGCAGAATGTCCTGTAAATGCTCCAAAACATTCTTTTTTTTAAAAAAATATTTATTAAAGTTTTTTAACACAATGTTTCACCCTTACAAACAATAAACCCCCCCTCGTAACAAAATAGAAAGAAAACGCACATAGCAAGATATATACATGGTAAAACGATATGTTACAGAGCTTTGTACATTGGCTCCCTCCCGTACATGCCAGTTTTCCAAATCTTTCATGTGTTCTCTTGCTCAAACACCCCCTAGGCAGACCCCCCTTCCCCCCTCCCTCCCCCCCCTTCACAGGACATTCCCCCCCCCCCTCCACCCCCTGGGTCGCTGCTGCTGCTGACCGACCTTCCTCTAACGCTCCGCGAGATAGTCTAGGAACGGCTGCCACCACCTGTAGAACCCCTGCACAGACCCTCTCAAAGCAAACTTTATCCTCTCCAGCTTAATGAACCCAGCCATGTCGTTTGTCCAGTACTCCACGCTGGGGGGCTTCGCCTCCTTCCACATTAGCAAGATCCTTCGCCGGGCTACTAGGGACGCAAAGGCCAGAATGCCGGCCTCTTTCGCCTCCTGCACTCCCGGCTCATCCACTACTCCAAATATTGCTAGCCCCCAGCTTGGCTTGACCCGGACTTTCACCACCTGAGATATTGTTCCCTCCAAAACATTCTTGACTCCAGCACCAGGGAGGCAACATACCATCCTGGAGTCTTGTTTGTGTCCACAGAAATGCCTATCTTACAATTGAATCCCCTGTAACTATTGCATCCCCACACTTTTTACTCCTCCCCTCTGCAGCAGAACCAACCATGGTGCAACAAATTTGGCTGCTGCTGCTTTCCCTTGAGAGGTCATTCCCCTCAACAGTATCCAAAGTGGTATATCTGCTCTGCAGGGGAATGGCTACAGGAGATCCCTGCACTGCTTTCCTAGCTCTCTTGCTCTGCCTGGTGGTCACCCATTCCCTTCCTGCCTGTGGAGTCTGAGCTTGCGGTGTGACCACCTTTCTGTACGTTCGATCCATGATAATCTCCATCTCGCGGATGCTCCACAGTGTCCCCAGCCGCTGATCCAGCTCCGAAACCCGGGCTTCCAAGAGCTGCAGCTGGAGACACTTCCTGCACACATGCTGGTGTTGGGGACTGGAAACATTCCTGATCTCCCACATGGAGCAAGAAGAGCAGACCACAACTTGGAGTTCTGCTGCCATGCCTTACCTTTTTAATTAAATTTATCCTTTTAATATCAAATAATATTAACTAGTATTAACTAATATTAACTTGGGCCCTTCTTCCCTGCTCTTTGTTATTATAGAATATATAAATTTACTCACCCACTCAGCCCCTTCGATTTCCTGGTACTACTTTCAGATTTCCATCTCCTGGATCCTCCCAGCTACATTCCCCATCTGTTGACTTTTTCAGTCATCTAAGTTTCAGCTATTCCTACACAGTTACTCACCAACCAATCACCTGACCGTTTTCCTGTGTCGTCACTGTAGATTTTTTTCTCTGGGGTTAGGTGGGGTTTCGGGGCTGGGGTGTGGGAGTGGGCTTAGGTGGCAAGCTCTTTCAGAGGGTCAATGCAGACTCGAAGGGTCAAATGCCCTCCTTCAGCACTGTAGGATTTCTATGATTCTAAAAGGTGTTCCACACTGTTTTGCTGGCTTCTGATCCACCCGCCCCCAAAATCACCTCAGCACGGCAATCATCAGGGCGCCCCTAATGCGCCACACTTCGCAGGTCGTCAGGAATGATGGCTGCCAGGAAATCTGCCCCGAAATTCTCTGGTGGCTTCCTGAAGAGAGTCTTGGGTCCTGTGGAGGCCTCAGGACGAAAACCTGCCAGCAAGGTCACAAACACAGCCTGGGAGGCGGTGGCAGCAGTTGTGAGTGCAAACGCCCTGCAGAAGAGGACAACCATTCAGTGCCGCAAAAGGATATATGATCTGCTCCGTTCTGCCAGGGTAAGTCACCCTTCTCATCACCCATTCCACATCCACAGGGATCTCACTCACTGTCACCGTCATTCGCTGTCCCACTCACACCTTCACCTCCCCTGCGGGTCGTGTCCTCATCACCTCACTGCTCCCCCTCACCATCCACACAAGCCAGGCATCCTTAGCATCTCCCCCAGCAAACTTCCTGTTTACACTCTCTCCGTCTGTTTTCAGGCAGGAGAAGCTGGCTCACAGCAAGAGGGAGAGATCCCAGATGAGCGGAGAGATGCCAGAACTCAAGTTCCTCACAGACTCCGAGAACAGAGCCATTCAGCTGGCCAGGGAGGGTGTCAACCACTCCTGTGTGGATGGTGGTCGGCAGCGATAAACAAAGTGAGCATTCAGCCCTGCAACATCCACCAACCAACAATGCAGCGATTCATGTTTCCTGTTTCTAGGCCCCAGACATGTACTAATGACCCCTCCTTTCTTTCTCGGGCTCATCTGGGAAGCAGCGCAGGGAGTCTGCCAGCCAGGCCCTCGACTTCAGCCCCGGGCAGCACAGGGAGGGATTCGAAACAGAAGAACCATCACAGAGCTCACCCACACTCAAGCTCGTCTACCTCATCTATTGCCTCCTGCCACCCCTCTCCTTCAATGTCCTCCTCAGCCTCACTCCCTTGACATCCTCCTCATCAGCGGAAACATGCCACTCTTCCACCTCCTTAGGTAGTCCCCCCCCCCCCCCCCCCCCCCCCCATTGCAGGGTCAGGATGTGCAGGGTGCAGTAGGTGACCACGATGCGTGACACCCTTTGCGGATTGTGTTGCAGGGCTCCAGGCACCGGAACCTCATCTTCAGCACCCCTGTAGTCTGCTCCACCAGAGTGGGAGTTGCAGCATGAACATCATTGTACAGACGCCATCAGCCACCTACTCAGTGGCTAGCCCATGTCCCCAAGGAGCCAGCCCTGCAGCCTCGGTGGTCCCTGAAACATGTCAGAGATCTGAGAGCAGCTCAGAATGTAGGAGCCGTGCACACTCCCTGCACAGCTCCTGGACATCTGAGGGTATGTTCGGCACCATCTGTGGACCTTGAGTCTGGCACGGCACCTCTGAGCGACAGGTCTCTGGGGGGTCATTCTCTGCATTCGGAGCAGGTGCTGCACCCTTTCCTCTTCATTGTTCTGCTCCTGTCTTTGGCAAGCCAGGTACCTCCATTGTCGTCTTCTTCTCTCCTGCCTAAGAACGAGAAAAATGACAGCAAGATCAACAGGCTCAATGTTTCGGATTTTCTCCTCACTGCAGTATCAAAGAGAGAGACTTGACAGTTAGCATTTATCTCCTAAGAACGACTCTTGGCCCATTCATCAGCTCTCAAAACTCACTGACGCACAGGCTTGACCACCGCATTGATGTCTAGACCTTACTTCACATTGAGCTTCGGCAAGACCCCACACCATTCTCCCCCCACACCAGATGACTGAATAGCCACAGCTTTGGCTGTGGTCAAAGCCCAGTGACCATCGCTACAAAGCCTGGTGAGCAGTGAGTGAAAGCCCGATCGTCCCCATGTCATACTGAGTATCCCGACGCATGTCAACCCCCTTAGTACGCAGAACTCCTCCGTGAGCTATGGACTCACCTGTAAACTCTCCCCCGGAGCGGTGCTCACAAGGTGCATGCCTTTTGATATCATCCGCCATTCACACTCAGTCCGCGGTCGCCCTGGTTGAGGCTGGCCTATCCGAGGGCACCTTTTGTGCAGGCGGTCCGGGTCGGGCGTACGGCCAATGGGGAGGTCTATTTTAACGGTCCAGCTCCATGGTCTGAGTCCGCCATGGAGTACAGCACGGCCTCTGACCCGGAGGTGCGGGGCCCCTTATCTGCAGCAAAAGCTGTTCGTTTTATGCTGGTTCAGTGCTAGCTCCCTGCAGGGCTAGGAATATGTTATGCTTTCTGGCATGAAAGTCCACGGTTTTTACGACGGCGTGGGAACATAGTCCCAAAAACAGAGAATCCGGCCCCTTCAATCTTCATTGTCTCCAGTGAACCAAGAGAGGATCCTCAGGCCTGCCATGTTTTCTGTTACCATCTCAATAACTAATAGTAACATTGACTTTTTGGATTCTTTCTGAAATTGAATCTTTTTAATTGGAATGGATTTGATTTGGATTGGATTGGATTTATTTGGATTGGATTTGTGCCGACGTCCAGTGAAAAGTATTGTTCTGTGTACAGTCCAGACAGATCGTTCCATACATGAAACAAACATAGCGCATACATAAATACACAATGTAAGTACATAGACACAGGCATCGGGTGAAGCATACGGAGTAGTACTACTCAGTAGAGAAGATGTGTGAAGAGATCCATTCAGGAGTCTGGTGACAGTGGGGAAGAAGCTGTTTTTGAATCTGTTCGTGTGTGTTCTCAGACTTCTGTATCTCCTGCCCGATGGAAGAAGTTGGGAGAGAATAACCCGGGTGGGAGGGGTCTTTGATTGTGCTGCCTGCTTTCCCAAGGTAGCAGAAGGTGTAGACAGAGTCAATGGATGGGAGACGGGCTCCCGTGATGGACTGGGCTGTGCTCACGACTCTCTGTTTCTTGACAAGTGTAACAAGTGTGTGTGTATTATGTGAATGAGTACTGTTATGTGCACAATGCAGGTGTTGATAAAATAAAAGTTGGTTCTTTCTTTTAATTCAAGCCTATGTCAAAGCCTGTCGTGTGAGCGTCCTTTAAAGTCACAGCACTAAAGAGGTCAAAACACTTTGCTTTAGAACGCATCTTGTTGCAGGTAGTGGAGAGGTGGAAATATCCAACCATCCCTCCCCTTTTCAGAATAGCAAATTGAAAAAAATCGTAATGCGTTAATCCAAAATATTTATTTAGTGGTGGTAATTTAATTTTAGGTAAGTTAACACTTCCACTGAGTGGAGATGCCGGCGTTAGACTGGGGTGAGCACAGTAAGAAGTTTTACAACACCAGGTTAAAGTCCAACAGGTTTGTTTCGATGTCACTAGCTTTCGGAGCGCTGCTCCTTCCTCAGGTGAATTCCTCATTCACCTGAGGAAGGAGCAGCGCTCCGAAAGCTAGTGACATCGAAACAAACCTGTTGGACTTTAACCTGGTGTTGTAAAACTTCTTACAACACTTCCACTGTAATTGCAGAAAAAGGAACTTGAAGCAAATGTGGACAGAATCTGTATCGAATGTCATTCAGCAAAATATCTACAAAGCCAATCAAACAATGTGGTCTCAATTTCAATTCTCAGTATCTATTGAGTTAACTTTTCTTGGAACAATGAAGGCTGAGGGATGACTTAATTGAGATGTACAAAATTATGATAGGAAGAGATAGAGTGGGCAGGATAAAATTGTTTCCCTTGGTAGAGAATTCTAGAACCACGGGAAATAGATTCAAGGGGCGGGAATCGCCGGGGGGAGGGGCGTGAATCCCGCCCCTGCCGGCCGCTGAAATTTCCGGACCCGAACATTCGGCAGCGGCGGGAATCGCGCCGCGCCGGTCGGCGGGCCCCCCCCCAGCGATTCTCCGCCCCACATGGGCCGAAGTCCCGCTGCTGGAATGCCAGTCCCGCCGACGTGAATCAAGCCACCTACCTTATCGGCGGGACTGGCGGCGCGGGCCGGCTCCGGGGTCCTGGGGGGGCGGGGCGCAGAGCGATCTGGCCCCGGGGGGGGTGGGGGGCCCCCCATGGTGGCCTGGCCCGCAATCCGGACCCTCCGATCCGCGGGCAGGCCTGTGCCGTGGGAACACTCTTTTACTACGCGTCGGCCATGTAGGTTTCCGCGGTGGCTGACGCGTAGCTGACCCCCCCTGCGCATGGGCGGGGATGACGTCAGCAGCGGCTGACACTCCCGCACATGCGCGGACTTCCGCCGACCGGCCAAGACCTTTCGGCCCCGACTGGCATGGCGCCAAAGGCCTTTCCCTCCGGCTGGCGGCGCGCCAACCACTCCGGTGCGGGGCTAGCCCCTCAAGGTGAGGGCTTGGCCCCTAAAGGTGCGGAGAAACCGGCACCTTTGGGGCGGCCCGACGCCGGAGTGGTTCCCGCCACTCCATCCCGCCAGGGCCCCCCGCCCCGCCATGTAGGGGAGAATCCCGCCCAAGATAAGTGGCAGAAGGTGTAGAGGGGGCATGAGGAAGAACTTGTTTTACACAGAGGGGAGTGGGAGTCTGGAATTCACTGCCCCAGTTGGTGGTGGAGGCAGAGACCCTAAACTCTTTTCAATGGTTCCTGGGCCTGCAGCTTAAGTGCTGTAAGATACAGGGCTATGGACCGGGTGCAGGAAGGTGGGATTAGAAAGGACACTTGGGCATCCTCGGGCTGGCATGGACAAGATGGGCTGAATGGCCTCCTTCTGTGCTGAAACTTTTCTTTGATTCTATAACTGACAGATGTTGGGCTGCTTGCGTGGGAAAATTGGGCCCTGGTAAATTCCTGCTAATCCTAAACATTTAAGAATCAGTTGTTAATCTTGCTTCCTTTTAATAATACAGCCAGGCTCCTGGCACAGTTACTATTAATAAGTTAATTATGCTACATGAGGCTGTCACATTAAATCATTTCATAGTATCATACTAATTTTTTAAAAGTAATTTCTCATTTGGGAAAGAGGTACTCAATACTGTCAAAGCTATTTCATGGAAATTTAAAAAGATTAGACAGGTGGGAACACTGCCCAAGAAGCACGTTAGAAACGATCCCTCCTGATAATTGCTTCATTCTTATACTAACTGTTCTGGCATGACTGTTGGAGCAAGAGCCATCTATGTTCCTGGTCAGAGGTCAAGCATGAAGGAAACTATTTACATTTTATTTTGAAATCAATTTACTGGCAATTTGTTGTCATTCAGGCCTTTGAAGATGACAGCTGGGATTTAGGCATTGTGTAACAGGAGTTGCAACCTCAGCCTGCTTGAGCCTCCTTCCCGTTCAATTAGATCTGTACCGCAAACCCATTGATCCGCCTTAGACTCCTATCCCTGGACACCCCTCCCTAATTGTAGAAATGACAGGGTCAGGCCTCTCTAAACTCATATTCAGTCAGTGTCTAGCTTTGCACAACATTGAAAGACATACTTAATTACAGGAATTGTTCTGCAGGTCTGTGTTACAAGTTAAACTAAATATTAACTAGGTTGGTCTGAAGCGATGGTTATGTAACATCCAACACAATGGAAGCTGATTGCATAGTTGTATTTGCAAATACAGAACAAAAGATATAACCTGATAATGTTTACAATGTCTTAACCGGTACCCCCACAACCTTAAAAACATACTGAACCCAAAACATTATGTCAATGCAAAACTACCAGGGTCTACTATCAATTTTTCTTTGGAGTTGCCTTGTTGTTTGAACTTTTCTTTCAAGTCACATGAATACGTTCTTCAGGCTTAGCAGCTACTAAGGCAAGGAAAGCCGCTTTCTTCGCTACTTACAGATGTAATGTAATGACTTTCAAACCTACTAACATGAACGTGTTCAAAAAGCAACTGCTTACAGTATCAAAGCTGCCATTCTTAAACCCACCACATTAACTGGCTTTAGCAGAAGGAATGAATGATGGCTTTCAGGCCCAGCAATCATATGATTCAGGATCTAAACATAATGCTATTATACATGGTATGATGGGTAACAATTGTAATCCATAAAGAAATAACCACCAAAAAATCAAAATGGCATGTCATTCTTTTTTAAAAGCAATAATCTATGATTTACCCTCACTTTACAACTGATAAGTTAATTATTTAGTTCAGCTGGATAGACTGCCCAGATTTATTGCAAGCAAAAAGAGGAATGGTCATTCAGAGCCCATTTATCATTATTCCAGTACGAAGTCTTACAACACCAGGTTAAAGTCCAACAGGTTTGTTTCGATGTCACTAGCTTTCGGAGCGCTGCTCCTTCCTCAGGTGAATGAAGAGACCTCTTCGTTCACCTGAGAAAGGAGTAGCGCTCCGAAAGCTAGTGACATCGAAACAAACCTGTTGGACTTTAACCTGGTGTTGTAAGACTTCGTACTGTGCTCACCCCAGTCCAACGCCGGCATCTCCACATCATTATTCCAGCACAGACGTGCCACCACTTCTGCAAGTTGTTCTGCTACATTAAAGAACATTAAGCGGAATTGTCCTCTACATATGTGGGAAACATGTTAGGATGCTGGCCCTATGACTCCTAAGTTTGCATATCCTTCATACCCAGCTCAGGGGTGCCACCATCTCCCTTGATCCCTCCACTGCCACTTTATCAGACTGCTTGTTCATCAGACAATCCTGGATGAGCTTTAATTTCCTCCAGTTAAACATTGAAGTAATCTTTATTCCCAACACAAACTCCATACATCACCACTAATTCTATCCACCTTTCCAGCTAATCTTAGATTTAAATAGACTGTTCACAACTTTGGTGTCCCTATTTGCCCCTGAGCCGAGCTTCTGGCCCCATATCCCACATCTTACAGATCACCCACTTCCATAGCATTGCCTGTCTCTAGCCCCTACTTTAGCCCATCTGCTGACAAAACCCTTAGTCATACACTGCCATCTCTAGACTATTGCAATTTTCTCCTGACTGGCCTCCTATACTCCACCCTTGTTAAACATCGGCTCATCCAAACGTCTGCTGCCTATATCCCACCTTGCATCTAAGGCATGGTCATCCATCACCCCCCTGCTTGCTGACCTATATTAACTCAGTTCTCCAGTACCTCATTGTAGCGCACAAAGACTCCGAGAGGCGAATAGAGTGAAGTCGATGAGGCTTTATTAAGCGTGACTGTTCCCCCGCAGTTCAGTAGTAGACTGCCTGCGGGGGAGGATTCCAGGTACTTATACTCTGCCTTCAGGGCGGAGCTAGAGGTCAACGTCCAACCAGGACCCGGGATCTGTCAGCCAATGACATCATGGCTTCACAGTCCCACATGACCCCTAATGCATACTACCACACTCATCTCCAACTTAAATCCCTCCACGGCCTCTCCCAAAATCCTTCTGAGAACTCTGCATTCCTCCAGCTCTGACCTCAACAGCATCCTCGCTCCTTTCGTTCACCACTGGTGGTCTTACCTTTAGCTCTGGAGTTACCTCCCTAAGTTACTCTACATCGCTCTCATCCTCATGATCGAGCCAACATTCACTGTGCTCTTTCAGTTGACAGCTTTTGACATGGTTGGTCAGCTTTTACAAGTGCAGCATGTTTGAATCTCAGTTGCCTTGCTTTTTCAATTACTGAATTGATTTTGGTTTAAAAGATGGTTTAGTCTCTGACCTAATACCTGTGCGTAGTTATGTTGTCATAACTCTCCAGTGGAAACAACTCAAGCTTTGCTCTTCCAGCTGTAATCCAGAGATGTGTCCCTAGAACCTAATTCACTAACCAGTGGAAATTCGTTTCCGCTGTTTATCCTTGAAGACCTTTCATCGCTTGGAAATCCTGTTTGGTTACCCCCTAATATTCCCAAGCCCAGTGGGGAAAAAAGCTTTGAAACCTGTCACTATAAAATCTCATTCCTGCTTATTTTCTTTCTTTGTTCCTCAGGTGTGGGCCTCCCGAGTTTCCTTGGGAAGAAAAAGAAAGTGCACAAAGAGCTAAGCACTGCAGCTGGCCTAGATGAGTATAGAAAGTGCAGGGTCGAAGTAAAAAAGGAAATAAGGAGACCAAAGAGAGGGCATAAAAAAAGATTAGCAAGTAAAATTAAAGAAAACCCAAATATATTAATGGTAAAAGGTCGGTTAAGGAAAAAGTGGGACATATCAGGGTTGAATAGGAAAACTTGTGTGTAGTTGCATAGGTTTTGGGAAGGGTTTTAAATGAATATTTTGTCTCCCTGTTTACAAAGGAAATGGATGATGCAGATATAGTAGTCCAGGAGGAACACTGTGAGATATTGGATGGGATAATCATAAAGAGAGAGGAAGTACTCGAAGGATTGAAATCCTTGAAAGTTGATAAGTCGCCAGGGCCAGATGGATGGTTTCTGAGGCTGCTGAAGGAGGTCAGGGAGGAGATAGCAGATGCTCGGAGGATGATTTTCCAAACATCACCAGATACAGGGGAGGTACCGAAGGACTGGAGAAATGCAAACATAGTTTCATTGTTTAAAAAGGGATCGAAGGAAATTGCCAAACAATTATAGGCCAATTAGTCTTTTGTGGTGGGAAAATTAGTAGAAACAATCCTGAGAGATAGGATTAACTGTCATATAGAAAGGCATGGACTAGTCAAGGATAGTCAGCATGGATTTATTAAAGGAAGTACTTACCTCAGAAATTTTATTGAATTCTTTGAGGAAGTGATAAGATAGGTTGATGAAGGTAGTGCAGTGGATGTTGTGGACATGGGTTTTAGCAAAGTGTTTGACAAGATCCCACATGGCATCAAAAAAGTAAAAGCCCATTGGATACAAGGTAATGTGGATAAAAAGTTGGCTTAGTAAAAGGAAACAAAGGGTAATATTCGATGGCTGTACTTGCAAATGGAAAGTTGTTTCAAGTGTTCCACAGGGCTCAGGATAAAAGCAAATTACCGCGGATGCTGGAATCTAAAACAAAAGAGAAAATCCTGGAAAATCTCAGCAGGTCTGGCAGCATCTGTAGGGAGAGAAACGAGCTGACGCTTTGAGTCCAATGACTCTTTGTCAAAGCTCAAACAGGGCTCAGTGTGGGACCCTTACTGTTTGTGTTGTATATCAACGATTTGGATGCAAACGTGGGGGACACAATTAGGAAATTTGCAGATGACACAAAGATTGGCCGAGTAATAATAATCTTTATTATTGTCACAAGTAGGCTTACATTAACACTGCAATGAAGTTACTGTGAAAATCCCTGAGTCGCCACACTACGGCGCCTGTTCGGGTACACTGGGGGAGAAATTAGAATACCAATTCTCCTATCAGCACGTCTTTCGGGACCTGTAGGAGGAAATCGGAGCACCCGGAGAAAATCCACGCAGACACGGGGAGAACATGCAAACTCCACACAAACAGTGACCCAAGCTGGGAATCGAACCTGGGACCCTGGTACTGTGAAGCAACAGTGATAACCACTGTGCTACCGTGACGCCATAGTGGATAATGTAGAGGATAGCAATAATCTCCAAAACAGTATAGGTGTGTGGGCAGTAAAGTGGCAGATGAATTTTAACACAGATAAATGTCAAGCATTTAGTGAGGTCAAACAGTTATAGGGAGTACACAATAAATGGGAATATACTAAGCGGGGTAGATGAAGCGAGAGATCTTGGCGTACAAGTACACAGGTCCCTAAAGACAGCAGTTCAAGTAGACTAGGTTGTAAAGAAGGCAAATGGAATGCTCTCCTTCATTGGAGAGGTACAGAATATAAAAGTAAGGATATAATATTGGAATTGTACAAAACACTGGTGAGGCCACAACTGGAGTATTGTGTGCAGTTCTGGTCATCACATTACAGGAAGGACGTTATTTCTCTGAAGAGAGCGCAGAGGAGGTTTACAAGAATGTTGCCGGGGTGGAGAATTGGAGCTATGAGGAGAGTTTGGTGAGGTTGGGATTATTTTCCTTGGAACGAAGAAGGCTGAGGGGTGACTGATGGAGGTGTACAAAATTATGAGGAGGATGATTTAGACTGGACAGGATTAAATTGTTTCCCTTGGTGGAGAATGCCAGAACCAGGGGACATAGATTCAAGATAAGTGGCAGAAGGTGTACAGGGGACATGTGGAAGAGCCTTTTTACACAGAGGGTAGTGGGAGTCTGGAATTCGCTGCCTGCATTGGTGGTGGAGGCAGAGACCCTAAACTCTTTTAAAAAGTAGCTGGATCTGCACCTTATGTGCTGTAAGCGACAGGGTTATGGACTGTGGGCAGGAAGGTGGGATTAGAAAAGGCACCTGGGTATCCTAGGGCTGGCATGGACAAGATGGGACAAATGGCCTCCTTTTGTGCTGTAACTTTTCTATGGCTCTCTGGTTCTATGGCTACTGAGCCTAATAATAATAATAGCTTATCGTCACAAGTAGGCTTCAATGAAGTTACTGTGAAAAGCCCCCTCGTCGCCACATTCCGGCGCCTGTTCGGGGAGGCTGGAACGGGACTTGAACCCGCGCTGCTGGTCTTGTTCTGCATTACAAGCCAGCTGTCTAGCCCACTGTGCTAAACCAGCCCCTCTAAAACCAGGGGACATAACCTCAGAATAAAAGGTAGGTCATTTAAGACCAAAATGAGAAGGACTTTCTTCACTCAGAAGCTGGTGAATCATTATGATTCGCTACCCCAGAAGGCTGAGGAAGCTGTCACTGAGCATGTACAAGGTACAAATTGATCGATTGCTGGAGCGCAATGACAACAAGGTATATTGGGATAGTGTGGGAAAGTGGCATTGAAGTAAATGATCAACCATGATCAAACCGAATGGTGGAGCAAGCTCGATGGGCCGAATGGCCTACTCCTGCTCATATATTCCTCATAGTCAAAGTTGTATATCAGAGTCATTGCAGGATTCTCTGAAAGAGATGACGTTCTACAGGTCACAAAGTTAGTTACTTGTACTCTGGAGAGGTTGGGGTTATTTTCCTTGGAACAGCTTTCTGTATTGATGGACTTGAAAAGGAACAGACTTGGAGACTTTACAATCTCCAGCCCTTGTGTTGCCGCCCTTTCTGCTGTTCCTGTTGTGCAGACAGGGTTTAAAGATTAAAAGAGAGCCCAACATGGCGGCATCAGTATATGGTGTCTCCCAGTCTCCTTTTCCAAATATGGTGTTGTGCTTTAGTGGATTAGCCACAACCTGGGCTATTGTTTTCAGGCATTCTTCTAGTCTACCACTAACCTAACCTTTATACGTTTGGGCTTTAAACTTAACACCCTGCTTAACTTGGTTATCCATGGTCGTGGGAAGGTGGTGGCATAGTGCTGTTGTTGCTGGACTGGTAATCCAGAGACCCAGGGTAATGATCTGGGGACCCGGCTTCGAATCCCACAATGGCATAAAAAACAAATCTGGAATTAAAAGTCTGATGACCATGAAGCCATTGTCGATTGTTGTAAAAATGTTCGCTAATGTCCTTTAGGGAAGGACAGAGTGATGAGGTTGACTCTTAGCTGCCCCCTCAAGGGCAATTAGGGTTGGGCAATAAATGCAATGCTGGCACAGCCTGCGACGCCCAAGCCCCATGAATGAATTAAAAAAAACTTCTTCTTCCCCTTAGGAGCCTTTCCCTAAGGGGAGGGCCCCCTAACAAATAAGTTGGGTATTGGGGGGGGTTCGGAGGCCGATGTGTAGGGCAGCCCGGTAGCATTGTGGATAGCACAATTGCTTCACAGCTCCAGGGTCCCAGGTTCGATCCGGCTTGGGTCACTGTCTGTGCGGAGTCTGCACGTCCTCCCATGTCTGCGTGGGTTTCCTCCGGGTGCTCCGGTTTCCTCCCACTGTCAATGTGCAGGTTAGGTGAATTGGCCAATGATAAATTGCCCTTAATGTCCAAAATTTCCCTTGGTGTTGGGTGGAGGTGTTGAGTTTGTGTAGGGTGCTCTTTCCAAGAGCCGGTGCAGACTCAAAGGGCCGAATGGCCTCCTTCTGCACTGTAAATTCAATGATAATCTATGATTAATCTAGGACAAAGGTTTGGCACAACATCGTGGGCCGAAGGGCCTGTTCTGTGCTGTATTTTCTATGGTCTATGGTCTATGTTGTGACATTAATGAAGATTATTATTATTAGAGGGTGGGGGACGTTACAGTAGGCGTTAGGTATTTATTAATATTTAGGGCGGGGCAGTGGTTTGCACTGCTGCCTCACGGTGCCGAGGACCCGGGTTCGATCCTGACTCCAGGGCATTGTCCGTGTGGAGTTTGCACATTCTTTCCATGTCTGCGTGGGTCTCCCCCCCACAACCCAAAAGATGTGCAGGGCAGGTGGATTGGCACTCTAAATTATCCCACAATTGATTTTTTTTTAAAAAAGGTACTTATTAATATTGGACCAACTGCATCTGCTACGTATTTCACTATTAATCTTGTTATAAATAAACAGGAATTATGTTTCAACTTACAAACCTGGTGACTGTAATTATTGGGCAACCAAGAGCCAAAGATTTCGGAAATGTTTATAAGTATTATTGGTTCATTCACTTGTAACTCAGGGGCATGTGCGGCTGGAATTTACTGCACACTTACCAGGGTGGCATCACAATAAGGAGAAAGTCCAGATTTCAAATTTTCCAAGCTGCAGATTATCAGTCTGTGGTAGTCTGTGTAGAGGTATTACGGTACCTGGTAATGCTGGAACACCATTGGTAGATATTGTATGCTTCCTATTGGTCAAGCTGTATGGTAGCTCCGCCCTGCAAGGCGGGGTATAAGAGCCCGTGCCGCCCCAGCAGCCTTTTTTCTGTACCTGAGCTGCTGGGGGAAACATCTAGCTTATTAAAGCCTTCAGTTGGGCTACAACCTCGCTTTAGGGGTCATTGATCTTGCATCAATTTAATCAGCTAGATTTAAAAGGATGGAGCTCTGAATCAAGCCGGAGTGTCTGCAACTCAGCCCCCACGCGGCGAACTCAGCTGCAACCTTCAAGCACTGGCTGGCGTGTTTTAAAGGATATCTCGGGACGGCCGAAAACACGCTCACGGGAGAACAGAAATTGCAAGTCCTGCACTCGAGGGTGAGCCCGGAAATTTACACCCTCATCGAGGACGCGGACGACTTTGACGCAGCAATGGAGCTGCTAAAAGGACATTATATTCGCCCGGTAAACCAGGTCTACGCCCGACATCTGCTAGCAACAAGGCGACAAATCCCTGGGGAATCACTGGAAGAATTCTACCGTGCGCTCCTGGTGTTGGGGAGAAGCTGCAGCTGCCCGCAAGTTTCGGCGAGCGAACACACAGAACTCTTGATCCGGGACGCTTTTGTGGCAGGTATGCTGTCCTCCCAAATCCGCCAGCGATTGCTGGAAAAATACACTCTAGGCCTCAAGGAGGCACGGGACCTTGCAGGCTCCCTAGATGTGGCATCCCGAAACGCCCGCGCTTATGTTCCTGACCGCGTGGCAGCCCCCTGGGCAGCGTGGAACCCCCCCGCAGCCGATCCCGAGACATCTCTCATCCCCCCACAAGCTTGTGCTGCAAGGCGGCCTGGCAACCCCGGGGGGCCCCGCTGCTACTTTTGCGGGCAGGCCAAGCACCCCCGGCAGCGCTATCCGGCTCGCGCATCCACCTGCAAGAGATGCGGTAAAAAGGGCCACTTCGTGGTGGTATGCCAGGCCTCTGCGGTCGCCGCGGTCTCCGGTGGCGAATGCGGACCGTCACCACAAATCTCCCCACAGACCCCGTGCGGCCAGCGGGCGCCGCCACCTTCCTCCTCCAGGGCCATGTGCGGCCCCCGGGCACTGCCACATTGTCCCGCGGACGCCACATTCGATGGATGGGCGCCGCCATTTTGTACACCCCCAGCCATGTGCGACCAATGGGAGCCGCCATCTTGGATGGACTCCCAGGACCTCAGCTCGGCTGACCGCACACCGCCCGAAGAGAACACTCAACTGCTGCGATTAGCCTCGGTGACCCTGGACCAGTCCTGGCTTCGAACACTCTCACCTGCTACAACAACAGTACTAATCAACGGGCACGAGATGTCCTGCTTAATCGACTCTGGGAGCACGGAGAGCTTCATACACGCCGACACGGTAAGGCGCTGTTCTCTCCTCGTCCACCCCCGTTAATCAAAAAATCTCCCTGGCCTCCGGTTTCCACTCAGTAGAGATAAAGGGGTTTTGTATAGCAAACCTCATGGTCCAGGGAAGGGAGTTTAAAAATTACCGGCTCTACGTCCTTCCCCACCTCTGCGCGGCCACACTTCTCGGTTTAGACTTCCAGTGTAATCTCCAAAGTCGAACTTTCAAATTCGGCGGCCCTATACCCCCTCTCACTGTCTGCAGCCTCACGACCCTCAAGGTCGATCTGCCTTCCCTGTTTGCGAACCTCACCCCGGATTGCAAACCCGTCACTACCAGGAGCAGACGGTACAGTGCCCAGGATCGAATCTTTATTAGGTCAGAGGTCCAAAGGCTACTGAGGGAAGGAGTCATTGAAGCTAGCGACAGTCCCTGGAGAGCTCAAGTAGTGGTGGTAAAGACCGGGGAGAAGCACAGGATGGTCTTTGACTACAGTCAGACCATCAACAGGTTTACGCAGCTGGACGCGTACCCTCTCCCCCGCATATCCGACCTGGTAAACAGGATCGCGCATTATAAGGTCTTCTCCACGGTGGATCTTAAGTCCGCATATCACCAGCTCCCCATCCGCACTAGTGCACGCATATACACTGCCTTCGAGGCAGATGGGCGACTCTAGCACTTCTTAAGGGTTTCCTTCGGTGTCACTATAGGGGTCTCAATCTTCCAGCGCGAGATGGACCGAATGCTTGACTGGTACAGTTTACGGGCAACATTTCCGTATCTCGAAAATGTCACCATCTGCGGCCACGACCAGCAGGACCACGACACCAACCTCCGAAAATTCCTCCAGACCGCAAAGATCCTTAACCTTATCTAGAACAAGGGTAAATGCATGTTTAGCACCGACCGCCTAGCCATCCTTGGCTACGTAGTGCGAAATGGAGTTATAGGCCCTGACCCTGAACGCATGCGCCCCCTTATGGAGTTCCCCCTCCCTCACTGCTCCAAGGCCCTGAAGCGCTGCCTCGGGTTTTTCTCTTACGATGCCCAGTGGGTCCCCAACTATGCGGACAAGGCCCGTCCCCTGATCCAATCCACAGATATTCCCGTCGATAGAGGCCCGTCAGGCCTTCAGCCGCATCAAAGCAGACATTGCAAAGGCCACGATGCACGCCATCGACGGGTCCCTCCCCTTCCAGGTCGAGAGCGACGCGTCTGACGTAGCTTTGGCGGCCACCCTCAACCAAGCGGGCAGACTCGTGGCCTTCTTCTCACGTACCCTCCCCGCTTCCGAAATCCGCCACGCCTCAGTCGAAAAGGAGGCCCAGGCCATATAGAAGCTGTGCGACATTGGAGGCATTACCTGGCCGGCAAGAGATTCACTCTCCTCACTGACCAACGGTCGGTTGCTTTCATGTTCGATAATGCACAGCGGGGCAAGATAAAAAATGATAAGATCTTGCGATGGAGGATCGAACTCTCCACCTACAACTACGAGATCTTGTATCATTTTGGAAGCTAAACGAGCCTCCTGATGCCCTGTCCCGCGGCACATGTGCCAACGCACAAGTGGACCGCCTCCGAGCCCTCCACGAGGACCTCTGCCACCCGGGGGTCACTCGCTTTTTCCACTTTATCAAGACCCGCAACCTGCCCTACTCCATCGAGGAGGTCAGGACAGCCACCAGGGACTGCCAAATCTGCGCGGGGTGCAAACTGCACTTCTACCGGCCAGTGAAAGCACACCTGATAAAGGCTTCCTGTCCCTTTGAACACCTCAGCATGGACTTCAAAGGCCCCCACCCCTCCACCGACCGCAACACATACTTCCTGAACGTGATTGATGAGTACTCCCGGTTCCCATTCGCCATCCGCTGCCCCGACATGACCGCAACCACCAGCATCAAGGCCCTCCATAGCATCTTTGCACTGTTCGGGTTCCCCGCCTACATACCTAGTGATAGGGGGTCCTCCTTTATGAGCGACAAACTGCGTCAATTCCTGCTCAGCAAGGGCATCGCCTCGAGCAGGACGACCAGTTACATCCCCCAGGGTAACGGACAGATAGAGAGGGAGAATGGAATGGTCTGGAAGACCGTCCTACTGGCCCTACGGTCCAGAAATCTCCCGCTGGCAGGAAGTCCTCCCGGATGTCCTCCACTCCATCCGGTCACTGCTTTGTACCACGACCAACCAAATACCTCACGAACGTCTCCTTGTCTTCCCCAGGAAGTCCTCCTCTGGGACCTCGCT
This sequence comes from Scyliorhinus torazame, assembly GCF_047496885.1. Classification (NCBI taxonomy): domain Eukaryota; kingdom Metazoa; phylum Chordata; class Chondrichthyes; order Carcharhiniformes; family Scyliorhinidae; genus Scyliorhinus; species Scyliorhinus torazame. The sequence goes on from NC_092710.1 coordinate 296,006,629, forward strand.
CCCGACCTGGCTGGCAGCTCCCGGACCCATCCTGCTCCGAAAACACGTCCATCTTCTCCACGCTAACCCCCAGTACGCCTACGTGGCGTACCCCGACGGCCGACAAGATACGGTCTCCCTACGAGACCTGGAGCCCACCAGATCCCTATGCACACCCCAGCCACCAGTCCCACCCTCCCTCCCACCGGTGCCCTTTACAGGAGGATCGGTCCTTCCGCCGGCCCCGTCTAGAACCCGACGCACCCGCAGACGCTCCCTTCCCAGGTCAACCGTTTTCTCCACCAGCGCCGTCTAGGGGTGTTGAAGCTGCCACAGAGATCGAGGCCACGCTCCCAGAGTCACAGATGCCCGAGCCTCCACCGGCGTCACCACCAAAGCTTCGCGATCACAGAAGACGACCAGGGCCCCCGATCGACTGATTGCTTCATTTTAGAGTGGAAAGAGTTAATTGTGAATCTGTAAACAGTTACAAAATGCTGTACGGAGGTATTACGGTACCTCCATAACTATAATTTCTACCACGTTACCATGTTGTAATATCAAGCCACCACCCCCGCCAGACACCTTTTTAACGGGGTGAATGTGGTAGTCTGTGTAGAGGTATTACGGTACCTGGTAATGCTGGAACACCATTGGTAGATATTGTATGCTTCCTATTGGTCAAGCTGTATGGTAGCTCCGCCCTGCAAGGTGGGGTATAAGACCCCGTGCCGTTCCAGCAGCCTTCTTTCTGTACCTGAGCTGCTGGGGAAAACATCTAGCTTATTAAAGCCTTCAGTTGGACTACAACCTCGCTTTGGTGGTCATTGATCATGCATCACAGTCCAACTCCTTGTACTCCATTGACTTCACAAAGGCCAAGGCACTAGTCGGATCATCGAAAGGCTTAACGGAGTCATTGCTTGTAACTTTCAGGGTCGCAGATAATGCCTCACATAATTCATTCCGGTTACCTCAAGTTGTCTTCGAACTTCACAAAAGCCTCAACACTTTGGCTGCATCGCTGGCGAAAAATTAGGATAAAGGAGATCCTCGTCCCTCATGGAGTTAGGCCTCACCACACCTCGCTCTCTCCAGGACCCACGGGCCATCTTTAAAATTGTGGAAGCGAATAATTATAGGCCTGGGATGTTGATTGTTCCTTTGGCGTCAAAGACAGGATACGGTGCGTCCTTTCCAATTTCAAATGCCCAACCTTCACATCCAGTTTAAGAAAATGTGGCAGCCAGTTTTCGAAGTACTTAATAGGAGCCTTACCCTCCACTCCTTCTGGTAGACCGATAACCCGTATATTCTTTTTCCGGTCTCGGTTCCCCAAATCTTCCAGGGTTTATGACAGTGGGCGACGTGGTAGCACAGTGGTTAGCACTGTTGCTTCACAGCGCCTGGGTCCCAAGGTCGATTCCCGGTTTGGGTGACTGTCTGTGCAGAGTCTACATGTTCTCCCCATTTCTGCGTGGGTTTCCTCCGGGTGCTCCGGTTTCCTCCCACTAGTCCTGAAAGACGTGCTTGTTAGGTGAATTGGACATTCTGATTCTCCCTCTGTGAACCCAAACAGACGCCAGAATGTGGCGACTGGGGGATTTTCACAGTAACTTCATTGCAGTGTTAATGTAAACCTACTTGTGACAATAAATATTATTATTATTATGCCACACAGCTGGTTTTCCAAGGATTGACTATGAGCTTCAGCTGAGGAAGCAACATTTTCGACTTTGAGGATTCTTCGCTCTGTTTAATAATAATCTGTTTCACAAGCCTCTTGTAGCTTGGGCCCATGAGCACTTAAATTTTGTGACAGTAAGCCAAATCTCTAATCTATTACTGGGATAATGTTTGCAGTCATCATTTCCAGCGCCTCGGAGAATGCTGGGTCGAGAGACTGCTAGAAGATCAAGTTGCCACATTGAAAAGGCAGTTCCACCCCCATCCGATCTGACGGCACCGTTTTATCACCGGCTTACTTCACCTTTTTCAACATATTCTCTCCAATACTATTCCTGAAGTCTTCCACGGAATAACTACCACGTATTAGCACTCAGGTTAGGTGAGCATGTGCCAGGCAAACAGGTTAAAAGACAGATTATAAAGCGAGTAGCACCAGAGCCCATGGAAAAGCTGCTATTGCTGCATCCGCATCACATGGTCCCTCTTTGCTGGTTTCTAAAATTCATCCAAACTTCTGACCTATCACTAATCGTAAGCATTTCCTTTCAATTTTATGCTATCCTTAACTTTAAATTCGTTTACAGGATGTGGGCATCTGACTATGCCAGAATTTATTGTCCATTCCTAGTTGCCTTCAGAAGGTGGTGGTGAGCTGCCTTCTTAAACTGCTGCAGTCCCTGAGGTGTAGGTACACCCACACTGCTGTTAAGGAGGGAGTTCCAGAATTTGGCTCAATGACAGTGAAAGAATGGCAAATATATGTCTTAGTCTGGGTGGTGAGTGACTTAGAGAGGAACATCCAGGTGGTGGTGGGGTTCCAAGATATTTGCTTGTCTTGTCTTTCTAGATGGTAGTGGTCATGGATAGTGCATCCTTCTGAGTTTTTCTTCTTCAATGGAATAGATTTTGTTGCTTAATGAATTATCTCCTTAAATGCTGGCCACTGTTTCTCTACAATAATACTTTTTAACCAGTCTTCCCTTAGCACTTTAGCCAAGGACAAAGGCAGCAGACACATGGGTACATTACCACCTGCAGGTTCTGCTCCAAGCCATATACCATCCTGACTCCTTCACTGTCGCTGGGTCAAATTCCTGGAATTCCCCAAGAGCATGGTAGTTTTATCTACACCAGATAGATTCCAGCAGTTGAAGGTGGCTTACCATCTTCTCAAGGGCAATAAGGGATGGGCATCAAATGCTGAACTTGCCAATGCCACTCGCATCCCTTTCAATAAATTAATAGATACCACACTCAGAACAACAATATGGTAAGGAATAGTTCTTGAACTTGTGAGCAAATGCACCAAAAGTGAAGAAAAATTGTTTTGTCTTTTATTTCAAGATAGAAAATGTAAATGAACAATTTTAAAATGTAATTTATATATGCTGTTACATCTTTGTCTCCCTGCCCAGTTTCAAAATGACTCACTCTGTGATGCAAAAGGCGGATTACAAATCCAGCAGATTGGCATCTTTACTAATCTTGAAAGTCATTAGATAAATCAGCGGACTTTGGAAAATAGTGCAGCCAAGTATGTGGTACCACTCAGCCAATGCTAAATTTAATACCCCAAATGTCTCCCAAGTTATATAGGACAGGAGTGGATCAGTAACTGTTTTCCCTACTAATATGTTGGTGAATTCTCACTCTGATCAAGAGGAAGATCTTAACTCAGTAGCTGCACAAACAAAATGCAGCGTTGTTAACCAACAGTTTCTTGGAGTTCGAAGATGACTGTACTAACATAAGGACAGCACACAGCTACAAACCATGTGTTCTAATAGGCATCATACAAAAGTGCTAGGTCACCACAAACACTTGCAATAAAAGAGGATATAGGTCTTTCAGGCATGACGTGTTAAATCTAGGAAATGGCCTCCAGGTGCAGTACAATGAAATTAAGGAGATTTCATTGAGCGATTTGACACAACATGGAGAGAATTTTCTATTAAAATAATTGAATATCTGTGCTAACTTGCATCAGAGCGCAGTAGCTGTAATAGACCATTCAATTCTCATATCGCTAATAGTTCTATTCTTATTCTCATTTTAACTGTACTTCCTGAATAAGTATCTGTCTCCTTGGTAAACATTTAACATTCTCAAGGTGGCACAGTGGTTAGCACTGCTGACTCACAGCGTCAGGGACCCGGCTTCAATTCTGGCCTTGGGTGACTTGTGGAGTTTGCACATTCTTCCCGCATCTGTGTGGGTTTCCTCCCACAGTCCCAAAAATATGGGGGTTCGGTTGATTGGCTATGTTAAAATTGTACGTTAGGGTCCAAAGATGTACAGGTTAAGTGGGGATAGGGCAGGAGAGTGGGCCTAAGTAGGGTGCTCTTTCAGAGGGTCAGTGCAGGCTCGATGGGCCGAATGGCCTCCTTCTGCACTGTAGGGATTTGATTCTATGAACCCCACGCGTGGAGCAATTCCAGTTGAAATTCCAAGATTATGCCCACTTCATTTCCATTCTCTTCTAGAGGAAGATTTATCATGCCAAATATATTATTTCTTGTATACCCCAATATCATCCATTATTCACTAGGAAATGTAACTAGTGTCTCATTATCGAGAAGTCCATTCATCCTGATGTGCCTTTACTGGACTTCCTCCAAGCCTATAATTCTAAAAGGATTTAATAACAATTCATGTGTAACATTATTCCCATTAATTTAGAAGTTGTTCCCATAATCCAGGAGTGCTTTCCTAATTTTGTACAACCTGGAGCATATATTGCAGCATTGGGCACAGAAGATTGCACATCTGTAAGAGGGCAGCAAGATGGCACAATGATAGCACTGCTGCTTCTCAGCTCCAAGGGCCCAGGTTCGATTTCGACCTCGGGTCATTGTCTGTGTGGAGTTTGCATTCTTCCCATCTGCATGGTTTTCCTCCGGGTGCTTCGGTTTCTTCCCACAGTCCAAAGATGTGCCGGTTAGGTGGATTGGCCATGCTAAATTGCCCCCAAGTGTCCAAAGGTTGGGTGGGGTTACTGGGATATGGTGGGGGATTGGGCCTAGGTAGGGTCGGTGCAGACGCAATGGGCTGAATGGCCTCTTGCTACACTGTAGGGATTCTACTGTATGCAAACCGCTTGAATTCTCATCTACTAATAGCTAGCACAATTAGAAGATGGAGACTCTGCGAGCTCTCAGACAGTCGTCATCAAAAATTATATACAGAGCATTCTCCCGGCCCTTGGGGGTGGATAGGGCTCACGGAGCACCTGCGACGAAGCCGCGAATGGGAGACCCCCCTGAGGGCAATGGTGGTGAGATTCCACAGGTTCTCGGATAAGGAGCGTATTCTGCAGTGGGCCAAGCAGACACGGAGCTGTAAGTGGGACAATAGCATCCTGCGGGTTTACCAAGACCTGAGCGTGGAGGTGGCCAGGAGGAGAGCAGGCTTTAATCAGATCAGGGTGATCCTTTTGAAGAAAAGGGTGAGGTTTGGACTGTTATACCCAGCCTGTCTCTGGGTCACGGACGAAGATCAGCACTTTTACTTTGAGTTGCCTGAGGACGCGTTGGACTTTACAAGAAAGAAAGGACTGACGAAGGACTGAAAACTTTTTGAACTTGCCTGCAACGTTCGTGTTTCTGTTTTCTCTGTCTTGTTTCTCTGTATTTGTAAAAAGTTTTTTGTTTTGCTTGGAACCAGCAGTAGAGCTGGGTGTGTTTCGGTTTTCATTTGCACAGTTGGGGGATGGAGGTGTACTAGTTTTGATTTTGGTGTTTTTCCGTTGGGCAATTGTGTGGGGATTGTTTGATGTTGGAGTATGTTCGCATGAGCGGGGAGGAGGGTGGGGAGGGAACAATAGATGGGAGACTATCTAGTGCCGGGGATGGGGGCCACCAAGCTAGCTGGGTGAGCTAGTTCTCGGAAGCTCAGTGGGGGTGTGTGCATCTGTTTGGTTTAGGAAAGGGATTGGGTTACAGGGTGTTGTTGCTGGGGGGGGGGAGGGGGGCGAATGTTCTGCTGGCAAGGGACAGACTTGGGCTGAGGGACAGAGAGGAGGTCGGGGGCTGCCTGGGGATGAACCGGTGGAGGCGCGGATCACGGGCTGGTGGCGGGCCTAAAAAAGGGGATGGCTGATCGGCGGAGGGAGGGGGGGCAATGAGCCCTCCAACTAGGCTGATCACCTGGAATGTTCGAGGGTTAAATGGGCCGGTCAAAAGGGCACGTGTGTTTGCGCATCTTAGGGGATTGAAGGCGGACGTGGTGATGTTGCAGGAGTCGCACCTTAAGGTAACAGACCAGGTTAGACTGAGGAAAGGCTGGGTCAGCCAGGTGTTTCACTCGGGACTAGATTCAAAGACTAGAGGGGTCGCGATCCTGATCAATAAGCGGGTGGTATTTGAGGCGGGTAGAATAGTCTCGGACGTGGGAGGTCGGTACATTATGGCCAGTGGGAAACTGGAGGGGGTGCAGGTGGTATTAGTAAATGTGTATGTGCCAAATAGGGATGATGTGGAGTTTATAAAGAGGATGTTGGGGAAGATACCGGACCTGGACTCGCACAGGTTGGTCATGGGAGGGGACTTTAACACAGTTATTGACCCTGGCTTGGACCGGTCAAGCTCGAAAACAGGCAGGGTGCCAGCAATGGCAAAGGAACTAAGAGGGTTTATGGAGCTGATGGGTGGGGTGGATCCATGGAGATTTGGGCAGCCGAGGGTGAAGGAGTTCTCCTTCTACTCACACGTGCATAAAGTGTACTCCCGGATTGATTTTTTTATTTTGAGCAGGGCCTTGCTGGCTGGGGTGGTGGACACGGGGCACTCAGCGATCACAATCTCAGACCATGCACCGCACTGGGTTGACCTGCAGGTTAGTAAAGACAGTAACCAGCACCCGCAATGGAGGTTAGATGTGGGACGTTTGGCGGATGAAGGGGTGTGCGAGCGGCTGAGGAAATGTATTCAGCACTACCTGCAGGTCAATAACACGAGGGAAATTTCAGCAGCGGTGGTCTGGGAAGCACTGAAGCCGGTGGTGAGGGGGGAGCTGATCTCGATACGGGCCCACAGGGAGAAGGTGGACAGGGCAGCGACGGACAGACTGGTAAAGGAGATACTACAGATTGATAGGAGGTATGTGGAGACCCCAGAGGCAGGGCGATTAAGGGAACGGCGGAGGTTTGTTGCCGATTTCTCTTTACTCTGCTCTTTATTCTGGCTGTTCGTGAGTTTACCTTCTTTCTATATTGTCTATGTCCGAATGCTTAGAGTCGCCAGGTATCGAATGATACCACCACAAGTTTCAACCCGCTATCGATCAAAGAGCAAAACACCAGTTAGTTAGTTAAAGGCCAAGGGTACTTAATTGACATACAATCAATCATGCAACATAAACACTACTAGTTAACTACACCTATTACTAAGACAACCTGTACTTAACTTCGGGCACCCGGTTTAGGTCAGAATACAGTGGCCGCTGTTCAGGATCTCTTGGGTTGATCTTCTTGGGCTCGGCTGGTCTCGTCCTTCTGGTGGTGGGCGTTGAACTCGAACTTGCTTCTGGTGTTGCTGCGATTGGCGATGGCCGTGACCGGGGTACCAAGGCCAAAAGAGAGCGACCATATGGCGAACTCTTCCTTTATACTTGGTGGCTTTCGCGCTCTTTTGGGCGGTCCTTCGATTTGGGCCTTACTAATTTGGTGATCCCTGATCACTCTGTTTGATTCCTTAGCCAATAAGTGGGCAGGGATCTGGATGACTGGGCGTGTCTCAAGCGGTCATTGACCCCGTTGTTTGTGATTCCCTTGGACAGAGAGTGGCGCCAAAATGTCTGGGACTGTCCCGGTAGCTGGGGTACCAGTCCTTTGTGTTGGGGGAGGTAGGCCATCACCTGCTAATCGACCTGATTAACATGCTCATGGGACAGAGTTTCGATACCGTCTGGACTTTGCTGACAAATATGCATTTCAGGCTCAGAACCTGCCTGACTCTTGGCTTGTCCATTTTACCCATCAGTCTTTGCGAGTTGCTCTGTGCTTAGTTGGAAGTGGCCATCCCAGATGGCTACACTCCGTCCTCTTGATCCGCAACGCGAATCGTGAAGGATCACAACACTGGGTCTTGTTTGTTCTCTTGGGATGTCGGGTACCCTTAACCAAGGACAGGTTCTACTCTACTGTGTCCTATGGGTCCAAAAACATTTACCTAATATCCCTAAACAACATATGTCTAAGAATCTCTAGGGGAACCTCTAACTAGACTACACTCATGCTGCTATTTACAATCCAAAAACTTATGTTACAATACAAAAAAATATCCGATAGCAGCATCGCATTTCTTCCTATCACTGAGACTTACATACACAAAAAATAAACTTTATTAACGAAAACAACAACCGCGGAATTTATTAAGGTTCAGAAAGAGTGTGGGGTCTGCTGGAGTCCGAGGAAAGGGGCTCTGAATGTATATACTGGGGGGGAGCGGGAGGCTCTCCGTCTCCATTTCCGCAATCTAATTGTCTGGATGATACTGTACAATATGGTTATTACTAGTAAGGCTTCCATTGTGTAGGACAGGGAGTACCACTTGATGAGGTTCTCACACCATGTGAGGTATCGGTGGCTGGGTGTGTGTGCGGTGTAGTGTCCGGGCTGGGGGTGTTGTGTTGGGTAGTCCTGTTCGGGGCCTGTGTGGTGAGGGGGGTGGAGGTAGGTAACGCGCGCAACTGGACTGTTCCAGCGACGATCATGATGCCGAACATCAGGGTCGTCTTCATCTTGTTCCGGTTTTCCTTCGCCGTCAAGTATCTTTGTATCTCTCGAAGGGAACAAGCATAGTGTCTGTTATCATTGTGTTGTTTAACATCTCGTATTTCCGTCTGTGTCTCCTTAACGTCAATTCTCCCATTATAATCGTCACCCTATGTGACTCCCTCATTTTTTTTTTTAAACAACCATTTGCGGAAACAAGACATCCCAAAAGAAGTTCTGTGTCACAGCGCGAGCACTCTCGCAGCCTGTGGTCGATGGGCTGAGTGGGCGGACAATTGGTCTGTCCTCTGCAAACTTGTTTTTTTCTAACCAAGTGTTTCTTTCATGTAAATAGTATGTGGGGGAATAGCAACCGAAGGGTTAGAACATAGAACATAGAACATTACAGCGCAGTACAGGCCCTTCGGCCCTCGATGTTGCGCCGACCTGTGAAACCACTCTAAAGCCTATCTACACTATTCCCTTATTGTCCATCTGTCTATCCAATGACCGTTTGAATGTCCTTAGTGTTGGCGAGTCCACTACTGTTGCAGGCAGGACATTCCACGCCCTTACTACTCTCTGAGTAAAGAACCTACCTCTGACATCTGTCTTATATCTATCTCCCCTCAATTTAAAGGTATGTCCCCTCGTGCTAGACATCACCATCCGAGGAAAAAGGCTCTCACTGTCCACCCTATCCAATCCTCTGATCATCTTGTTTGCCTCAATTAAGTCACCTCTTAACCTTCTTCTCTCTAACGAAAACAGCCTCAAGTCCCTCAGCCTTTCCTCATAAGATCTTCCCTCCATAATCAGGCAACATTCTGGTAAATCTCCTCTGCACCCTTTCCAATGCTTCCACATCCTTCCTATAATGCGGCGACCAGAATTGCACACAATACTCCAAATGCGGCCGCACCAGAGTTTTGTATAGCTGCAACATGACCTCGTGGCTCCTAAACTCAATCCCTCTACCAATAAAAGCTAACACACCATACGCCTTCTTAACAACCCTCTCAACCTGGGTGGCAACTTTCAGGGATCTATGTACATGGACACCGAGATCTCTCTGCTCATCCACACTGCCAAGAATCTTACCATTAGCCCAGTACTCAGTCTTCCTGTTATTCCTTCCAAAATGAATCACCTCACACTTTTCTGCATTAAACTCCATTTGCCACCTCTCAGCCCAGCGCTGCAGCTTATCTATGTCCCTCTGTAACTTGGAACATCCTTCTGCACTGTCCACAACTCCACCGACTTTAGTGTCATCTGCAAATTTACTCATCCATCCTTCTACGCCCTCCTCCAGGTCATTTATAAAAATGACAAACAGCCGTGGCCCCAAAACAGATCCTTGTGGTACACCACTAGTAACTGGGCTCCAGTCTGAACATTTCCCATCAACCACCACCCTTTGTCTTCTTCCAGCTAGCCAATTTCTGATCCAAACTGCTAAATCACCCTGAATCCCATGCCTCTGTATTTTCTGCAGTAGCCTACCGTGGGGAACCTTATCAAACGCTTTACTGAAATCCATATACACCACATCAACTGCTTTACCCTCATCTACCTGTTTGGTCACCTTCTCAAAGAACTCTATAAGGTTTGTGAGGCACGACCTACCCTTCACAAAACCGTGTTGATTATCTCTAATCAAATTATTCCTTTCCAGATGATTATACATCCTATCTCTTATAAACCTTTCCAAGATTTTTCCCACAACAGAAGTAAGGCTCACTGTTCTATAGTTACCGGGGTTATCTCTACTCCCCTTCTTGAACAAGGGGACAACATTTGCTATCCTCCAGTCTTCTGGCACTATTCCTGTAGACAAAGATGACTTAAAGATCAAAGCCAAAGGCTCAGCAATCTCCTCCCTAGCTTCCCAGAGAATCCTAGGATAAATCCCATCCGGCCCAGGTGACTTATCTATTTTCACACTTTCCAGAATTTCTAACACCTCCTCCTTATGAACCTCAAGCCCTTCTAGTCTAGTAGCCTGAATCTCAGTATTCTCCTTGACAACATTGTCTTTTTCCTGTGTGAATACTGACGAAAAATATTCATTTAGCACCTCTCCTATCTCCTCGGACTCCAAGCACAACTTCCCACTACTGTCCTTGACTGGCCCTACTCTTACCCTAGTCATTCTTTTATTCCTGACATATCTATAGAAAGCTTTAGGGTTATCCTTGATCCTACCTGCCAAAGACTTCTCATGTCCCCTCCTGGCTCTTCTTAGCTCTCTCTTTAGGTCCTTCCTAGCTAACTTGTAGCTCTCGAGCGCCCTTACTGAACCTTCATGTCTCATCTTTACATAAGTCTCCTTCTTCCTCTTGCCAGGAAGGGCAAAAGTAGTGGCAAAGAGCATTCTTTAAACCACAGGACTCGAAAAAACCCAGAAAAAGAGTTTCGGAACCAAGTAGTCGAATGGGGTGGTGCGTATGATCCGCAGGGCAAGAATGGGTGGGATCCCCGGGTAGGGCGATGATCAGTGCCATTGCTCCACTACCCGAGCTTGGCTGACCAAATGAATGGGGGGTCCCCAGGCAGGGTGGGGATCAGTGCCATTACTCCACTGCCTGAGTGACCTTCCAAGAGCGGAACGAATTTGTAACTATATGGGCTCCAGACAAACTTGTTTATTTAACTGCCATGTGGCGTCAGAAGAGTAGTTATGACTGTATCAAGAATGTTGGTGTGGGACCGAAAGAAGAAACTGTATCAAGAAATTCAGTGAGATCAACACGAGTAGTCGCACAAATAAACAAACATTCAACATTTAAAAAAACAAATTAAAGAAGAAAAAGCGGGCAGGCTCAATCAGGGTACAGGACACCGTAAATCTCCATCGGTTCCTGGCTTTCATCATCTGGACACCTCAAGATTCCATTTCAAAAAGATTTGCAAAGGGGTTACCATGGTGGGAGTCAGACTTGTAGCCATCACCATCTCCCGGATGCCAAACTCTTTCATGGAGTTTGCGTGCTAACGCGGCATGTGCCGATGTGGGCTTCATTTCGTCATTTCTCGTCAAGCGACAGGAATTGTCACAGTGCCAGTGCTTCATGGTCCGTAGGGAGGTGGTCAGGGGGTGTCGCTATCGTTGGGTGGCGGGTCAGGTTCCGGAGTGGGCAGATAAATTGTTTCAAAGGGGCTGAAGTGTATCGTCGTCTGGGTCACTGGGCCTGTAGTGACTGGGGCCTGGTTCGTGGGATCTCTGTTGGGGTCTTTCAGGGGCGTCAGTGGTGCTGTCGCTGTCACTGTCGGAAGCAGCCGAATCAAGCGTCAGGGTGAAATTTGATGCTGGGGGCGTGGTCAAGGTCATGTCTGTGGACGTGCTGCTGCTGCTGGGGGAGGGGTAACTCGGGTTGTCAGTGGGCGGGTCCTCATTGTCTGCCATCACCAATGAGAGGTGGTGCAAGTGGCTGCACTGCGTCCCATACACGTTAAGCTGATTTACATGGAACCATCCTGGTTTTCCGTTTGGAAACGTTATTTTGTAAACCGAGGGGCTTGCCTTGTCTGAAATTGAATAGGGTCCTGCAAATTTAGGGGAGAGGAACGTACTAAGGTTATACAAGGTGATCATTACCTGCTGTCCGACTGTGTACTCTGTTGGGTGTACTGTTTTTCAAAGCAGGCCTTCCTCTGCTTTCGTTTAGCGCCTAGTCGAACAGCTGCAGCGAGCTGTGCTGCTTTAATATTCTCTATCATGTGCTGGACTGCTTTCTCATGGGTCAGGGCGGTGACTGCGGGGCTGGCCAAATCAAGTCCAAATAAGTATTTGGTACCCTTCATGGATCGTCCGGTCATGAGGGTATGGGGGGTATATCCTGTTGAGCTCGACACTGTGTTCGTAATGACCATCAGTGTGAATGGGAGCACTGTGTCCCATGTCGTGTTGTGCTGCTGCACCATTTTCCTAAGGGTAGCTTTTAGCGTACAATTCATTCGCTCCACAATGCCGCTGGACTGCGGGTGATAGGCAATGTGGAACTTTTGTTTAATTCCAAATATTGTCATAACATTTTTCATGACCCTGCCCGTAAAGTGGGAACCTTGGTCCGCTCAATACTACGTGGGAGTCCCCATCTTGTAAAAATCTGTTCTGTTAAGACCTTTGCGGTGGCTTTGGCTGTGTTTGTTCTCAATGGGAACGCTTCGACCCATTTCGTAAATGTGTCTATCACCACTAACACATACTTGTATCCATTTCTGCAGTGGGGGAGGGGGGTCAATATAATCTAATTGGAGGTTTGTCCACGGGCCATTTACAGGGCGGGTGTGTCGTAGCTGGGCTTTTTTCGCATACCTATCGGGGTTGTTTTGAGCACAAATTAAACAATTTTCGACGTAATGGGACACGTCGGTTTTCAAATCAGGCCACCAGCAGAGGGGTCTGAGGTGGGCAAGGGTGGATTCAATCCCTTGGTGTCCATGTCTGTCATGGAACTTGCAAATGATCTCATTCCTGTCCTGGGTGGGGACTACATAAATTCCATCCTTTGAAACAATTCCCTCATGGACCGTCAAAGAATTCCTAACTTTTTCATAGGGAGTTGGGAAGTTTCCTTTTAAAATTTCCCTCAATGTCTCGTCTTCCTTCTGTGCCTGGGCTAAGTCTTGGATGTTGGTCTGTGAGACCTGAACTGCGTGTACTGGGGCACTCTCGGGGGGTTGCCAAAAGTGGCCATGTCGTGAGCTTGCCTTCGCTAGGGGGTCAGCTTTCACGTTACCGGGTGGGGAGGAACAATGGTGGCTTCTTACTTTGACGATGCCATATTCTCTGCCTTTAGCTGCTGAAGGATATGTTTTTGTAGTGGGGCTGAGGGTAGAGGTTTTCCGTCCGCGGAAATAAATCCTCTCGATTCCCACAGGGGTAGGAATTCCGTTAGGCTGTTGCAGACGTACAAACTGTCCGAATATATGTCTGCAGGGGTCGGGAACGAATCGGGGTGCTGGACAATGTAAGCAATGGCTGCTAACTCGGCTGCCTGCGAACCCAAGTGTCCAGGCAACTTTAAAGCTATCTCTTCTAAAGCGCGTCCCTGCACGTCCTCTACATAAATACCACAGCCTGTTATCCTTTTTCCCTCAAGGACTGTGGAGGATCCTTCTACATAAATTCTTAGTGCTTTGTCTGGGGGCTGGGGTCCGATACCTGTCTTTCTTGGTACCGACTTGGGAACAAAGGGGCCTGTGCTGTGCTTGGGGGCTATGATCTCGCACTCATGTGGGGTTCCTGCATAGTGCAAATTATCGGCCAGAAACGTGTGCGTTTTTGTCCGTTTCACGGTAATGTCGCCTCCCTGTAGGAGTAGGGTCCATCACGCTGCTCGAATTTGGCTTACTGTGCCATCCTTTAGTCTGCCGTCCAATAAAAGCTGTGTCAGGGTGTGCTCGGTCAAAATGGTTACTGGGTTGAGTCCGGTTATGTACGAGAAATACTGTATCTCCCAGAAAACTGGCAACAGGTGCCTCTCGCAGGCTGAAACCCTTGCTCGACTGGATCTAAGACTCATGAGGCATAGGCTACGGGTCCTAGACGATCGTGCCTTTCCTGCAGGAGTACGGCCGAAAGGGTTCGGTCTGTGGTCGCTACCTCTATCGCGTATGGGGAGTGTGGATCTGGAGCTTGCAAAGCGGGGGCTGTGCTCAGGGCACGTTTTAATGCATCCACGGCGTCCGTGTGCTGTGGAAGCCATTTCCATGGGGCCTGTTTCTTTAATAACTCAGAGTGGGGCTGCTTTTGTGGCGAATCTGTCTATGTGGTTGCGACAATAGCCAACCAGTCCTAAAAATCACCGGAGGGCTGTAATGTTCTGGGGCAAGAGCAAATTTACGATGGAATCAATCCGTTTTGAGTACTATTTCACGCTTCCCATGCGTGATGACTGTACCTAAATAAGTGACCTTTTCTTGAAGGATTTGAGCTTTCTTGGGGTTAATTTTGCATCCAATCGTTGTAAGGAGTTCTAATAATTCAGAAAGAAGCGAGATGTGCTCTTCCTTGGTGTCAGTCTGTAGGAGCAAGTCGTCCACATACTGAACAAGGCATTCAGGGCGGGGAAATTTAGATAATCCGTTTGCCAATTGTCTGTGAAAAATGGAGGGGGAGTTGTGGAAGCCTTGTGGTTGGCACGTGTATTGCTGTCCCTGGAAAGTGAACGCAAATTTATACTGGCATGCTTTGTCCAGTGGTATGGACCAAAAGCCATTACTGATATCTAATACGGAAAATAATTTCGACTGGAGTCCCTGTCTCAACATGGTCTCGGGACTCGTGGCAACGGTGGGGGCTGCCAGGGGAGTCACTTTGTTCAATTCCCTGTAGTCGATGGTCAGTCGCGATGATCCATCGGGTTTTCTTACTGGCCAAATCGGGGCATTATTCGTCGATGCGACGTGTCGAATCACTGCTTGATTCAATAAGCTTTGAATTACCATGGCTATCTCTCCCTCGGCTTGCTGGGGGAAGCCGTACTGTTTCTGGGGCTTTGGATTGGGACCTGTAATGTTAACTACTCCTGGGATTTTGCCGCAGTCGTGCTTGTGCTGGGCAAACGCTGTTTTATGCCTTTTCAAGACTTCTCTAACCGCTTTTCTGTAGTAATGGTTTGTGGATCAAACCAGTACTCTCCTACTGAGCTGAATCTATGGGCATAATCTCCTACTCGGAGCGTGGCGCGGGCTCGTGCTGCTCTAGCCATTTTCCATATGCATCGGTTGACTGGGTCGAATGAAAGGTTGTGTGAACTCATGAAATCGATGCCCAGGATGTGTTCTGCTGCCTGGAGCAAATGTACTAAAACAACCGAGTGTTTTGTCTTGATATTACCGAACTGTACGTCCACAGGGGCTGTGATGTGTCCCTGCTGGAGGTGACCTGTAAAGCCACTAAGGGTAATGGTGTCCGTAGTGGGCCAAATCTCTTTCTGGAACATGATGGAGGAGTTTAACGTGGTCCGGGACCCTCCTGTGCCCCAAAGGAACTCTACGGGGTGTCCCCGGACTGTGCCTGCAACGACTGATCTTCCGGACTTATCCCAAAGGGTATCGCAGAACCAGGTTGGGGAGCCCGAAAACCGTCAATCGGTGCCATTCATGGCCGAATTATCTGGTCGGGCGCGAACGCTGTTAATGGGTCGGGTATTGTTTCTGGGGGGGGGGGGGGGGGATATTTGGGTGGTGATTCCTTTGCTGCTTCGGGGAGGCTTGACATTCTCGGGCATAATGTCCTTTCTGACTGCAATGATAGCATTCCTGTGTCGTGGGGCATGGTGCTGTACCTCTGCCTTCATTTACCCATGCGGGGTCTTGGTGTGCCGTTACTGGATTCATGGTGGTGTCTACTCTGTCAGGTTCTGTCTTTTTCTGTACCAACAGTTCCCAAGCTCTGGACAATTGTTTCAGAACCCACACGTCATTGTGCGCTGGGTCTGAGGGGTCATAATTGGCGCAAACCTTCTGTCCCGCCTCTGTAGTGTGGGACACTAACGTACGAGTCCATTTGGCCATATTATCTGCTGATAAATGGGCGCGGGCTAACTCACCGAATACCGCAGTAAAATGGATCCAAAGGAGTCCAGCAAACGCTGTTGGGTGCTCTCCCTTTTTCTGCCTGCCCCGGTTGAGTCCGTCTACCGGATCTCCTCTGATTATAACCTATGGCGTCTAAAATGGCCATTTTCATTTCTTGGAGGCTACCTCCTCCTACATTTTGTGGGTCGGGAAGGGCTGAACTAACTGAGGGGTCCAAGCACATAACTACGCGCTTAACCTGCTCCGACTCGTCTAAACCATACATAAGAGTTTGTTGTTTACTAACTCGAAAAAGTGATGTGGGTCCGATGTGGGGTGGATCTCGGGCGAATCTGGAGACCCCAGAGGCAGGGCGATTAAGGGAACGGCGGAGGTTTGTTGCCGATTTCTCTTTACTCTGCTCTTTATTCTGGCTCTGTTCGTGAGTTTACCTTCTTTCTATATTGTCTGTCCGAATGCTTAGAGTCGCCAGGTATCGAATGATACCACCACAAGTTTCAACCGGCTATCGATCAAAGAGCCAAACACCAGTTAGTTAGTTCAAGGTCAAGGGTACTTTATTGACATACAATCAATCATGCAACATAACCACTACTAGGTAACACTCCTATTACTTTTTTTAAAATAATATTTTATTGAAAATTTTTGGTCAACCAACACAGTACATTGTGCATCCTTTACACAACATTGTAACAATACAGATAATAATGACCTTTTTAAATTTAAACAAAAACAACAAATAAATAAATATTAAATAACAAAAAATAAAAACTAGCCCTAATTGGCAACTGCCTTGTCTCAGGCCACACCCCCCCCCATCCCCCCCATCCCTCCCCCCCCCCCCCAAGTCCTGGGCCGCTGCTGCTGCCTTCTTTGTTCTCCCCTATCTATCTTTCCGCAAGATATTCGACGAACGGTTGCCACCGCCTAGTAAACCCTTGAGCAGACCCCCTTAGGACGAACTTAATCCGCTCTAACTTTATGAACCCCGCCATATCATTTATCCAGGTCTCCACCCCCGGGGGCTTGGCTTCTTTCCACATTAGCAATATTCTGCGCCGGGCTACTAGGGACGCAAAGGCCAAAACATCGGCCTCTTTCGCCTCCTGCACTCCCGGCTCTTGTGCAACCCCAAATATAGCCAACCCCCAGCTTGGTTCGACCCGGACTCCTACTACTTTCGAAAGCACCTTTGTCACCCCCATCCAAAACCCCTGTAGTGCCGGGCATGACCAAAACATATGGGTATGATTCGCTGGGCTTCTCGAGCACCTCGCACACCTATCCTCCACCCCCAAAAATTTACTGAGCCGTGTTCCAGTCATATGTGCCCTGTGTAATACCTTAAACTGAATCAGGCTTAGCCTGGCGCACGAGGACGATGAGTTTACCCTGTTTAGGGCATCTGCCCACATCCCCTCCTCAATCTCCTCCCCTAGCTCTTCTTCCCATTTCCCTTTTAGTTCGTCCATCATAGTCTCCCCTTCGTCTCTCATTTCCCTATATATATCCGACACCTTACCGTCCCCCACCCATTTCTTTGAGATGACTCTGTCCTGCACCTCTTGTGTCGGGAGCTGCGGGAATTCCCTCACCTGTTGCCTCGCAAAAGCCCTCAATTGCATGTACCTGAATGCATTCCCTTGGGGCAACCCATATTTCTCGGTCAGCGCTCCCAGACTCGCAAACTTCCCATCCACAAATAGATCTTTCAATTGCGTTATACCTGCTCTTTGCCACATTCCATATCCCCCATCCATTCCCCCCGGGGCAAACCTATGGTTGTTTCTTATCGGGGACCCCCCCAGTGCTCCGGTCTTTCCCCTATGTCGTCTCCACTGTCCCCAAATCTTCAGTGTAGCTACCACCACCGGACTCGTGGTATAGTTCCTTGGTGAGAACGGCAATGGGGCTGTCACCATAGCCTGCAGGCTGGTCCCCCTACAGGACGCCCTCTCTAATCTCTTCCACGCCGCTCCTTCCTCCTCTCCCATCCACTTACTCACCTTTGAAATATTAGCGGCCCAATAATACTCACTTAGGCTCGGTAGTGCCAGCCCCCCCCTATCCCTACTACGCTGTAAGAATCCCTTCCTCACTCTCGGAGTCTTCCCGGCCCAAACAAAACCCATGATACTCTTTTCTATCCTTTTGAAAAAAGCCTTCGTGATCACCACCGGGAGACACTGAAACACAAAGAGGAATCTCGGGAGGACCACCATCTTAACCGCCTGCACCCTCCCTGCCATTGACAATGCTACCATATCCCATCTCTTGAAATCTTCCTCCATCTGTTCCACCAACCGCGTCAAATTTAGCCTGTGCAATGTGCCCACATCTTAGCTATCTGGATCCCCAGGTAACGAAAGTCTCTTGTTACCTTCCTCAACGGTAGGTCTTCTATTTCTCTACTCTGCTCCCCTGGATGCACCACAAACAGCTCACTCTTCCCCATGTTCAATTTATACCCTGAAAAATCCCCAAACTCCCCAAGTATCCGCATTATTTCTGGCATCCCCTCCGCTGGATCCGCCACGTATAGTAGCAGATCATCCGCATATAAAGATACCCGGTGTTCTTCTCCTCCCCTAAGTATTCCCCTCCATCCCTTGGAACCTCTCAGCGCTATCGCCAGGGGCTCAATCGCCAGTGCAAACAGTAATGGGGACAGAGGACATCCCTGCCTTGTCCCTCTATGGAGCCGAAAATATGCCGATCCCCGTCCATTCGTGACCACACTCGCCACTGGGGCCCTATACAACAGCTGCACCCATCTAACATACCCCTCTCCGAACCCAAATCTCCTCAACACCTCCCACAGATAATCCCACTCCACTCTATCAAATGCTTTCTCGACATCAATCGCCACTACTATCTCCGTTTCACCCTCTGGTGGGGCCATCATCATTACCCCTAACAACCTCCGTATGTTCGTGTTCAGCTGTCTCCCCTTCACAAACCCAGTTTGGTCCTCATGAACCACCCCCGGGACACATTCCTCTATTCTCATTGCCATTACCTTGGCCAAGACCTTGGCATCTACATTGAGGAGGGAGATTGGTCTGCAGGACCCGCATTGTAGCGGATCCTTTTCCTTCTTTAAAAGAAGCGATATCGTTGCTTCTGACATAGTCGGGGGCAGTTGTCCCCTTTCCTTTGCCTCGTTAAAGGTCCTCGTCAGTAGCGGGGTGAGCAAGTCCAAATATTTTCTGTAAAATTCAACTGGGAATCCGTCCGGTCCCGGGGCCTTTCCCGTCTGCATGTTCCTAATTCCTTTCACCACTTCTTCTACCGTGATCTGTGCTCCCAATCCCATCCTTTCCTGCTCTTCCACCTTGGGAATTTCCAGCCGATCCAAAAACTCCATCATTCTCTCCCTCCCATCCGGGGGTTGAGCTTCATACAATTTTTTATAAAATGTCTTAAACACTTCATTCACTCTCTCCGCTCCCCGCTCCGTCTCTCCATCTTCGTCTCTCACCCCCCCTATTTCCCTCGCTGCTCCCCTTTTCCTCAATTGGTGTGCCAGCAATCTGCTCGCCTTCTCTCCATATTCATACTGTACACCCTGCGCCTTCCTCCATTGTGCCTCTGCAGTGCCTGTGGTCAGCAAGTCAAATTCCACATGCAGCCTTTGCCTTTCCCTGTACAGTCCCTCCTCCGGTGCTTCCGCATACTGTCTGTCCACCCTCAAAAGTTCTTGCAACAACCGCTCCCGTTCCTTACTCTCCTGCTTCCCTTAATGTGTCCTTATTGATATCAGCTCCCCCCTAACCACCGCCTTCAACGCCTCCCAGACCACTCCCACCTGAACCTCCCCATTGTCATTGAGTTCCAAGTACTTTTCAATGCATCCCCTCACCCTTAAGCACACCCCCTCATCCGCCATTAGTCCCATGTCCATTCTCCAGGGTGGACGCCCTCTTGTTTCCTCCCCTATCTCCAAGTCTACCCAGTGTGGGGCATGATCCGAAATGGCTATAGCCGTATATTCCGTTCCCCTCACCCTCGGGATCAATGCCCTACCCAACACAAAAAAGTCTATGCGTGAATAGACTTTATGGACATAGGAGAAAAACGAGAACTCCTTACTCCTAGGTCTACTGAATCTCCACGGGTCCACCCCTCCCATCTGCTCCATAAAATCCTTAAGCACCTTGGCTGCTGCCGGCCTCCTACCAGTCCTGGACTTCGACCTATCCAGCCTTGGTTCCAACACCGTGTTAAAGTCTCCCCCCATTATCAGCTTTCCGGTCTCTAGGTCTGGGATGCGTCCTAGCATTCGCCTCATAAAATTGGCATCGTCCCAATTCGGGGCATACACGTTTACCAACACCACCATCTCTCCCTGTAATTTGCCACTCACCATCACGTATCTGCCCCCGTTATCCGCCACTATAGTCTTTGCCTCGAACATTACCCGCTTCCCCACTAATATAGCCACCCCCCTGTTTTTCGCATCCAGCCCCGAATGGAACACCTGCCCTACCCATCCTTTGCGCAACCTAACCTGATCTATCAGTTTCAGGTGCGTTTCCTGTAACATGACCACATCTGCTTTAAGTTTCTTAAGGTGTGCGAGTACTCGTGCCCTCTTTATCGGCCCGTTAAGCCCCCTCACGTTCCACGTGATCAGCCGAGTTGGGGGGCTTCCCACCCCCCCCCCCCCCCCCTTGCCGGTTAGCCATCATCTTTTTCCAGCTTCTCGCCCAGTTCCCACGCAGCTGTATTTCTCACAGACGGTGCCCCCCCGCCCATCATTTCCCGTACCCACTACTCCCTTTCCCCAGCAGCAGCAACCCAGTAAATCCCCCCTCCCCCCCCCCCCCCCCCGCTAGACCCCCCGCTAGCGTAATTACTCCCCCCATGTTGCTCCCAGAAGTCAGCAAACTCTGGCTGACCTCGGCTTCCCCCCGTGATCACGGCTCGCCCCGTGCGGCGCCCCCTCCTTCCTGCTTCTCTATTCCCGCCATAATTATCATAGCGCGGGAACCAAGCCCGCGCCTCTCCCTCGGCCCCGCCTCCCATGGCCAACGCCCCATCTCCTCTCCCTCCCCACCTCCCCCCATCACCACCTGTGGGAGAAAGAAAAGTTACCATACCGCAGGATTAATCATACAATCCCTCTTCGCCCCCCCCCCCCCCCACTCGTCCCACCACTTTGTCCAAACGTTCATTTTCGTAGTCCAATCATTCCAATTTTTCTTCTACAATAAAAGTCCACGCTTCATCCGCCGTCTCAAAGTAGTGGTGCCTCCCTTGATATGTGACCCACAGTCTTGCCGGTTGCAGCATTCCAAACTTTATCTTTTTTTTGTGAAGTACCGCTTTGGCCCGATTAAAGCTCGCCCTCCTTCTCGCCACCTCCGCACTCCAATCTTGATAGACGCGGATCACCGCGTTCTCCCATTTACTACACCGAGTTTTCTTCGCCCATCTAAGGACCATTTCTCTATCCTTAAAACGGAGAAATCTCACCACTATGGCTCTGGGAGCTTCTCCTGCTCTCGATCCTCGCACCATAACTCGGTATGCTCCCTCCACCTCCAACGGACCCGTCGGGGCCTCCACTCCCATTAACGAGTGCAGCATCGTGCTCACATATGCCCCGACGTCCGCCCCTCCACACCTTCAGGAAGGCCAAGAATCCTCAAGTTGTTCCTCCTTGCGTTATTCTCCAGTGCCTCCAACCTCTCCACAGATCGTTTCTGGTGTGCCTCCTGTATCTCCGACTTCACCACCAGGCCCTGTATATCGTTTTCATTCTCTGCTGCTTTCGCCTTCACGACCCGAAGCTCCTGCTCCTGGGTCTTTTGTTCCTCTTTCAGCCCTTCAATCGCCTGTAATATCGGGGCCAACAACTCTTTCTTCATTTCCTTTTTTATCTCCTCCACGCAGCGTTTCAAAAACTCTTGTTGTTCAGGGCCCCATATGAAACGGCCACCTTCCGACGCCATCTTGGTTTCTGCTTGCCTTCCTTGCCGCTGCTCCAAAGGATCCGCTGCAATCCGGCCACTTTCCTCTCCTTTTTCCATCCGTGTCCAGGGGGAACACCCTTCTGGTTTACCGCACGGTGTTTTCAGCCGTTAAAATTGCCGTTGGGGCTCCTATCAAGAGCCCAAAAGTCCGTTTCACAGGGAGCTGCCGAAACGTGCGACTCAGCTGGTCATCGCCGCACCCGGAAGTCACACTCCTATTACTAAGACAACCTGTACTTAACTTCGGACACCCGGTTTAGGTCAGGAAACAGTGGCTGCTGTTCAATTCTGGATCTCTTGAGTTCGAAGGGGTAGTTGCTGCTCAGCTGGGCTCATCTGTCTGGTGGTGGGCGTTGAACTTGAACTTGCTTCTGGTGTTGCTGCAGTTGGCAATGACCTGGGTACCAAGGCCAAAAGAGAGCGAGCATATGGCGAACTCTTCCTTTATACTTGGTGGCTTTCGCACTCATTTGGGCGGTCCTTCGATTTGGGCCTTACTAATTGGGTGATCCCTGATCACTCTGTTTGATTCCTTAGCCAATAAGTGGGCGGGGATCTGGATGACTGGGCGTGTCTCAAGCGGTCAGTGACTCCGTTGTTTGTGATTCCCTTGGACAGAGAGTGGCGCCAAAATGTCTGGGACTGTCCCGGTAGCTGGAGTACCAGTCCTTTGTGTTGGGGGAGATGGTGCCATGCAAGAGTGCCTTCAAGAAATTGATGTGTAAGCAATGTACCTTTAAGGAAACAGTGATATCAGAGATTAGGTGGGGCTGGGCTTTAGGTCAGCCATTTTGCAGGTTTTTAGTTTCAGTTTAAAAGCAGTGTCTGTGTGTTTGCAGAGAGCAGCAAGTTTTGCAGTTTGGTTTTGCTGAGAGCAGCTAAAAAGTAGAAAGCCAGTTTGCGACAGTCTCTGCCATTCTACAGGAAAAAAAATAAATATATATATCCTTTAACCTGATGTGATTTTGTTTAAAGGTGTTAAGTCTCTTGGAAGTTTGAAGGAACATTTTAAAGAATTATTTACTGTTGCAATATTTTCTGAGTTATCTTTGAAGTAAGGGGTTTTAAGAGATCCAATGTTTATTTAAGATGTTAAGTTGAGTTCATGGAATAAACAGTGTTTTGTGTTTACAAACCCACGTGTCCATAATTGTAATCCCACACCTAGGGAAAAAGCCATGTGCTCGGAAAAGCAACAAATCCATTAAAGGGTGAGGTTGGTTGAACTCCATGATACATTTTGGGGTTCTAAAAAGCCTCGCCCATAACAATGGGCCATCGCCTGTTAATCGGCCTGATTAACATGCTAATGGGACGGGGTTTCGATACCGTCTGGACTTTGCTGACAAATATGCATTTCAGGCTCAGAACCTGCCTGGCTCTTGGCTTGTCCATTTTACCCATCAATCTTTGCGAGTTGCTCTGTGCTTAGTTGGAAGTGGCCATCCCAAATGGCTACAGGTTGCAGGCGGAGTTTAGTTTGCTGACCACTGGGAGGGTGGTGGAGCAGCTGAGAGAAGCGATTTATGAACATGGGGAGAAGGCCAGTAGAATGCTCGCACAGCAGTTTAGGAAGAGGGAGGCATCCAGGGAGATAGGGAAAGTAAAGGACGGTGAGGGAAACCTGGTTGGTGATTCGGCAGGGGTGAATAAGGCATTCAGAGATTTTTACAGTAGGCTGTACAGGTCGGAACCCCCTGCGGGGTCGGAGGGGATGAGGCGCTTCTTGGTGGGGCTGAATTTCCCAAAGGTGGACAGGGAGCAAGTAGAAGGGCTGGTGGCCCCAATTGGGCTGGAAGAGATAGTGGAGGGCTTGAAGGCCATGCAGGCGGGTAAGGCCCCGGGTCCGGACGGGTACCCAGTAGAGTTCTATAAAAAGCTCTCGGGGATATTGGGGCCAGTGTTGTTGAGGATGTTCAATGAGGCAAGGGAAAGAGGGGCGCTGCCCCCGACGATGTGTTCCGGACGTTATTGGGGAGGACCAGACGGGATTTGTTAAGGGTAGACAGTTGGTGGCCAATGTAAGAAGGCTGTTAAATGTGATCATGATGCCCCCGGAAGGTAGAGAGGTTGAGGTTGTGATCGCAATGGATGCAGAAAAGGCTTTTTGATCGGGTAGAATGGGACTATCTGTGGGAGGTACTGGGACGGTTCGGATTTGGGCAGGGCTTTATTGACTGGGTCAGATTACTGTATCAGGCTCCTGTGGCAGGTGTGCGGACGAACAGTACTCCTTCTGACTATTTTAGAATGTACCAGGGGACGAGACAGGGATGCCCTCTCTCCCCACTGTTGTTTGCACTGGCTATAGAGCCGTTGGCAATTGCTCTGAGAACTTCAAGGGGCTGGAGCACAGGGTTTTTCTCTATGCGGATGATCTGCTTCTGTACGTTTCGGACCCAGTAGAGGGGATGGAGGAAATTATGAAGATTTTAAGGGAATTCTGACGTTTTTCGGGGTATAAGCTAAACATGGATAAAGTGAGATGTTTGTGATTCAGGCGAGGGGACAGGAGGGGCGACTGGGGGAGCTACCGTTCAGATCAGTAGGGGGTAGTTTTAGGTACCTGGGCATTAAAGTGGCGCAGGAATGGGACCGGCTGCATAAATGGAATCCTGCCCGGCTAGTTGACCAAATGAAGGACGATTTCCGGAGATGAGACGCGCTCCCGTTGTCACTGGTCAGGCGGGTACAAACGGTGAAAATGACGGTCCTCCCGAGGTTCGTATTTGTATTTCAATGTCTCCCCATTTTTATTCCGCGGTCCTTTTTTAAGCAGGTCAACAGGGTGATCACGGGCTTCGTCTGGGCGGGCAAGACCCCACGGGTAAGGCAGGTAATGCTCGAGCGGAGCGGGGGAGAGGGCGGGCTGGCACTGCCAAATTTTAGCAATTATTACTGGGCGGCTAACATAGCCACGATCAGGAATTGTGCGGTGGGGGGAGAAGTCGGCGTGGATGCGTATGGAGGCACCAGTTTGGGGGGGTTGGTAACTGCGTCTCTGCCACTCCCGCCGGCACGCTACTCCACCAGCTCCGCGGTGGTGGCAGCCCTGAGAGTTTGGGGCCAGTGGAGGCGGCATGTGGGAGCATCGGTCTGGGCCCCAATTTGTGATAACCACCGGTTTGCCCTGGGGAGCATGGATGGGGGGTTCCGGGTATGGTGGAGAGCGGGGATTGAGAGGATGGGGGATGGGTTCATAGAGGGGAGTTTCCAGAGGGTGCTGGAGAAGTTTGGCTGGCGAGGGGAAACAAATTCAGATACTTGCAGGTGCGGGACTTCCTTCGTAAACAGGTGGCAACCTTCCCGCTCCTACCACTGGGGGGGGGGGGGGATTCAGGACAGGGTAATTCCCAGAGGGTGGGTAGGGGAGGGGAGCGTCTCGGACATTTATAAGGAGCTTATGGGGTCGGAGGAGACGCAGACAGAGGAGCTGAAGCGTAAGTGGGAGGAGGTGGGAGGGGAGATAGAGGATGGTTTATGGGCAGACACGTTGAGTAGAGTCAACACGTCTGCAACATGTGCCAGGCTTAAGGTTGTGCACCGGGCTCACATGACAGTGGCCCGGATGTGCAGATTCTTTCGGGTGGTGGACAGGTGGACAAAATGCGCAGGAGGGCCAGCGAACCATGTCCACGTTTTGGGAGTGTCCAAAGCTTCGGGGATTTTGGCAGAGGTTTGTGGACGTCATGTCCAAGGTTTTAAAAACAAGGGTGGCGCTGGGTCCAGAGGTGGCGATGTTCAGGGTGTCGGAAGATCCAGGAATCCAGGAGGAGAAAGAGGCAGATGTTCTGGCCTTTGCTTCCCTGGTAGCCCGGAGACGGATACTTTTGGTGCCAAAGCCCCCAAAGTTGGAGACCTGGCTATCGGCCATGGCTAGCTTTCTCTATATGGAGAAAATTAAGTTCGCCTTGAGAGGTTCACTGTTAGGGTTCACCTGGAGGTGGCAACCGTTCGTCGACTTCCTTGCGGAAAATTAATCGTCAGCAGACCGGGGTGGGGGGGGGCGGGGGGGAAGTAGGTTAGGTTAGAGTAGTGGTCAATAAGGGTGAGACCTGTATGAAAGGTAAATGGCTTTTGCACCATGTTTATGGTTTCATGTATCTTGTCTATTTTGTTCTTGTTTCTATACCAAAAATACCTCAATAAAATGTTTATTTTTTTTTTTTAAATACAGAAATGCATTTGATAAACCTTGGTGGTGGAAAAGTTGGATTGGGCAAGAGAAAAATTCCAGCAGCCTGTATAAATTCTCAGGGATTTTAAAGGAAATCATCTTATAATATTGCAACCTGATCTAATGTGCTACATAACCACTGACACTTAATTTTGGTATTTGTTCAAGGTCTTAATAGATGAACAAAGACTATATAAAACTTGTTTAGTCAAGTGTTTATGATATCCCATAATATATCTGCATGTTTGGTTTATAAAGCAAGAATATATGTTTAAACATCTGCTAACATCTTCAAAAATGAATCATATTATCCACTTCAGAGCTTCACTAATAGGATATATAAACAAACACACAAAATGAATAATTATATTGAGCCATGTTGTCTTTTGGGGTTTGGCAGCAATGGTTGAACTGACATCACCGTCACAAGCTGGTAGGCTAAACAGCTTCCTTACTACAAAATCTGAAATAAGCTTGAAAATGCGAGAAATGAACACTTCGGCAGATAAGAATCTGACAGGAAATGACAACTTCACCATCATTCCCAGTTCTTGTTTTTTTTGAAAACGCACGGTTGTTTTTGTGAGCATTGCCTTATTTTGAAACATCAGACAAACTTCTGCGCATTTTACAATTATAGAAGAAAAAAGATTCAGAATAAAACAAACTCTGATGACATTACCCAAACACTTTAATTGAAAATTTGGTTGCTTCAATCCATAAGCTTTAACCAGAGGAACAAAAGGTTACAAGTCGGGGATTACTTAAATAACAGGGAAGAAAATAACGCACACAAACTTCACGAGTCAGCAGGTGAACATAAAAAGTAAATGGAATGCATCATTCTTGCTTTAAAAAAGTGATCCCAAAATCACAAATATGGTAAACAGAAACAAAAACTGAATGGGGGACAATTGATCAAATATGCAATTTTTAAAATATAATTTTCAGACAAGCACTTAATGCAGAACACAAGATAAATAGGTGAGGTAAACCATTTGCAAGATCCACACTAAGCTTCCATAGAAATTCTCCAACCTCCACGATTACAGCATTCAACTGTTTCTTAAAAAATATCTCCGGGATTTCATAGAGATCGCGACGTGGACATCCATGGCATTGATTGAACGGTGTTTGTGTGAAGGATATCTCATCACAAATGCAAAATGTGCTCTTAACCTGTTTGAACTTCTGTTCTATTTTTGGTTTCAATTTAAAGGAATTTTCTGAATCTACCGTTACCATGTTATTTACATACTTAAATGCCACATTGCTGTACACTTGTCAAATTACAAAGTATAAAATAAAAAATAAATTAGCAAACTAAATGCTGAATTAAAAAGTGTCACACAGGCTACTACATAACTACCACATTTTGAAAGATTAGTGCATCATTTAATATCAGCAGGGTTAAAATATAAAGGCAGCATCAAACCAGGAAAAGAGATGCCTTTCCTGGGACAACATCCAGTATGCTTTAATTCAGCTGTGTTTCAGAAAGCTCCATTATTAATTAATCAACAGAAAATAAATCCAAATAGTTTAGTTTTAAAAGCTTGCAATTCACTCAATGTTTTTTTAACTTTTAACATGTAAACATTAATCTGAAGTTGGGGTCTACTCAAACTTGGGGCAGTTCAACAAAACCAGGTTCAAGCATGAATTTTTCCTTAATAACATAACTAAATTTATGGCAGAGGCAAAAGAAAAAATGACAATGATGAGCTAAAGTGAATAGTTTTAGCAGTCTTGATCTAGCTTCAATTCAACCTGAAAGGTGCGCACGTGCCTAAATATTGACAAGATCACAGTACGAGCATAAAAAATGATCGGAACATATTTCCAATGTGCAAATTTTCAGTAGACAATTTCTTAAAACACTGGTAGGCATTTAAATTACAAGGCATCAAGATGCATTGTGAAAAAACCACATTCTTAATGTTATAACATTTCCTCATTTTCTTATTCCTGCACCACATGATGATCCTGGTCAATTGTTTTCTCAATATATTAGGAGGTTCAAGAAGATCTGTCTTCAATATGTGCTGCACTGCTGCAAGGCTTCAAGCGTTTTGCTACAAGTGGATATCAAAAGAAAAATTAGTATAATATTATTTTAATACACATTAAAGGAGCAAGACCAGGCATATATGGTCACTTCAGCCTGTTCTGTCATTCAATGAGATCATGATTGATCGTCCAGCTCAACTCCACTTTCCCGTCCTATCCTATTATCTTGATTCCTTTACAGCCCAAAAATCAATCTCAGCGTACTCAATTACTGAGTATGCGCAGTCCTCCGGGGTAGAGAGTTCCAAAGGGTCACAGCCCTTAGGACTGAGACAAAGGGAAATTTATTTGCTTTAAGCGGCCAACTTCCTATCCTGAAGCTATGGCCCAAACTCTAAATTTCTAGCCAGGGGAAGCAGCATCTACGGTCTCCATATTCAGAATGCTGACAACAGCACAAGCAACAAAAAGGTCCGGCCGTATTCTGGTGACTTTGCACTCTGCTGGAGATGGTGGTAGTGGAGAAGGGAACAATTCTCATCAATGGGCCAAATCAATCTGCAGGTCAAATGTTGGGAAATTGTTGAGTAATCTACTGTTCATATTAGAGGTTTCATGTTACTGGCAGCAACATCTAGCTGCCTGAGTTTGTCCGCTG
Source organism: Scyliorhinus torazame (assembly GCF_047496885.1). NCBI lineage: Eukaryota > Metazoa > Chordata > Chondrichthyes > Carcharhiniformes > Scyliorhinidae > Scyliorhinus > Scyliorhinus torazame. The sequence continues at coordinate 296,035,383 of NC_092710.1, forward strand.
AGGAAGGTCTGCCAGCAATGTGCTGCCAGCTCCAACGAAGCATGCCATCTGCTGATGGCAGCTGCCATTTACATTTATCCTTGTATTAGAAACAGAAACTGCGAGAAATACAGCACGTCAGGCAGCTTCCGTGGAGAGAAACATTTCAGGTGGATGTCCTTTCAACAGAAGATAGAACACCACTCCCCTCCTTCCTTCCCTCCACCCCCCCCCCACCTTTGAAGAGATTATTTTAAAAAAATAATCAAGCTGCTCACTTCCACTCAACTGACCAGGCCATGGGCAGCATATTATTAGGGTAATTGACCCTTGATTATATCTATCGTGCTGCCGATCTTAGGACCTGCCCCAATTTTACATGCCTCCTCGCCGCTCTGCTGGGAAAGTGCCCTTCTTGGGGGCACCTAAAATGTAGCCCAATGTTTGTGTGGACTGAGTCAAATATGCTAGTTGAAGTAAACATTTGGTAGCAGTTAGCATCTGCCAATAACTATCAAGTGTTGCCAATCGGTACTGGAGATGCAAATAATGTTGCTCTTTTTAATGAGTGGAATACTATCCCACCAGCGTCACCAATAATGTTGCCAAATTAACTAGGTATGGCAGTTATTAATGAGAATATTGCTTTTCAGAGTCGCCAGGTATACCACCACAAGGCTTTACTGGATATCGATCAAAGACCAAACAACCAGTTGGTCAGTTCAAGTTCAAAGATAGTTTATTTACACACAAGGATTACTTCAACATGCAACATAAAACACTACAAGTTAAACTACACCTAACAACAATAACCTATACTTAACATCAGGGCAACCGGCTCTATGCAGATGAACAAGGCCTTTGTTCGGATCTTGCGTGGCTGGGTAGAAGAAGTGGCTTCGTTTCTGCTGGGCTCATCCATCTGATAGCGACCGTTGGTCTTGAACTTGTCTTCTGGTCGTAATGCGACACTTGGTTTTAGGCGTAGGCCGGGGCCAAGAGAGACCGAACACATGGCTGTGTCTCTTTTTTATCCCTCTGGGATTTTGCGCTCTTTGGGGCAGTCCTTGGCTTTGGACCCAATAATTCAACAAGCTTTGATCACTGCTTTTGATTTTGGCCAATAAAAGGGCGGGTAACTTGATGGCTGGGCGTGTCCTGAGCGGTCACTGACCTTGGCTGTTTGGGCTTTCTTAGCAAAGGGAGTGGCGCCGGTTAATATGCATCGGTATCAGTTACCTGAGTACAGTCCTTTTGATCTGTGGAAATGGAATGCAAACGAGCAGGAGTTTCGATCGCGTGTAGCTATCTGGGTTGCAAATACACACACAAGCTCAGAGTGTGTCTGAGTCCTGGGTTGGCCATAATTCCCATGGTCCTTTGCAGGTGGCCATCTGAGATGGCTACATCCCGTTCTCTTGATCCTGAATGCGAAGCGTGGTGAATCACACTATTGGTCCCTCGTCCGTCCTTGATGTGCCGGTTACCCTTGGTCAAGGACAGGTTCTACATTACTCTGTCCTAGGTTTTGGAGCATTTACCTAAGTTTTATCAACACATCATACATTCATAATATCTAAGGGGTCGCTATAAAGCATTCAACTATTACACATTTAACTTATTCGCACAAGGGAATATCAACTATCACTATCCAAGCTACTCTCATGCTGCTGGCAAATGTAAAAATGAACTTATCTACAATACTAAATTTTTTAACTAACTGCAGCATCACATTTCTACTTAACTTACCAACGTTACAGAGGTGTATAATCTTTATTTTTATCAGTGGTTACATTGTTGTCGAGTTGGGTGAATTCTGAAGAGGAGGGCTCGGAGTATTTACATCGGGGAGCGGGAGGCTCTTTTTCGCCATTTGCAGAGTCCAAGTGTCTGGACGATACTGTAGATTATCGCTATCACCAGAAGGGCCTCTACTGTACATGAAAGGGAATACCATTTAACAATGTTTTCGCACCAAGTGGGGGTATCAGTGTTTATCTCTATGTGTGGTGTGGTGTCCGGGCTAGGGGTATCATGTTGTGTGGTCATGTTCAGGGCTGATGTGGTGTAGAGTACAGAGGTTTGTAACGCGCGCAGTTGTAGGAGTCCAGCGATGATCGCAATGGAGGTCATCAGTCCTGTCTTCACCTTGTCTTCTGTTCTTCGTATATTCCTGGGGGTGCAAGCATAATTATCATAGAATTTACAGTGTAGAAGGAGGCCATTCGGCCCATCGAGTCTGCACCAGCTCTTGGAAAGAGCACCCTACCCAAGGTCAACACCTCCACCCTATCCCCATACCCCAGTAACCACACCCAACACTAAGGGCAATTTTGGACACTAAGGGTAATTTATCATGGCCAATCCACCTAACCTGCACATCTTTGGACTGTGGGAGGAAACCGGAGCACCCGGAGGAAACCCACACACACACGGGGAGGATGTGTAGACTCTGCACAGACAGTGACCCAAGCCGGAATCGAACCTGAGACCCTGGAGCTGTGAAGCATTTGTGCTATCCACAATATGCTATTATCGTTGGTTAACATCTCGTTTTCTTTGCCTTTCTCTCCTTAACTTCAATTACCCATTAGAATCGTCATCATGTGTGACTCCCTCATTTTTATTTTTGAAATAACGTTTTTTAGAGACAAGACAACAGAAAAAAAATTTCCTTTTAAGTCCAGACTCTCTCGCAGCTTGTGGTCGATGCTTGGAGTGGTCGGACAATTTCTTCGACCAGTCTTTCTTAAATCACAACCATGGGAGATTGAGGCTTATCTTAACCAGCCGAATTTTAGGACGGCCAGTTTTATAAAGTTTCTTCGTCCCACGGTCCAGAGGTAGTTCACGTATAGCAGCATATATGTGGCAACCAAGGGTGTCAAATATGTAAATAGCAGGTGGGGAAGCGACCAGAGGGTCACGGAAGATAAAGGGATGAGTGTACAGACTGTGACAAAGGGCATTCTTTAAACCACAATAAGAGAAGAGAAGGAAAAACTAAGACCTGCCAAAGACAGTGAAAAGTATAAAGAACCATTCCGGAGTACTCGAAGTGACGGGAACATGAGGTGCGTGTAGGCAGTGGCAGGGCAAGAATGGGTGGGATTCCCGGGTAGGGCAGTGATCAGTGCCGTTGCTCTACTACCCGTGCTTAGCTGACCAGATGCATTTGAGGTCCTCAGGCAGGGCGGGGATTAGTGCCGTTATTCCCTACCTGAGTGACCTAAATGAGCAGAAAGAATTTGTAACACATGTGAGATCCAACAATTGTTCCTTTAACGGCCATTGGTCAGTAAATGGTGTCGGAAGAGTAACCATGACTGTATCAAGAAATTGGGTGTCAGGCCGACATTAATTAAAACCATGTAGCAATAAGAAAGAAAGAAAAAGGCGGGCAGGCTCCATCAGTAAATAGGACACCGTAAATCTAATGAGTTCCTTTTTCTCATCATCTGGACACCTCAGGGTTCTGTATCGAAAAGTGTTGTAAAAGGGTTACCGTAACGGGAGTCAGACTCGGAATCGTCACCATCTCCCGGTTGCCAGACTCGTGTCAGCCGTTTTTGTGCCTTGGTCGCATGGGCCGTCGTGGAATCTGAATCGTCATGTCTTAACAATCTACAAGAGTTGTCGCGGTGCCAAAAAGGGGTTAGTTTGTCATGAGGCGTAGGGGCGGTGGCAGTGAAAGGTAGGTTACTGTTGTCGGGCGGTGGCGGTGGCTGTGGCTGTGGAAGGGCGTATAGAAGGCCAAACATGTCCTGGTTCCAGGGGCTGGAGTGACTGGAGCCGGGGAGGTTGTACCAGTGGTCAGTGATCGTGATAAATTCGGGAAGGCTGGCGCTATCGTCTGAATCAAGCTCAAGGTGGAAAGTCATACTTGTGGATGGAGACAAGGTCAGGTCTGTGGGCGTGGATGTGCTGTCATGGCTGGGGGAGGGTTAGACTAGGTTGTCGATGGGCGGGGCGGAATCGTCTATTACCAGGGAGATGTGGTGGAGTGGCTACATTGGGTTCCATAGACTTTGAGCTGGTCGATGTGGAACCAACCAGTTTTACCATTGGGGTACTTTATCTTGTACACAGAGGGGCTCACTTTGTCCGAAATGGAGTAGGGTCCTGCAAATTTAGGGGAGAGGAACGAACTGGGATTGTAAAGGGAAACCATTACTTGCTGACCGACTGTGTACTCTACGGGGTGGACTTACTCTGCTCCTAGCGCCTCGTCGGACAGCTGCAGCGAGCTGTGCTGTTTTAATATTTTCCGTGACTTGTTGGACTGCTTTTTCATGGGTGAGAGCGGTGACTGTGGGGCTTGCCAAATCGAGACCTAATGAATATTCAGTTCCTTTCATGGGCTGTCCGGTTATGAGTGTGGGGGGTGAAACCTGTGGAACTGGATACTGTGTTCCTAATAAACATAAGGGCGAATGGGTTGACTGTGTCCCATGTGGTGTTATGCTGTTGCACCATTTTTCTAATGGTCGCTTTCAAAGTGCGATTCATTCGTTCAACCATGCCACTGGATTGGGGGTGATACGCTATGTGAAATTTTTGCTTAATTCCAAAAATCATCAGGACATTTTGCATGACTCTGCCAGTGAAATGGGAACCTTTGTCTGACTCAATGCTGCAGGGAAGACCCCAGTATGTAAATATCTGTTGGGTCAAAATCTTAGCTGTGGCTTTCGCTGCGTTCGTCTGGTGCCTAAATAAAGGACCTTTTCTTTTAGGATCTGGGCTTTTTTCGGGTTAACCTTGCATCCAATTGATTGTAAGAGACCTAGCAAATCTGAAAGAAGCTTAACATGCTCTTCCTTTGTGTCCATCTGTAGGAGTAAGTCATCCACATGCTGCATAAGGCATCAGGGTGGGAAAATTTGGAAAGTCCGTTGGCCAATTGTCGGTGGAAAATGGAGGGGGGAGTTGTGGAAACCTTGCGGGAGGCATGTCCACGCATACTGCTGCCCTTGAAATGTGAACATGAACTTGTATTGACAGGCCTTATCTAAGGTGATGGACCAGAAGCCATTGCTAATGTCCAGCACTGTAAAGTACTTTGCTTGTACTCCCTGCTTGAGCATGGTTTCGGGACTCGTGGCAACGGTGGGGACTGCTAATGGGGTGACCTTGTTGAGCTCTCGGTAGTCAATGGTTAATCTCCATGAACCGTTGGGTTTCTTTACGGGCCAAATTGGGGCATTGCTTATTGAGGCTATGGGCCGAATTACTTTTTGATCTAGTAAGCTATTGATGACTTTTGAGATCTCGCCCTCGGCTTGCTGTGGGAAACCGTATTGCTTCTGGGGCTTGGGATCGGGACCTGAAATTGTGACCATGCCTGGGATCTTCCCACAATCGTGTTTGTGTTGGGCGAAGGCTGCTTTATGTTTTCTGAGGACCTCTCGAATGGTCTGGTCTGTACTAATTGTTTGCGGCTCAAACCAATAGTCTTCGACTGAGCCAATCCTATGTTCGTAGTCCCCTACAGTGAGCGTGCCGGGGGCTCCCTCTGTTTTGGCCATTTTCCATTCAAACCTATCACGGGGTCAAACGAAAGGTTGTGGGAGCTCAAAGTAGATTCCTAGAATGTGCTCGGCTGTTTGGGGCAAGTCGACTAAAACAACAGGGTGTCTGGTGCTTATGGTTCCTATCTGAATATCTACGGTGGCTGTGATGTATCCCTGCTGTACACGTCCTGTCAATCCACTAAGGGTGATGGTGTCTGTGGTGGGCCATTTGTCACGCTGAAGCATTGTGGAGGAGTTTAAAGTGGTGCGGGACCCTCTGTCCCAAAGGAACTCTACTGGATGTTCCCGGACTGTGCCTGTGACTACTGGTCTGCCTGATTTGTCCCAGAGTGTGTCGCAAACCCAAGTTGCGGGAGTCCGAACACCGTCAATCTGTGGTGTTGATTACTGCATTATCTGTTCGGACGCTAATGCTATGTATGGGCCTAACATTGTTCCTAGGTGGGGCGTTCGAATGCTGGTGCCGTTGCTGGTTTGGGGGGTTTTGTCTGCATTCGCGGGTGTAATATCCCATGTATGCACAATTATCGCAACCTCGGGGTGCCTGTGCTCTGGGGTGCTGTCCTTCATGTCAGCCCTCATTTACCCATGCTGGGTCCTGATTAGTCCTGACTGGGTGCATATTCGCCTCTGCCTTCCTATGTAGGGATTGTTCCCAAGCGCTGGAGAGTCGCTTTAAAACCCAAACTTCATTATGTGTGGCGTCTGCGGGGTCGTAATTGACACAAGCCTTTTGACCTGCTTCTGTGGTGTGGGAGACTAAATGTGGGCCCATTTAGTTGTGTCATCATTATCTAAGTGTGCGCGGTTCAAATCCCCAAATACTGCTTTAAAACGGATCCAAAGACGACCTGCAAATTGCAGTCGGATGCTCTCCCTTTTTTTGCTTTCAACGGTTCAAACCTTCTACGGGATCTCCCTTGTTGTACCCAATCACATCTAAAATGGCCGTTTTCATCTCCTGTAGGCTTCCCCCTACATTCTGGGGTTCTGGTAAAGCTGAGCTAACGGACGAGTCAAGGCTCATGACTAGAAGCTTAACTTCCTCCCTTTTGTCTCGACCGTACATAACCGTTTGCTGTCGTACTCTCTCAAAGAAATTATGTGGGTCTGCGGTGGGTTCAATTTTGAAATGAAAATGAAAATCACTTATTGTCACAAGTAGGCTTCAAATGAAGTTACTGTGAAAAGCCCCTAGTCGCCACATTCCGGCACCTGTTCGGGGAGGCTGGTACGGGAATTGAACCACGCTGCTGGCCTGCCTTGGTTTGCTTTCAAAGCCAGCGACTTAGCCCTGTGCTAAACAGCCCCTTGGGCGCAGGCATCTCTCAATTGGGTGATGGTTAGTGGGGTGGTGTAAACAAAATCAGGCTCATCCCGATCCGATGACTTGCACTGTGTGGTGACCGGATTCATGGGGGTGTGCGCTGCCTGTGCAGTCGGTGGTGCGGGTGCTTTCCTTTTCGTGGCCTAGGGGGCTCTATTGTGATTTTCGGTATCCTCCACGTATCTGTGGGCGGTTTCATTTAGTTCTTGCCAATTGGGACCATTTTCCTCATCCAAATCTTGTCCAAAGGTATCTCTGAATCCGTTTTGCCCTGACAGCAGTGACTGCAACTTCTCGATTTGTCGTCTACATTTCGTGTGATCTACTGTGCTCTGTCTTTATTCCGTAGTAGAGCTATGGAGCACTCGTAAAGCTGCCTTTAAATCTGCACATTGTCTTGTTAACTGTGCTACCCGCTGTTCTGTCTCTTCTCGTACCAAAATTGCACGCAGTGTATCTTGGTAGACTTTATCGTACTGAGTCTGAAAGCTGCTAAGATGAACTGAACAAGATTGGTGCGCTCGTTTGACATCAGCCACCTCTTTATCTTTAGCTGCCAACTGTTCCCGGAGTTGCTCATTAATCTTTTCACATTCACTATAGTTTCCCTCATTCTTCTCCTCTTTCTCAACTAGCTATCTGCGGAGCGTCCTCACGACCTCCTCTGTGCCTCGCAACTGTGCCAAACAGGACACTATTGCCATTGGCTTACAAACGTTCGCTGCATTCTTATGTACCTCGGTTAGGTTGCCCCACCAGGTTTGTCTTATGCTTCCTGGGCCTGACTCATCATTTGAACAAAACTCGGACCAAAGGGGCCATCCTTTCCCCTTCAAATACTTCCTCAACTCTTCTTCCCATATGGGGCACTGCTCTGCTCTGTTGGTCGCTGAGACCTCGGGTTCCTGTGGGTTCATTAGGCTTTCCATCACTTGTGGCCATTGCTACTATTATCTGTTTTCCTACCGTTAATTTCTCTGTTTTCCTACCTCTAAGTTCTCTTTTGCTCTGCTTCTAACTTCTCTTTTCCTACCGTCAATTTGGGACAGGGGGAATAAGACGGTGATTTGAACAGCAGGTATGGCCCAGGCTATTTTCCGGTTCACAATACTCCCGATAGTTTAACGCAAAATCTAACGAGTTAACCTTATATCCCTGTTAGTACGCATGCAGGTTAATACACACTTCCGAATCTTGGTGATTTGATCGATACGGGCCTTACACTTGTGGTTTCTTTCACTTTTCTTCAATTGGATTTCTAATGCAAAGTTTTGTGGGTTCTTTCGGAGTGACAAGATCACTTCTAGGTTTCCAGTCAGATGTCGCCACTGGAGACGCCAATAATGTTGCTCTTTTTAATGAGTGGAATACTACCCCACCAATGTCACCAATAATGTTGCCAAATTAACTAGATATGGCAGTTATTAATGATAATATTGCTTTTCAGAGTCGCCAGGTATCAAATGATACCACCACAAGGCTTTACTGGATATCGATCAAAGACCAAACAACCAGTTGGTCAGTTCAAGTTCAAAGATAGTTTATTTACACACAAGGATTACTTCAACATGCAACATAAAACACTACAAGTTAAACTACACCTAACAACTACAATAACCTATACTTAACTTCAGGGCAACCGGCTCTATGCAGATGAACAAGGCCTTTGTTCGGATCTTGCGTGGCTGGGTAGAAGAAGTGGCTTCGTTTCTGCTGAGCTCAGCCGTCTGATAGCGATCGTTGGTCTTGAACTTGTCTTCTGGTCGTAATGCGACACTTGGTTTTAGGCGTAGGCCGGGGCCAAGAGAGATTGAACACATGGCTGTGTCTCTTTTTTATCCCTCTGGGATTTCGTGCGCTTTGGGGCGGTCCTTAGCTTTGGACCCAATAATTCGACAGGCTTCGATCACTGCCTTTGATTTTGGCCAATAAAAGGGCGGGTGCCTTGATGGCTGGGCGTGTCCTGAGCGGTCATTGACCTTGGCTGTTTGGGCTTTCTTAGCAAAGGGAGTGGCACCGGTTAGTCTGCATCTGTATCAGTTACCTGAGTACAGTCCTTTTGTTCTGGGGAAATGGGCCATTAGAATGCAAATGAGCGGGGGTTTCGATCGCATCTAGCTATCTGGGTTGCAAATACACACACAAGCTCGGAGTGTGTCTGAGTCCTGGGTTGGCCATAATTCCCATGGTCCTTTGCAGGTGGCCATCTGAGATGGCTACACAAGCATTTCATTTATTGATCTAATTCTAAAAGTGCAACTAGTAAACCAGGTACTCACGCTCCATAAGCTTCATTTTCTTCTGCTCAGAGTGAAGGTAGGTGCTGAGGTAGAAGATGACAGGTAGGAAAAGGAGAAACGTTGACACTGCAATGACTGGAACGGTATCACTACAGGGAACAGTGCAGTTATAGGTTTTGCTCCACAGCTGCCGTGTCAAGTTCATCTGATAGCATCAAAACATAAGCAAAACAGGAGGTCAAATTATTGTGACTAAATTACATTTTGTAAATTATTATATGGATAGTTTTGCAAAGTACTTAGTAATGAGACATTTTATGTACTTAATTACCAAGTCAAAATGACTTAGATTCCACAGATACAAATAATAATTTTTGAAGTGCAATGATTCCTTATGTAAAGTGACGGATTAGAAGATAGTTCAAGCTACTCCCATCAGTGTTTTCTGACCTTTATTTCTTATCTCTATTATCTCTTCTGAGCCAAGATTCTTCTTCATTACTGACCATACGTCATCCTTGATTATCAAGGCCATCCCACCTACTTACCCATCCTCTTTCATTTCAAAACATTAAGTATTTTGGAAAAGTTAGTTCCCAACATTGTTCACCATGGAAGTATGCTTTTGTAAAGGCTACTCGATCAAACATTCATCTCTATTTATGCAATCTTGTTATATGAATGCTTTGTGCCTTCAGATAAGTGCCTTAATTTTAACTTACCATTTTTTCATAATTTGGTTTTATTCATTGATGCAAAACTATTGTTAAATTTAGTGTCACACTCTGCTCATCCTTACCCAATTGCTACATTGATCTGTAGCCTTGACTTATTTTTTTCATATTATAAATTTCCCCTCACTTTAAACTTCATTTTGCCTTTTAAAAGCCCGATATACAGCCCTGGTTCTGTGTCTGTTTTAATCGGCACATGTTCAGCTAGTTCCAACTTGCTGAAAAATCCAACAATCAAATATATTCAATGGCCTTTGCATCAAAATAGGTTTAGAATTAGATTGCTACTGAGGTATGACAGCACTGTAGAGGGGATAGATATTGCATAGTTCTCAGTTTACTTACTGCATCAACAATGTCTATACACATGATGGGCTGCGTATCTGCCATTTTGTTGTACCATTTAGTTAAATTATTGTAAGACGTTTTACACTTAATACAAAGATCAGAACGGTTGCCATGGTCTGGGTATTTCTGCAAAACAAAAATCATTACATTTCACTTTGTGGCACCAAAATGTTAGCCCACCAAGTCATCACACATATACACTCAAGATAACAGAATTGCATGAGACCGATCATAGATCAGAAAGTAATACAACACAATGTATGGGCTCAGATGAACGAGACACAAAGAATATGTAGACATTGGGAAACAGCAGAAGAAACAAATAAAATATTTCCACAAAAAAATGGCAGAAACATTAACAATAACATAATAATCTTAATTATTGTCACAAGTAGGCTTACATTAACACTGCAATGAAGTTACTGTGAAAATCCTCTCGCCGTCACACTCCGGCGCCTGTTCAGTTACACAGAGGGAGAATTCAGAATGTCCAAATTACCTAACAGCACGTCTTTCGGGACTTGTGGGAGGAAGCCAGAGCACCCGGAGGAAACGGGGTTTTGGGGTGGGGGGAGAACTTGCAGACTCCGCACAGACAGTGACTCAAGCCGGGAATTGAACCTGGTACCCTGGCGCTGTGAAGCAACAATGCTAACCACTGTGCTACCATACCGCCCACGCCAGGGCGAGATTATGTCCTGTTGCCATCTGAAGGACAAGAGCATCTACTACCATCTAGAAGGCCAAGAGCAGCAGATACCTGGGAAACCCACCACCTGGAGGTTCTCCTCCAAGTCACTCACCACCCTGACTTGAAAATATATCGCCATTCCTTCACTGTCACTGGACAACATCCTGGAACTCCCTCCCCAACAGCACAGTGGGTGTACCTGCACCTCAAGGACTAAGCGGTTCAAGAAAGCAACTCACCATCACCTTCTGAAGGGCAATTAGGGATGGGCAATAATGCTGGTCTAATCAGCGACGCCCACATCCCATAAATGAATTTTAAAATAAATTCATTAAAAAACATTAGTAGAAAATTGCAATGTTGTAATTAGCTACAAGGTGGAGAAACTTGGTTTGTTCTCAATGGAACGATGGGGGTTGAGGGGGCGATCTGATAGAAGTTTATAAAATTATGAGGGGCATGGACAGAGTGGATAGTCAGAAACTTTTTCCCAAGGTGAAAGAGTCAATTACTAGGGGGCATAGGTTTAAGGTGCGAGGGGCAATGTTTAAAAGAGATGTAAAAGGAAAATTTTTTGTACACAGAGGATGGTGGTACACAGAGCCTGGAACTCGCTGCCAGGGGAGGTAGAGGAAGCAGATATGATAGTTACTTTTAAGGGGCGGCTTGACAAATAGGTACATAGGATGGGAATAGAGGGATATAGTCCACGGAATGGGAGGGGGTTTTAGTTCAGATGGGCAGCATGGTCGGTGCAGGCTTGGAGGGCCAAAGGGCCTATTCCTGTGCTGTAATTTTCTTTGTTCTTTGTAGTGGGAACATTTGAATCATGGTTCAATACAGAGTATGTTTAGATATGTCAAGCTAGGTAAAGAGGGGCAGCACGGTGGCACAGTGGGTTAGTCCTGCAGCCTCATGGTGCCAAGGTTCCAGGTTCGATCCCGGCTCTGGGTCGCTGTGTGTGTAGTTTGCACATTTGCCCCGTGTTTGCGTGGGTTTCACCCCCACAATCCAAAGATGTGCAGGCTAGGTGGATTGGCCACCTTAATTGCTCCTTAATTGGAAAAAATGAATTGGGTACTCTAAATTTTTTTAAAAGCTAGTCAGGAACAACAGGGGAAGAAGAATCAGTCCTGTTGAAAGTAGTCCAGTTAGACATGTCAAATACCAAAACACCAAGTTAATATCTTTCACCTCAATTGTAAAAAGGTGGACAATTAGCTCTACGAAGAAATAAAAAGCATATGGGAGAACAGGAAAGTTCTTTTAATAGGATATTTCGATCAACCTAAACTGCAAAAATGTAAGTAAAAAAAACGTGGGAACTGCTTCGGTCCAGGCAGCATCCGAGGAGAAAAACAGCATTAATGTTTCATGTCGATGTGACATTCAATCAGAACTGAAGTAGTACAGAACTGTTAATAGATGTATTACATTTATTTCCATATTCAGTTCTGAAAAAAATCATCCTGACTCGAAACATTAACGCCTTCACAAGCCACAGATGCTGCCTAACCTGAGCATTTTGTTTTTATTTTACATTTCCAGCATCTACAGCATACAAGGGCATAGTATATAAGGGCAGCACGGTGGCGCCGTGGTTAGCATTGCTGCCTCACGGCGCCGAGGTCCCTGGTTCGATCCCGGCTCTGGGTCACTGTCCATGTGGAGTTTGCACATTCTCATCGTGTTTGCGTGGGTTAAGGGCTGATTTAGCTCAGTGGGCTAGACAGCTGGTTTATGATGCAGAATAAGGCCAGCAGTGCGGATTCAATTCCCGTACCAGCTTACCCGAACAGGTGCCAGAATGTGGCAACTAGGGGCTTTTCACAGTAACTTCATACTTGTGACAATAAACGGTTATTATATTACTTTGATATTACAGCAAAAATGTAAGCTGTTTGGAGGCAGAGTTAGTAGGTATCATACATAGGTGCCTCTTGGCCCAGTACGTCGAGCGTACAGAGTGTAGTTCTGGCCTCCCCATTTTAGAACTTCCAATCAGTTACTGGAGTACAGCAGAATTCCAAGATCCCAGATCTTGGGAAGAAATGACGAATGTGATATAAAATAGTTAGTTTAAATATATTAGTTCCAGTAATGTAGATGTAGGCCAGTCTAATTCTATTGAGTTCACAGACAAAGGATTTCAGAAAGCATGGCAAGGAAGGGGGGAGGGGTGTCTGGTGGAGGAGGAGAAAAGGATGCTGGGTAACAAGAGGCCCAGGGTTAAGGAATGAGAAGTGAGCCAATTAGGATGTATGGCCAGGTCAGGAGGGGTATAGGATGACCTATGGGAATCTGTATGTGAAACTTTATGCCATTTGAATATATTTGCAGAGATCCCTTTGTCTCAGACTTATTCGTTTCCAAGGGGTCCAGGAGACTGGTTCTGTGTCCCTGAGAAGCGAGTTAGACTTGCAAGTTGGGTAAAAATAAATAATACTATGCCTACAAATCCATCTCGAGTTTTATTGAGGCCAGACCGACGGGTAAAGAATTCAACATTTGTCAGAAAGATCGACTACCCTGGATCTTTCTCATTTGTAAAGTGAAGACTGACTGGGGAATATGCTAAAAGTGTCTACAATTTGCAAAAATTAAGTCCAGCCAAGCTGTCCTGCTGTGAACAGAATTTGTTTTTATTTTAAAAAATAATTTAGAGTATCCAATTCATTTTTTCCAATTAAGGGGAAATTTAGTATGGCCAATCCACCTATCCTGCACATCTGTGTTGTGGGGACGAAATCCACGCAAACATGGGGAGAATGTGCAAACTCCACACGGACAGTGACCCAGAGCCAGGATCGAACCTGGGACTTCGGCGCCGTGATGTGTACAGAATTTAAGCACAAGGGGCCATATCAACAACTAAGGAGAGTAGGAAGTAGCAATTGTAAGTGGAACTTGCACATATTGAAGAATGGTGAAAAGAAATACAGGAAAGTTACAGATCCATTAATTTTACTTCCATTCTATGTAAAGCAATGAGTGATTATCACGAGTGAACCTGACGATAATCTATATATCAGTAACCTCATCAATAGGAGTCAGCATGAATTCTGAAGGGGATCTCATTAATCTCCATGGCTTCTTTAAGGAGTGACAACCAAGTGGGACTGTGCTAGCCATGTGACCCTGTTGTTATTCTAGTATTTCATGCTCTTTCATTGGAGAATAGGTTGAAGCAGTGAAAAAATGTGTCGGCTACTTAACAGTTCAACAATCCATGACAATCCACTTCTTCCATGGCTGTAACCTATCTTTATAGCTGCCAACAGTAAGGCTAGTCCATACAGCTGGAGCATTTTATGTTCTCCTACAACCAATTTGGTGAGGGAACAGCCACACACATTCAGGAAACGCAAGATGTGCGGAGCAGGGTTCGAACCTTGTACCTGACACTAGAGGTGGGAATGCTATACTGAAGCCAAAGGATCTCCCCTCATGACTTGGTGAACAGGAGTTTGAACATCCAAAAACTTTTTGACAAAGTTCCACATGAAAGATCATTAATTAAAGTTAGTTACGGGAATTCAGAGCAAACATTAAATAAAGCAACGGATTGAAGGGCAGAAAACCATGAATATTTGTATGGGGATTACCTAACAATCAGAAAGATGGAGCTGGAACTTCCGGGTGCGGCGATGACCAGCTAAGTCGCACGTTTTGGCAGCTCCCGGTGGAACGGACTTTTGGGCTCTTAATAAGAGCCCCAACGGCAATTTTAACGGCTAAAAGCACTGTGCGGTAAACCAGAAGGGAATCCCCCCTGGACACGGATGGAAAAAGGAGAGGAAAGTGGCCGGATTGCGGTGGATCCTTTAGAGCAGCGGCAAGGAAGGCAAGCAAAAACCAAGGTGACGTCGGACGGTGGCAATTTAACATGGGGCCCTGAACAACACGAGTTCTTGAAGCGCTGCGTGGAAGAACTTAAAAAGGAGATGAAGAAGGAGCTGTTGGCCCCGATATTACAGGCGATTGAAGGGCGAAAGGATGAGCAAAAGACCCAGGAGCAGGAGCTTCGGGTCGTGAAGGCAAAGGCTGCCGAGAACGAGGACGATATACAGGGCCTGGTGGTGAAGACGGAGATGCACGAGGCACACCATAAAAGGTGTGTGGAAAGGCTGGAGGTGCTGGAGAATAATGTGAGGAGGAAGAATTTAAGGATTCTTGGTCTTCCCGAGGGTGCAGAGGGGGCGGACGTCGGGGCATATGTGCGCACGATGCTGCACTCGTTAATGGGATCGGAGGCCCCGACGGGTCCGTTGGAGGTGGAGGGAGCCTATCGAGTTATGGCGCGAAGACCGAGGGCTGGAGAAATTCCCCGAGCCATAGTGGTGATATTTCTCCGATATAAGGACAGAGAGATGGTCCTCAGATGGGCAAAGAAAACTCGGAGCAGTAGGTGGGAGAACGCGGTGATCCACGTATATCAGGATTGGAGTGCGGAGGTGGCGAGAAGGAGGGCGAGCTTTAATCGGGCCAAGGCGGTGCTTCATAAAAGGAAGGTCAAATTTGGAATGCTGCAGCCGGCAAGACTGTGGGTCACACATCAAGGGAAACACCACTACTTTGAAACGGCGGATGAGGCATGGACATTTATTGTGAAGAGAAATTGGAATAAGTGGGTTATAAAAAAAGAACGTTTGAGACAAAGTGGTGGGGCGAAGAGGGGGGAAAAAGGGGGGGGGAGAGATGATTTTTAAGTTGTTAATCCTGCGACCCGGTAACTTTTCTCTCTTCCCCTTGTTGTGGGGGAGGGAGGGAAGGAGGTGGAGGAGCTGGGGGCGTCGGCCATTGGGGGCGGGGCCAAAAGGGAAGCGCGGGCTTTGGTCCCGCGCTGTGATAATTATGGCGGGAACAGGGAAGCAGGAAGCGTCGCACAGTGCGAGCCGAGGTCACGGAGGGAAGCCAAGGTCGGCCAGAGTTTGCTGACTTCTGGGAGCAACATGGGGGGTGCAATTACGCTAGTGGGGGATCTAGCGGGGAGGGTGGGGGGGTTAACTGGGTTGCTGCTGCTGGGGAGAAGGGGGAGCTCGTATGGGGTGGGGTGGGCGGGGCGGGCGGGCACCACCTGGGGGGGACACAGCTACGTGGGAACCGGGTGAGGAGCTGGAAAAAAAAAAAGGGGGGGATGGCTAGTCGACAAGGGGGGTGGGGGGGTAAAGAGCCCCCCAACCCGGCTGATCACGTGGAATGTGAGAGGGCTGAACGGGCCGATAAAGAGGGCACGGGTACTCGCACACCTAAAGAAACTTAAGGCAGATGTGGTTATGCTACAGGAGACGCATTTGAAACTGATAGACCAGGTCAGACTACGCAAAGGATGGGTGGGGCAGGTGTTTCATTCGGGGCTAGATGCAAAAAACAGGGGGGTGGCTATACTAGTGGGGAAGCGGGTAATGTTTGAGGCAAAGACCATAGTGGCGGATAGTGGGGGCAGATACGTGATGGTGAGTGGCAAATTACAGGGGGAGGCGGTGATCTTAGTGAACGTATATGCCCCGAACTGGGATGATGCCAACTTTATGAGGCGCATGCTAGGACGTATCCCGGACCTAGAGGCGGGGAAGCTGGTAATGGGTGGAGATTTTAACACGGTGCTGGAACCAGGGCTGGACAGATTGAGGTCCAGGACCGGAAGGAGGCCGGCAGCAGCTAGGGTGCTTAAGGACTTTATGGAGCAGATGGGAGGAGTAGACCCCTGGAGATTTAGTAGACCTAGGAGTAAGGAGTTTTCGTTTTTCGCCTATGTCCACAAAGTTTATTCACGGATAGACTTTTTTGTTTTGGGAAGGGCGCTGATCCCGAAGGTGACGGGGACGGAGTATACGGCTATAGCTATTTCGGATCACGCTCCACATTGGGTGGACTTGGAGGTAGGGGAGGAAAAAGAACAGCGTCCACCCTGGAGAATGGACATGGGACTATTGGCGGACGAGGAGGTGTGCTTAAGGGTGAGGGGGTGTATTGAAAGGTACTTGGAACTCAATGATAATGGAGAGGTCCAGATGGGAGTGGTCTGGGAGGCGCTGAAGGCAGTGGTTAGAGGGGAGCTGATATCAATCAGGGCACATAAAGGAAAGCAGGAGGGTAGGGAACGGGAGCGGTTGCTGAAAGAACTTCTGAGGGTGGACAGGCAATATGCGGAGGCACCGGAGGAGGGACTGTACAGGGAAAGGCAAAGGCTACATGTAGAATTTGATTTGCTGACTACGGGTAATGCGGAGGCACAATGGAGGAAGGCACAGGGTGTACAGTACGAATATGGGGAGAAGGCGAGCAGGTTGCTGGCCCACCAACTGAGGAAAAGGGGAGCAGCGAGGGAGATAGGGGGAGTGAGAGATGAGGAGGGAGAGATGGAGTGGGGAGCGGAGAGAGTGAATGGAGTGTTCAAGGCATTCTATGAAAGATTATATGAAGCTCAGCCCCCGGATGGGAAGGAGAGAATGATGTGTTTTCTGGACCAGCTGGAATTTCCTAAGGTGGAGGAGCAGGAGAGGGTGCAGGTAGGGAATATACAGTGAATGGTAGAACCCTCAAGAGTATTGAAAGTCAATGAGATCTAGGAGTACAGGTCCACAGGTCATTGAAAGGGGCAACACAGGTGGAGAAGGTAGTCAAGAAGGCATACGGCATGCTTGCCTTCATTGGCCGGGGCATTGAGTATAAGAATTGGCAAGTCATGTTGCAGCTGTATAGAACCTTAGTTAGGCCACACTTGGAGTATAGTGTTCAATTCTGGTCGCCACACTACCAGAAGGATGTGGAAGCTTTAGAGAGGGTGCAGAAGAGATTTACCAGAATGTTGCCTGGTCTGGAGGGCATAAGCTATGAGGAGCGATTGAATAAACTCGGTTTAGTCTCACTGGAACGAAGGAGGTTGAGGGGCGACCTGATAGAGGTATACAAAATTATGAGGGGCATAGACAGAGTGGATAGTCAGAGGCTTTTCCCCAGGGTAGAGGGGTCAATTACTAGGGGGCATAGGTTTAAGGTGAGAGGGGCAAGGTTTAGAGTAGATGTACGAGGCAAGTTTTTTACGCAGAGGGTAGTGGGTGCCGGGAACTCACTACCGGAGGAGGTAGTGGAAGCAGGGACGATAGGGACATTTAAGGGGCATCTTGACAAATATATGAAGAGGATGGGAATAAAAGGATACGGACCCAGGAAGTGTAGAAGATTGTAGTTTAGTCGGGCAGTATGGTCGGCACGGGCTTGGAGGGCCGAAGGGCCTGTTCCTGTGCTGTACATTTCTTTGTTCTTTGTTTGAGAGGGTGGGACTGGGAGCACAGATTGAAACGGAGGAAGTAGTGAAAGGAATTAGGAGCATGCAGGCGGGGAAGGCCCCGGGACCAGACGGATTCCCAGTTGAATTTTATAGGAAATATGTGGACTTGCTGGCCCCGCTACTGATGAGAACCTTTAATGAGGCGAGGGAAAGGGGGCAGCTGCCCCCGACTATGTCAGAGGCAACGATATCGCTCCTCCTAAAGAAGGAAAAAGACCCGCTGCAATGCGGGTCCTATAGGCCTATTTCCCTCCTGAAACTGGACGCTAAGATTCTGGCCAAAGTAATGGCAATGAGGATAGAGGAGTGTGTCTCGGGGGTGGTCCATGAGGACCAAACTGGGTTTGTGAAGGGGAGACAGCTGAATACGAATATACGGAGGCTGCTAGGGGTAATGATGATGCCCCCACCAGAGGGGGAAGCGGAGATAGTGGTGGCGATGGATGCCGAGAAAGCATTTGATAGAGTGGAGTGGGATTATTTGTGGGAGGTGCTGAGGAGATTCGGCTTTGGAGATGGGTATATTAGATGGGTACAGCTGCTGTATAGGGCCCCGATGGCGAGCGTAGTCACGAATGGACGGGGGTCTGAATATTTTCGGCTCCATAGAGGGACGAGGCAGGGATGTCCTCTGTCCCCATTATTGTTTGCACTGGCAATTGAGCCCCTGGCAATAGCATTGAGGGGTTCCAGGAAGTGGAGGGGAGTACTCAGGGGAGAAGAACACCGGGTATCTCTGTATGCGGACGATTTGTTGTTATTTGTGGCGGACCCGGCGGAGGGGATGCCAGAGATAATGCGGATACTTGGGGAGTTTGGAGTTTTTTCAGGGTATAAATTGAACATGGGGAAAAGTGAGTTGTTTGTGGTGCATCCAGGGGAGCAGAGCAGAGAAATAGAGGACTTACCGTTGAGGAAGGTAACAAGGGACTTTCGGTACTTGGGGATCCAGATAGCCAAGAATTGGGGTATATTGCATAGGCTAAATTTAACGCGGTTGGTGGAGCAGATGGAGGAGGACTTTAAGAGATGGGACATGGTGTCCCTGTCACTGGCAGGGAGGGTGCAGGCGGTTAAAATGGTGGTCCTCCCGAGATTCCTTTTTGTGTTTCAGTGCCTCCCAGTGGTGGTCACGAAGGCATTTTTAAAAAGAATTGAGAAGAGTATTATGAGTTTTGTGTGGGCCGGGAAGATCCCGAGAGTGAGGAGGGGATTTTTGCAGCGTAGTAGGGATAGGGGGGGGGCTGGCACTACCGAGCCTAAGTGAGTACTACTGGGCCGCCAATATCTCAATGGTGTGTAAGTGGATGGGAGAAGAGGAGGGAGCGGGGTGGAAGAGATTGGAGAGGGCATCCTGCAGGGGGACTAGCCTACAAGCTATGGTGACGGCGCCGTTGCCGTTCTCACCGAAGAAATACACCACAAGCCCGGTGGTGGTGGCTACACTGAAAATTTGGGGGCAGTGGAGATGGCATAGGGGAAAGACGGGAACCTCGGTGCGGTCCCCGATAAGAAATAACCATAGGTTTGTTCCGGGGAGAATAGATGGGGGATTTGGAGCATGGCAAAGAGCAGGGGTAACACAATTGAGAGATCTGTTCGTAGATGGGACGTTTGCGAGTCTGGGAGCGCTGACGGAAAAATATGGGTTGCCCCAAGGGAATGCATTTCGGTATATGCAACTGAGGGCTTTTGCGAGGCAACAGGTGAGGGAATTCCCGCAGCTCCCGACGCAGGAGGTGAAGGATAGAGTGATCTCAGAGACATGGGTGAGGGACGGTAAGGTGTCAGACATATATAGGGAAATGAGGGACGAGGGGGAGATCATGGTAGATGAGCTGAAAGGGAAATGGGAAGAGGAGCTGGGGGAGGAGATTGAGGAGGGGCTGTGGGCTGATGCCCTAAGTAGGGTAAACTCATCGTCCTCGTGTGCCAGGCTCAGACTGATACAATTTAAGGTGTTACACAGGACGCATATGACTGGAGCACGGCTCAGTAAATTTTTTTGGAGTAGAGGATAGGTGTGCGAGATGCTCGAGAAGCCCAGCGAATCATACCCACATGTTCTGGTCATGCCCGGCACTACAGGGGTTTTGGGTGGGGGTGGCAAAGGTGCTTTCTAAGGTGGTGGGGGTCCAGGTCGAACCAAGCTGGGGGCTGGCTATATTTGGGGTTGCAGAAGAGCCGGGAGTGCAGGAGGCGAAAGAGGCTGATGTTTTGGCCTTTGCGTCCCTAGTAGCCCGGCGCAGGATATTGTTAATGTGGAAGGAAGCCAAGCCCCCGGGTGTGGAGACCTGGATAAATGACATGGCAGGGTTTATAAAGTTGAAACGGATTAATTCGTTCTAAGGGGGTCGGCTCAAGGGTTCACCAGGCGGTGGCAACCGTTCGTCGAATACCTCACAGAAAGATAGAGGGAATGGAAAAGAAGAAGACAGCAGCAGCAACCCGGGGGGGGGGGGGGGGGGAGGAAATCAGAAGGACTCTCAGGGATGTTATTGTATATGCATAGGTATTTGGTGTATGTAATTGTATATTGGATTGTATTTTTGGAGAGTATTTATCGTGGACAAGGCAGTTGCCATTTAGTTTTGTTTTTGTTCATATATTATTTATTTATTTGTTTAAAACTGGCCATTGTTATTTATATTGTTTTATTGATGTATAAAGGAAACACTACGTACTGTTATGTTTGGCCAAAAAATCTTGAATAAAATATATCGTAAAAAAAAAAAAGAAAGATGGAGCTGGAATGTCGAGTGAAATGCCACAATTCTTAGCTGGGGAGTGGGGAGGGAAAAGGGATAAAAATATTTGTGAAGTAGAGAACAGTTTTATCTACTAATCAACAAAGGAATTCACAGCTAACTGGACCAGAAAAACATGAAGTCACTGAGATAACAAATTCCTTTCAAATTAATGTGGAATCTCTAGCTTGGCTGTGTCGGTTCAGGTGCTATGAATGGGGAAAATTAAAATAGCGGATGCTACTAATAAAGAACAGTGGATAATTTAATACTGAACAGTTTTACTTCATAAGAAGCACTTGGATTCATTAGTTACACATTTATAATACTAATCTTTATTATTGACTCAAGTAGGCTTACATTAACACTGCAATAAAAGTTACTGTGAAAATCCCCCAGTCGCCAAACTCCAGCGCCTGTTCATGTACATGGAGGGAGAATTCAGAATGTCCAAATTACCTAACAGCACGTCTTTCAGGACTTGTGGGAGGAAACTGGAGCACCTGGAGGAAACCCAAGTAGACATGGGGAGAATGTGCAGACTCCACACAGACAGTAACCCAAGCTGGGAATCGAACTTGGGACCGTGGCGCTGTGAAGCAACAGTGCTAACCATTGTGCTACCGTGCTGCTCACTTCACATACTGTGAACTACTTGTGGTGTAGTGACTGTCTTAAAGACAATCATGCAAACATTTTGCATTTTCTTAGACCCAGCCAACGAGAACAAGAGCCGCCTCTGAAAATAAAAACGTAAACCTCAGGAAGAGCCACAAGATTGGTTGTTTCTTTTGAGTTCGTGGGGGTGGATGAAAAGGTTAGAATACTGTCAACCGTTGTACAAAAATGGTTGTATTGGAGTTATCTGGAAAACTGTTAACTAAATGTTTTTTCATGGGGGGGCGGTTTGGGCGGCATGGGATATTTTTTGTATATTGTATGAATCTGGTTGAACATTTTATATGTTTATTAACTGAAAATTAGAATAAAAATATCTATAAAAAAAGATTCCTCAAAAAAATATACATATTTTGACCTTTGGTATAGATTAAACAACCAGTTAAAATAGTGGCGACAAAAAACAAAGATCGTCAAGGCGACAACTGGTTGCAACAACTTGGAGATGGGGGAGGGAAATGTCAGGTTCTCTTCGCTGGCTGAACTAAGGTGGGCCAAATGGCCTTCCTCACCCATAGAATCTCTACAGTGCAGAAGGAAGCTATTTGGCTCAATATGTCTGCACTGACCCGCACCCCAGCTAGGCCCACCTCCCCACCCAATTCCCCTATAGCACCACCTAAACTACACATCCCTGGACGAAGGGGCAATCTTATCATGGCCAATCCACTTAACCTGCATATCTTTGGACTGTGGGAGGAAAGCGGAGCACCGGGAGAAATTCCACGCAGACACGGGGAGAATGTGCAAACTTCACACAGTCACCTGAGGCTGGAATTGAACCCGGGTCCCTGGCGTTGTGAGACAGCAGTGCTAACCACTGTGCCACCCCATAATTATCTTGGGTAATGCTACTATAATAATCGCGGGTAATGCTACTAATTTTAAACAGCGATTGGGTGGCACTTTTTTCTACAATTTAAGTGACCCAGGCATCACACTAAAGTTGTGTTTTATTCAACAAGCCCATGAAATCAATAGCTCGCAAGTGAATTGATGCCCACTTTAGATAATTTTGTTTCCTTTCTTGCTATAACTAATAAGAAATGCTTTCCTAAATGTTTTTTCCCCAAACGAGATCACTCTCCCCTGCACACTGGGAAATACATTGTAATTAACTTATTGAATATTTTACTGCCAACTTCTGCTTCATTCGACTGAATAAAATAGATTTTTAATGACATGGATTACATTTGGCATTGACACAAACACGAGTATTTCTAAAAGCTGTTCCATTAATATGTACATAATCTGGCAAATTTAAATACCAAATATTTTTTTAAATGAGCATCCTTAGAATTTTATTGTCTCATTTTATCTTCTGGAATACAAAAACAGACACATTGTTGCTTTATTACTAATTTATAAATATTTTTCTTTCACTCCCTTCTCTGGATGCTCTACTTTCACGCCCTTTCTCCTTGCAGTTTAGTTTGCTGCAAGCTTGTGTTCTCTGGTCCAATCTCACCAGTACAAAAACAGAACTCTTAACAAGCATCTCACACTCAACAGAGTAGCACCACAACATTCTAATAAATGCATATACACAGCAGTGGGGGTGGAGGCATGGAAATGCAATGAAAGAGCATGCTGCAGAAAAACAAACTTGACCTGGCTGCTGCAATGTCTACATACTAAATATCTGATCCAAGAATGTGTGCAGTTAAGTTTACCGTCATAAGGAGATAAGTTAGTGACGTAGGGCCCCAGAATTTTTGGTGATTTGTGTTTAGATTGTGGATTTATGGGGCGGCACTGTGGTGCAGTGGTTAGCACTTCTGCATCACAGAGCTGAGGGCCCGGGTTCGATCCCGGCCCCAGATCACTGTCCGTATGGAGTTTGCACATTCTGCCGTGTCTGCATGGGTTTCATCCCCACAATCCAAAGATGTGCATGCTAAATTGCCCCTTAATTGGAACAAAATAATTGGGTATTCTAAAAAAAATTTTTAAGATTGTGGATTTATTGCAAAACAGGATTGCGGATCCATTATTTTCATTTACAACCTCTTTTGATACAAGCAGAGCAAAGTGAGATTAATATGTAAGTTACCGAATAACGGTCAAAACAATTCAGAGAATCATTCAGCATCTTCCTAAAGATTACAGTGTCCACTGATGGTGCTGTTCCGTTACTATTTAAACAGGCTGTTGAAGGAAAAGGAGACATCGGGTTAGTAAATAAAGACAGTTCAGCACTGCTGCACCTAGATTAGAATTGTAGAAAATATTTCAAACATTCAATACTTACATTTAAAAACCAAATAAAAATATTTTTTTAAAAATTCAATACTTGCATGACATTTATTCATAAAAAGGTTAAATGAAAATAGAGCAATTCCAGACTGTAAAATAATCCTAAATCAAAGTTTTCTTCAACTTTATGAACAATCTAACCACCCTCCCATGCAAAAGTTAAACTAAGATTATTGGGGCATGCAAGATTCTTTCCATTATTTATTCACTAGGTGTGGGCTTCACTAACAATGTTAGCATTTTTTGCCCTTGAGAAAATGATGGTTAAGCCACCTTCTTAAACTACTGAAGTCCATTTGGTGAGGTTAATCCCACCATGCTTTAGGGAGGATTTCCAGGATTTTGACCAAGCGATGAACAAGGAGCAATAAATGTCCAGGTCAGGATGGTGTGCTGCAGTGGCGGGTTCTTGCATGTGTTGGTGTTCTCAAGGACAAGCTGCCCTCCTCCTTCTAGGTGGTAGAGGTAGTTGGTTTGGAAAGTGGTGTTGAAGAAGTCTTGAGGAGTGCATCCTGTAGTTGATGCGCAGTGTAACCAGTGCGCCAATGGTGGAGGCAATAAGTATTTACAGTGGTGAATGATGTGCCAATCAAGCAGGCTGTTTCTTCCTAGATGGCACCAAGTTAGGTGGAATTTTCCTCTTTTTTTTCTCTCCAAAGTGCCGGTTCCGTTGAAAAAAACGGGGAAAATCCTGCAGGTGCCTACTCCAGGAAAACACATATATTCAGCTAATTTAACAAAACAAACTTCCCCATGTGATTCACGCTGCACTCGTGCCAGCTCACCACTGATACGCTCGCCCTGGGAAAATGTAATCTCTTTAATCAGTGGGACGCTCCTTTCAAACTCCTCCCCGCCACTTGTTCCAAGTCCAGTGCTACCACAAAGACAGCACCACAATTCATCTGGATTCAAGAACTGCACACAATACTCTAGCTGTGACTGGACCAATGTTTTATACAGTTCCAACATAACCTCCCCTGCTCTTAAACTCTATGCCTCGCCTAATAAAAGCTAGTAGACATTATATCATACCATATGAGGTTATTCATAAATGCCCTGCCTTCTCAACCTTGTCCCTCACCCAAGGTGTGGTGATCCTCAGGTTAAATCACCACCAGTCAGCTCACCCTTAAAGGGGATAGCAGCCTATGGTTCTCTGGGACTGCGGCAAATTTACATTTTTTTAACCATATGCCAGAGGAGATGGTGACATCACGCCTTTGTTTTTAAATTTAGAGTACCCAATTATTTTTTTTCCAATTAAGGGGTTCATTACCATTGCATCCGTGTGAGGGTCGTCAGGCCTGATGAAGTTGAAAAACATCCCTTGTCAGAGTCCCCACTCAGCCCATGCAGCCTGGCATCTAATGGCACCCCATCCATAGACCTCTCAGATGTCCCCTGTGCTGACAGTGGGCTCACCTCTTCTTACCCACTTTCCAGCTATCACTCTGGAAGGGCAATCCCTCAGTGGCTATATCGCCACACGACCAGCAAGGACACAGGCCTTCCACACACCAGCTGCCAGACCCCTTGAAATCTTGAGGCTCACAGCCTTGAAGGGCTGCTAAGCTGGAGGGTGATGGCAACCTGAGCACTCACCTTCCATATCCCCTTCGGGGCCTGGAAAATCAGGAAACGCAATCTCGCCAACGAGAATCACATTTCCTGATTCTTACCATATTTTTCACCTGCGTCGCCAATCTCACTGAAGGCAAACACGGGCTCAATTCCACCCATTATATTTATATCACATAGCCCCCGTGACATTTTTCTTTCAGCCAACATCAAGACAGATAAACTACCTGGTCACCAGTCCCATAGCTAATAGTGGGGCATTCCTGATACAGAACTTTTGTGGTATTTATTTGAACAGAAGGCAGCGTGTCATGAACACACTACAGTAACAACTTTGCAAACTACGTTCCTGTAAGTAATCTCAACTTGAAGGCAGACAAAAGAATTGGCTTTCATGTACGGGCAAAAACAAATTGTGAAAAACATGCCCATCTTTATAACACATGAGGCTCACAAATATATAAATCAACCTTAACGCCAGCAGTACATTAACTATCGGAATATAAGTGTAAAAGTACTCAACTTTTGCATGTGCCCCACTACTAAATTTTAACACTTTACGACAATAAGCAAAGTGAAGAAACCTGTAAAAAGTATATGCATAAAATCAAATCCAATCACTCACAGCAGTAGTCGCCAGGGAATTTTCCAATTATCAACCAAAGATGTGCAGGCTAGGTGAATTGGCCATGTTAAAATTTCCCCTTAAGTGACCAGGGATGTACAGGTTAGGTGGGGTTATGGGGATAGGGCGGGGGAATGGGCCTAGATAGGGTGCTTGGTGCAGACTCAATGGGCTGAATGGCCTTCTGCATTGTAGAGATTCTATGATTCTATCTATGTTATGGCCAGGAGAAGTAGTATCACTATATACAATTAAATGTTTCTTACAATTATCCAAGAAGACTACTATAAGACCATAAACTATTACACTTCTACTAGAGAACTTGATGTTCCTTGATGTTGATCCTTTAAATCTTAAGTAACCCTATAAAGGTGCGGCAGTACATTTTGGTAGGAAGAACAGGGGAGGCGCTTATTAGGTGGAAGGTGCAGGTCTATGTGGGTTTACAAAAGGATATCAGAGTACACATACTTCAATTACGAAGTCACAATAAAGGTCAGTAAGCATATTTTTTAAAAATCAAACCAAGCACCAGGTTTTATTTCTAGAGAGACAGAATTGAAAAGTAGGGAAGCTATGTTAAACCGGCGTTGAACTTCACTTAACGGTCTGCACACAGTTCTGGTTGATACATTATAAAAGTTACTTGGAGGCAATGGAGAGAGTACAAAGAAGATTTTTAATGATGTGGGTTTACATGCTGGGTCAATTTTCTGTTGAAAAGGAAAAGTTAATGGGTGACTTAATAGAAGTCTTTAAAATTATGTAGTTTGTTAGAATGGATAGAGAGAGAGATTTGTTTCCTTGTAGGGAAGTGCATAATGAGAGGCCATTGATAGAAGATAGTAACAAGGAAATCCAATAGTGAATTCAGAAGCTACTTCTTTATGCAAAAAGCGTAGAGAACATGAAACTCGCTATACAGCAAGTGGGTGAAGTGAATACTAGAGATGCTTTTAAAAACTAGACAAAAAATTGCAGAAAAATAGAGGGCTGCAATTATAGATTTAGATGAGAAAAGATGGGAGGAGGCTCCCAGGTAGAACATAAATGCTGCCATACACCGGTCGGATTGAATGGCCCTGTTTCTGTGCCATATATCTCAAGTAACCCTATGTACATATCTGGGACACAGGGTAGAAAGTAAATTTGACCTTCCCAGCTAAAAGCTAAAGACCAAGCAACAGCCAAAATCAAAAGAGAAAAACAGTCCAGAACTTCAATTCGTGAGTTAAATCCACATTTAGAGCTGGTTCAAGCTCCAAAACTTTAAAAATTCTACCTCCTAAAACTAACTGTTCACATTGCATTGTGATCACCTCCTTAAACCACACGAAATAACTTGTAAGCTTCTGCCAGGTACTGGGGTTTGGTAAAATGAACTGTATGTGTAGTTCTGCATAAAAAGACCATATCATCTTCAACTGTGGCTCTCCAAAATAAAACGTGATATTATATGCCAATGTTATATAAAGAATTCATAAATAATGCCATTAAGAAGTTTGAATCAAAGCAAGGTTAATAAAAACTTTTCCAATCTAGTAGAAAGCAGCTACATATCAAATCTGAGAGCTTTAATGGTACTGTAAGCCAACACAATATTTTAGTTACAAAATCTAACATTTTGTGCAACGTAGCTCATGTTCAACAGAGAGAAAGACATGTCCAGGGTGAAAAGAAAATACCCAAGACAGAGTGAAGTGAACATGATTGATTATTGCTGGATGGACCATGAAGTCTAAATAGGTTGTGAAAAACTATTGTCCCCTTCTTAAAAAAACATTAACCAACGCAACTCAAATATGCTGGAGATACACAAAAACAAAACATGCCTGCTTAACAGATATGGGTGCCCAAATCTCATCCCTGCAACCCAAGCAAAATGCCCAAAGACCTCATTGCAAAATGGAATCTGACTGAGGTGCAAAACCTGGTGCCGCCTCAATTCAAAGAGCATACCAAACAAGCAGACTCCAACATTCACCAGGTATCAGATGTTGGCGTTAGCATTTTAAATTAATCCATCTTCCAGGACAAGAGACAGGTTAGGTGATGGCTTTGTGGTATTGTTACTAGGCTAGTAATCCAGAGACCCAGGGTAATGCTCTGGGGACCTGGGTTCAAATCGGTCATCCTCACCTGGTCTGGTCTACTACATGTGACTCCAGATCCACAGCAATGTGGTTGACTCTTAAATGCTCTCTGAAATGCCACTCCGTTCAAGGGGAATTCGGGATGGACAATAAATGCTGACCCAGCCAGTGATGCCCACATCCCATCAATGTTTATTTTTAAGTAGTATGTTTGGAATCATAGACTCGAGTACAAGTCAAACCAGTTTAGCATAAAAGAAGCAACAGAAAAGCATTTGATGTGAAAAATCAAACGGTCAGCATGTTTTTTATACAACTTCTTACTATAATTGTTGCCTGGTTCAAGTGTGATGTGATAATGTGGGACTTGAAAGCAAGATCCACTCTAAATAAACATCATTTGTGACTGCCACTGCTAGCTCCCTACTCTGACCTTTGTCCATTATTCTGAGTTGACAGAGTTATCACATTTTGGAAATAC
Organism: Scyliorhinus torazame; assembly: GCF_047496885.1. Classification (NCBI taxonomy): domain Eukaryota; kingdom Metazoa; phylum Chordata; class Chondrichthyes; order Carcharhiniformes; family Scyliorhinidae; genus Scyliorhinus; species Scyliorhinus torazame. The sequence continues at coordinate 296,063,991 of NC_092710.1, forward strand.
ATGAGTAGATAGCCCAATCAAACAAAGATAAATCTGGAAACAAGATGATAGACACCACAAGATGCACCAGAAAGCATTAGAAAAAACGAAATGTCGTTGATTTTTTAAAAAAGCACAACTGAGCGTAGCTATAAACTTACAATAGATCATCAATACAAATCATTTCAAAACAAACCAACAATCCTGTATAGCTTAACAAAAAGTGAGCAGACATACCATCACACACAGAGTCGGTCCAAATTGAGTGCAGATAGTTATACATGTTCAGGACTATTTGCAAACGGTCTGAGCTCAAAAGTTGCTTTGAACAGCTGATGTTCCCTGAATTTTCCTGTAACGGGCAGGACATAAATATTAACAAAAAGGTTCAGCAGCAATGGAATAGATATAAAGTTTTCACATAATGAGGTGAATACAAGGCAAAACTTGTTCAGGCTTCACAAATACATTAAAATATTAAAACATTATTTATTTATATACTGCAGGCAGACAAGAATTCGCCACTTAACATGTTAGGAGGACCCAGTAAACATTAAAAGCACTCTAAAATGAATCTGCTTTTGTGCGTAGAAGTACAAAAATACTCCAAAATTGCCAGCAAACAATAGGTGACTTGTCCACAATGCAGAAAGCACAAACGTACTTACTGTTATCATTGCAAAACATATATTCCTGAAAATGGCTTCCTAAACAGCTTCCTGGTTGAAACTGCATACTTCCCACAAGTCACAGTTTACAATTGTTGTTAAATGTATGGCGAAATATAACCCAATTCAGACTACTCTGCAAGACCTCAAGTCTCACTTCTTGTGCTTGTGAAATGGGACACTTGCACTATTTATAATTAAGAACTGCCCATATTGTCTGAGCAAAAGTAAAATCCTACAGTTGCTGGAAATGCAAAATAACAAAAAATGCTGGAAACACTCAGCAGGTCAGGCAGCATCAGTGGGGAGAACATTTCAGTTTGATGACCTTTCATCAGAACTGCGCATCCCAGAGCTTTGAAATCCACACTACTTATTACAGGCAGCTCAACAGTACTAAACAGCTGCAACGCTACGACCAAGAAAGCAGAACAGCACCTATACTTCCTCAGAATGTCCACATTGAGTCTTACCAATTTTTACAGATGCACATAGAAAGCATTCTATCTGGCTGCATCACAGCTTGGTATGGCAACTGCTCGCCCCAAGACCGTAAGAAACTACAGAGTCGTGAACACAGCCCAGTCCATCACGTGAACCCACCTCCCATCCATTGACTCTGTTTATATCTCCCGCTGCCTTGGGAAAGCGGGAATCATAATCATTAAAATATTAAAACATTATTTATTTATATACTGCAGGCAGACAAGAATTCGCCACTTAACATGTTAGGAGGGTTTTTAAGGGTAGTTATTATGGGAGACTTTAACTTTCCAAATATTGACTGGAAAATATATAGTTCGAGTACAATAGATGGGTCGTTTTTTGTACAGTGTGTGCAGGAGGGTTTCCTGAAACAATATGTTGACAGGCCAACAAGAGGCGAGGCCACGTTGGATTTGGTTTTGGGTAATGAACCAGGCCAGGTGTTGGATTTGGAGGTAGGAGAGCACTTTGGGGACAGTGACCACAATTCGGTGACGTTTACGTTAATGATGGAAAGGGATAAGTATACACCGCAGGGCAAGAGTTATAGCTGGGGGAAGGGCAATTATGTTGCCATTAGACGTGACTTGGGGGGGATAAGGTGGAGAAGTAGGCTGCAAGTGTTGGGCACACTGGATAAGTGGGGCTTGTTCAAGGATCAGCTACTGCGTGTTCTTGATAAGTATGTACCGGTCAGACAGGGAGGAAGGCGTCGAGCGAGGGAACCGTGGTTTACCAGGGAAGTGGAATCTCTTGTTAAGAGGAAGAAGGAGGCCTATGTGAAGATGAAGTGTGAAGTTTCGGTTGGGGCGATGGATAGTTACAAGGTAGCGAGGAAGGATCTAAAGAGAGAGCTAAGACGAGCAAGGAGGGGACATGAGAAGTATTTGGCAGGAAGGATCAAGGAAAACCCAAAAGCTTTCTATAGGTATGTCAGGAATAAGCGAATGACTAGGGAAAGAGTAGGACCAGTCAAGGACAGGGATGGGAAATTGTGTGTGGAGTCTGAAGAGATAGGCGAGATACTAAATGAATATTTTTCATCAGTATTCACTCAGGAAAAAGATAATGTTGTGGAGGAGAATGCTGAGCCCCAGGCTAATAGAATAGATGGCATTGAGGTACGTAGGGAAGAGGTGTTGGCAATTCTGGACAGGCTGAAAATAGATAAGTCCCCGGGACCTGATGGGATTTATCCTAGGATTCTATGGGAGGCCAGGGAAGAGATTGCTGGACCTTTGGCTTTGATTTTTATGTCATCATTGGCTACAGGAATAGTGCCAGAGGACTGGAGGACAGCAAATGTGGTCCCTTTGTTCAAAAAGGGGAGCAGAGACAACCCCGGCAACTATAGACCGGTGAGCCTCACGTCTGTAGTGGGTAAAGTCTTGGAGGGGATTATAAGGGACAAGATTTATAATCATCTAGATAGGAATAATATGATCAGGGATAGTCAGCATGGCTTTGTGAAGGGTAGGTCATGCCTCACAAACCTTATTGAGTTCTTTGAGAAGGTGACTGAACAGGTAGACGAGGGTAGAGCAGTTGATGTGGTGTATATGGATTTCAGCAAAGTGTTTCATAAGGTTCCCCACGGTAGGCTATTGCAAAAAATACGGAGGCTGGGGATTGAGGGTGATTTAGAGATGTGGATCAGAAATTGGCTAGCTGAAAGAAGACAGAGGGTGGTGGTTGATGGGAAATGTTCAGAATGGAGTACAGTCACAAGTGGAGTACCACAAGGATCTGTTCTGGGGCCGTTGCTGTTTGTCATTTTTATCAATGACCTAGAGGAAGGCGCAGAAGGGTGGGTGAGTAAATTTGCAGACGATACTAAAGTCGGTGGTGTTGTCGATAGTGTGGAAGGATGTAGCAGGTTACAGAGGGATATAGATAAGCTGCAGAGCTGGGCTGAGAGGTGGCAAATGGAGTTTAATGTAGAGAAGTGTGAGGTGATTCACTTTGGAAGGAATAACAGGAATGCGGAATATTTGGCTAATGGTAAAGTTCTTGAAAGTGTGGATGAGCAGAGGGATCTAGGTGTCCATGTACATAGATCCCTGAAAGTTGCCACCCAGGTTGATAGGGTTATGAAGAAGGCCTATGGAGTGTTGGCCTTTATTGGTAGAGGGATTGAGTTCCGGAGTCGGGAGGTCATGTTGCAGCTGTACAGAACTCTGGTACGGCCGCATTTGGAGTATTGCGTACAGTTCTGGTCACCGCATTATAGGAAGGACGTGGAGGCTTTGGAGCGGGTGCAGAGGAGATTTACCAGGATGTTGCCTGGTATGGAGGGAAAATCTTATGAGGAAAGGCTGACGGACTTGAGGTTGTTTTCGTTGGAGAGAAGAAGGTTAAGAGGAGACTTAATAGAGGCATACAAAATGATCAGGGGGTTGGATAGGGTGGACAGTGAGAGCCTTCTCCCGCGGATGGATATGGCTGGCACGAGGGGACATAACTTTAAACTGAGGGGTAATAGATATAGGACAGAGGTCAGAGGTAGGTTCTTTACGCAAAGAGTAGTGAGGCCGTGGAATGCCCTGCCTGCTACAGTAGTGAACTCGCCAACATTGAGGGCATTTAAAAGTTTATTGGATAAACATATGGATGATAATGGCATAGTGTAGGTTAGATGGCTTTTGTTTCGGTGCAACATCGTGGGCCGAAGGGCCTGTACTGCGCTGTATTGTTCTATGTTCTATAAAGACCCCTCCCGCCCAGGTTATTCTCTCTTCCAACCTCTTCCATCGGGCAGAAGATACAAAAGTCTGAGAAAGGCACAAACAGATTCAAGAACAACTTCTTCCCTGCTGTTACCAGACTCCTGAATGACCCTCCTATGGACTGAACTGATCACTCCACGCATCTTCTCTACTGAGTATCAGCACTACGCTCCTATGCTTCACCCGATATCTATGTATTTCCTTTGTGTGTTTATCTTGTGCCCTATGTTTTTATGTGTGGAACAATCTGTCTGGACTGTACGCAGAACAATACTTTTCACTGTAGCTCAGTGCACATGACAATAAACCCAATTGTACCACTGCTATACAATGGATCCACAACCATAAAAGATAAGTTTCTGCATCAAGACCCCTCTTTAGGTGACCACAGCAGTGCCATCTAATTGACTTTACAACAACTTACAATTTGACCCAAGGCACTGCCAAAAGCAGGACTTTTGCTGGCAGCAACATTGTAAGAAAATGGAGCTACATAAAATCTGTGTGTCGTTTCAATCACGTTAAAAGTGACAAAGAATGGATAGCCTGCTCTTGACACTAAGGCAGCATCCAACCAAATACAACACAAAAAAAAAAATCAAACAAAACTGTGTGAATGGGATTGGGGCAGGAAAATCAGTAGTCGGAATCATCCTGACACAGCAAGATGTCTGGATTAGTCAGAGGCCAGTGAACATCAGTGAGGGAGATTCTCAGGAGAGGTTTCTCAGTCCAAGCATCTTCACAGTTTCATCAATGACCATCCTTTCATCATAAAGGAATGAGACTGATAATTCCTATGTTTGGCTCCTTTAATAATTCCTTCTAATTAACTTTCAACAAAGCCTCCAGAACGGGTTGAAAAGTGGAAGGTGACAATTGTATCATACAAGTGCCAGATTACAGCCATCTCCAACAAGAAAATACATAGATGTACACACTTAAATCTCATCATTGGCACGTGTTTATGTACAGGAGGGCCTTTGACATGGAAAAACGCACCAAGGAGCCTCACAGTTGTGTAATCAGATTTTTAAAAAATCAACAGTCAAAAAAACATGAGGAGGACCGACCAAAATCTTTAGAACATAGAAAATACAGCACGGAACAGGCCCTTCGGCCCACGATGTTGTGCCGAACCTTTGTCCTAGATTAATCATAGATTATCGTTGAATTTACAGTGCAGAAGGAGGCCATTCGGCCCTTTTGAGTCTGCACCGGCTCTTGGAAAGAGCACCCTTCCCAAACTCAACACCTCCACCCAACACCAAGGGCAATTTTGGACACGAAGGGCAATTTATCATGGCCAATCCACCTAACCTGCACATCTTTGGACTGTGGGAGGAAACCGGAGCACCCGGAGGAAACCCATGCAGACATGGGGAGGATGTGCAGACTCCGCACAGACAGTGATCCAAGCCGGAATCGAACCTGGGACCCTGGAGCTGTGAAGCAATTGTGCTATCCACAATGCTACCGTGCTGCCCGTAAGAACAAATAAATCTACACTATATCATTTTACCGTAATCCATGTACCAATCCAATAGCTGCTTGAAGGTCCCTAATGTTTCCGACTCAACTACCTCCACAGGCAGTGCATTCCATGCCCCCACTACTCTCTGGGTAAAGAACCTACCTCTGATATCCCTCCTATATCTTCCACCTTAAATTTATGTCCCCTTGTAATGGTTTGTTCCACCCGGGGAAAAAGTCTCTGACTGTCTACTCTATCTATTCCCCTGATCGTCTTATAAACCTCTATCAAGTCGCCCCTCATCCTTCTCCGTTGTAATAAGAAAAGGCCTAGCACCCTCAACCTTTCCTCGTAAGACCTACTCTCCATTCCAGGCAACATCCTGGTAAATCTCCTTTGCACCTTTTCCAAAGCTTCCACATCCTTCCTAAAATGAGGCGACCAGAACTGTACACAGTACTCCAAATGTGGCCTTACCAAAGTTTTGTACAGCTGCATCATCACCTCACGGCTCTTAAATTCAATCCCTCTGTTAATGAACGCGAGCACACCATGGGCCTCCTTCACAGCTCTATCCACTTGAGTGGCAACTTTCAAAGACGTATGAACATAGACCTCAAGATCTCTCTGCTCCTCCACATTGCCAAGAACTCTACCGTTAACCCTGTATTCCGCATACATATTTGTCCTTCCAAAATGGACAACCTCACACTTTTCAGGGTTAAACTCCATCTGCCACTTCTCAGCCCAGCTCTGCATCCTATCTATGTCTCTTTGCAGCCGACAACAGCCCTCCTTACTATCCACAACTCCACCAATCTTCGTATCGTCTGCAAATTTACTGACCCACCCTTCAACTCCCTCATCCAAGTCATTAATGAAAATCACAAACAGCAGAGGACCCAGAACTGATCCCTGCGGTACGCCACTGGTAACTGGGATCCAGGCTGAATATTTGCCATCCACCACCACTCTCTTACTTCTATCGGTTAGCCAGTTTGTTATCCAACTGGCCAAATTTCCCACTATCCCATGCCTCCTTACTTTCTGCAGAAGCCTACCATGGGGAACCTTATCAAATGCCTTACTAAAATCCATGTACACTACATCCACTGCTTTACCTTCATCCACATGCTTGGTCACCTCCTCAAAGAATTCAATAAGACTTGTAAGGCAAGACCTACCCCTCGCAAATCCGTGCTGACTATCCCTAATCAAGCAGTGTCTTTCCAGATGCTCAGAAATCCTATCCTTCAGTACCCTTTCCATTACTTTGCCTACCACCGAAGAAAGACTAATTGGCCTGTAATTCCCAGGGTTATCCCTAGTCCCTTTTTTGAACAGGGGCACGACATTCGCCACTCTCCAATCCCCTGGTACCACCACTGTTGACAGTGATGACGAAAAGATCATTGCCAACGGCTCTGCAATTTCATCTCTTGCTTCCCATAGAATCCTTGGATATATCCCGTCAGGCCCAGGGGACTTGTCTATCCTCAAGTTTTTCAAAATGCCCAACACATCTTCCTTCCTAACAAGTATTTCCTCGAGCTTACCAATCTGTTTCACACTGTCCTCTCCAACAATATCGCCCCTCTCATTTGTAAATACAGAAGAAAAGTACTCGTTCAAGATTTTTCCTTTCTCTTCAGACTCAATCTCCCGCTACTGTCCTTGATCGGACCTACCCTCGCTCTAGTCATTCTCATATTTCTCACATATGTGTAAAAGGCCTTGGGGTTTTCCTTGATCCTACCTGCCAAAGATTGTTCATGCCCTCTCTTAGCTCTCCTAATCCCTTTCTTCAGTTCCCTCCTGGCTATCTTGTATCCCTCCAATGCCCTGTCTGAACCTTGTTTCCTCAGCCTTCCATAAGTCTCCTTTTTCCTCTTAACAAGACATTCAACCTCTCTTGTCAACCATGGTTCAGCACTAGACCATCTCTTCCCTGCCTGACAGGGACATACATATCAAGGACACGTAGTACCTGTTCCTTGAACAAGTTCCACATTTCACTTGTGTCCTTCCCTGACAGCCTATGTTGCCAACTTACGCACTTCAACTCGTCTGACAACATCGTATTTACCCTTCCCCCAATTGTAAACCTTGCCCTGTTGCACGCACCTATCCCTCCCCATTACTAAAGTGAAAGTCACAGAATTGTGGTCACTATCTCCAAAAATAAATTATTAAAGAAGTGGATTTTAAGGAGCGGCCTAAAGGATGTGAAGATATTGGATAGATTTGGGGTGGAATTCCTTGGCAGTGAAGATATAGCAATCAATGTTGGGACAAAGGATGGGGAGCTGTACAAGAGGCTAGAGTTGGAGGAAATACAGTATGCATGGTCTGCAGGGATCAAGAAAGCAGATCACCACCATCTTCTCAAAAGTAGTTAGGGATGAGCAATAAATGCTGTCCTGGTCATCAACACACACATCCAAAGAAAGAATATTACAACAAAACAAAATCAAAATTTCACTCCCTCACTGGAGCATCAGTGTTGAGTGTTACACTTAAAGAAATGGAGTAGGTATGAACCCAACATCTTGTGCCTCAGAAGCACGCTGCCAACTGAGCTACAGCCGACAGTCTGTCAATTCCCAGCATGTCCATTTCTGAAATGGATTTAAACTCACTAAACTAATGCAAGGAGTTGAGAGAAATTAAACGAGGGATTTATTAACAGAAAATGTTGATTTTTAAACCAACATTCCTAGTAAAACACAATGCAAAAATTATTAATGGAATTATTAACCGATTTGGCAACAACAAGTCCCACAAATACTCCAACGGTCAGTTTCCATGAAATATACAAATAATTGCCAGAGTAGAAATCACTGCAATTTAGTGAAATATTAATGGATGGGTTACTTAGCTTTCCAGCCTTACCAAACTGCAGCACATTTTGGGGAGTATGACTGACAAAAGCCATAAGTTTTCATAACAATACATGCTGCTAACAGGCCCCATTAATCTATTCTTCCCTTGTCTCTACTTTGTTGTGCCATCCCACAAGACAGGTAATAAGGGAACTTTGTGGAGAAATAGAACCTACTAAGACCACCCTGCAATACAGCATCAGTGCACTAATGTACTCTGAACATATCAGCAGTAATTATGAAAGTCACTTTTGAGTGTAACAAGCTGTCTTGGACTGAAAAGTCACAGGATAGGGAAATATGTACAAATTCTCAGCACTGCGATCACCAATTAATATAATTACTCAATAATCATGTGGCATGATCAACCACAATAAACAATATCAGCCATGAACTCATACTGGCATCCTCAATGGCTTGCATTTCACTAGATTGTATTTCATCAATATAGTGTTAGATCTCAATACATGCTCCTTGCAATTTATCACAATCATTCCATTTAATCTTTATTAAGCATTCGTTTTTCTCCTTTAAATTTCCTTTCGGATATTAACACAGAGGAAAACAGAGAACAAAGTCTGTGAGAGAGAGAGCGAAAACGAGAGAGAGCACACTCACCCCTGGTCACACCTACATTCAGAACATTATTTTCTATTCTTCCTGCACCTGGAATAGGACATGAATTCACTACGTGTGATTTTGTAATTCAAAAACAAGGCACAAGTTTACGTTCTTGTGTAACATGAAGTCAACTTTCATTAAATTAAGCTATTTAACTTTCAACATTTAATCCACCAATTTAAAACTGTATTCCAGATTAACCTATTTGATAGCACTTTATATAACTCTAAATTATTTTCCAACCTGAAACTCGTATCTCTATTCTTTTACCAGTACTTGTGGGACCTTGTGTGCATACTGGCCGTTACATTTAACTACAATAACACATAACTGACTATAATACTCATTTTGGTTTGTGTACTTTTGTACATCTTCTGTTATTTCCTTCCTTCATGAAGCACTTTCCTTCTCTAATTTTCTCTCCTCCTTCAAGATGTTCCTTAAAACCCACCTCTGACCAAGCTTTTAGTCACCTACTGAATCTTAATATTTCATGTGGCTCATGTCAAATTTTGTTTGATGTTGCTCCTGTGAAGTGCTTTTGGACACTTTGTGATGTTGAAGCTATTATAAATGAAAGTTGTTGTTTATACTTGACCACAATAAATATCACCAATCTTCCACCGTCACATTTGGTCTGCCTGTTTCCATCCTAGTTTTCTATCAAGTGCAAATATGAACATTTTACATTGAATTTGAATCGAAGTTACTGAATAAATTAAAAAGCTAGTGATTCCATACAATCCTATTGGACTTTAACCTGGTGTTGGAAGACCTCTTACTGTGCCCACTCCAGTCCAACACTGGCATCTCCATATCATAAATTAAAAACACCAGCGATGCCAAAATGAGCTTTGGAGGACCTGACTTTGTACTTCTCCCAGCACCACATTGTCCCTCTAACCAGTACTTTTCTCCTACCCTTCAGCTAATTTCTTATCAATACCCAGATATGGTCCTGAATCACTGGTTTCAAATTGAGTTATTACTTTTTAAATGTGGAACTTTGTCAAATGCCTTATCGATGTCAGAGTACTCAACATCAAGAGACTTTTAGCTGTTGACCTGGTGTTACTTCAACAATATCATGCAATTAGGTAACACCTTTATTGAATAAAATATTCCACAGCCCTTCACATCAGCATTATCAAACAAAATTTGGTAACTTGGGGGCATGCCACCCATGGTCACCAATAGTGGAGCAATTAAAAATCAACTACAGGGCACCAGCAGTGGAAAAGCAGAAATTTCAGATGGTGGTAGGACTGGAGAAAGGTACAGTGAAAGGGAGGGGTAAGGCCACAGAGGGATTTGAAAACGAGGATGAGAATTTTAAATGTTGTCATTGTCAGAAGGGTAGTGAGTCATTGTAGATCAGTGAACACAGAAAGGGGTGCCAGGTGAACAAGACTCAAATGAGAGTTAGGACACCCAGGCAGCAGAGTTTGGGATCAGTTCAATCATTTGGGGGGGGGGGGGGGGGAGGGGCGAGTGGAAAATGGGAAACTGACTAGGAGAGAACATCGTTTCCTCTAACATCGTTTCCTCTAAGCTCTGCCTTTGGAACAGTCAAGTTATGTGAGGATTTCAGCAGCCAATTCTCCCTCAAGTTGTTTGATCTGTCAGCACCATTTCCCTACAAAGTCATTACGGACATTTTCTGGGTTGTCGGCACAAAACAAGCCTCAAACACAGTACCTTGGTGACATGGTTCGCAATGTTTACTACCTCTTGCTCATCTTCGGTGGTAAAGAATATATGCATCTGGATGAAAAGGCGCCACATCAGCAGGTGGGATAGATGGGAGCTGGAGGGGAGCCAAGCGGGGTTAACACACATCCTTTCTTTGTGCATTTTGAACAAGACAGGACAAATTAACACGCAACAGCGGATGCGGCTCAACAGACAAGCAACTGGGAGGAAGGGACAGTGAGAGGCTTGGTGGGACTGTGCGGCCATCAAACACTCGCTACCAAGGCACCTACTGAGATGTTACTGAACGCCTCCCCCAAGCTGTGGAACTGCGGGATGCACTCCTCACAGACCCGCACCGGCCGCGCGTTCCTCGCCACGCAGCCGATCAGAGCCGCTCCGCTCCGGGCGAAGCCCCGCAGCAGCTGCCGGCAGCTCTCGCTCAAATCCAGCCGATCGGCACCCGAGGTCATCCACCAGGCGGCGGCGGCGGCGCTGTCCCAGTCAGGCGGCCCGCCGCCGGCCTCCCGCACCCTGCGGGGCAGAGGCCCATCCGCCCGGTACACGTCCCGCCCGAGCGGCGGGGGGCCCGGCCTCTCCGGCGAGAGGTCATCGCTGCTGCGGAAAGCCGCACCTCCCAGCGGGCCGCCGCTGAGGAGACACAGTAAAATGGCGCCCAGGAACCCGGCGCCGCTCATCTCCGGCCGCCGCTGCTGGGTGACTCCGCGCCTGCGCACTCGCCGCCGCCTGTTGTTTGTGCCGGGGAGAGGGTAACCGTGACGTCGGCGCAGTGACGGCCCGGCCTGGCCTCACGTTGGTCTGTGACACTGACCCCTTCTGGTTGAGGAGGAGGTCCACACTCTGCAGCCAGGTGATGGCTCAGGCAACTGGGTGGGTGTATCTGGGCAGATATACCGTCTGCTGCCTGAGAGGGTGGTGGAAACGGTTACAATAGTAACTTTCAAAAGAAAATTGAAAAGAGGATGGCACTATGCTTAGCACTACTGCCTCACAGCACAGGGCACCCGGGTTCAATTCCGACCTTGGTCACTGTGTGGAGTTTGCACGTTCTATTGGTGTCTGCGTGGGTTTCGTCCCAGTGCTCCGGTTTCCTCCCACAGTCCCAAGTGTGACAATATGGATATTGTATGGTAAATGAACGATTAACGATATTATGTAAATGCATCTAACCACCAGATGGTGATCAAAGAACAAAGAACAAACAAAGAAATGTACAGCACAGGAACAGGCCCTTCGGCCCTCCAAGCCCGTGCCGACCATGCTGCCTGACTCAACTACAATCTTCTACACTTCCTGGGTCCGTATTCCTCTATTCCCATCCTATTCATGTATTTGTCAAGATGCCCCTTAAATGTCACTATCGTCCCTGCTTCCACCACCTCCTCCGGTAGCGAGTTCCAGGCACCCACTACCCTCGGTGTAAAAAACTTGCCTCGTACATCTACTCTAAACCTTGCCCCTCACCTTAAACCTATGCCCCCTAGTAATTGACCCCTCTACCCTGGGGAAAAGCCTCTGACTATCCACTCTGTCTATGCCCCTCATAATTTTGTATACCTCTATCAGGTCTCCCTCAACCTCCTTCGTTCCAGTGAGAACAAACCGAGTTTATTCAACCGCTCCTCATAGCTAATGCCCTCCATACCAGGCAACATTCTGGTAAATCTCTTCTGCACCCTCTCTAAAGCCTCCACATCCTTCTGGTAGTGTGGCGACCAGAATTGAACACTATACTCCAAGTGTGGCCTAACTAAGGTTCTATACAGCTGCAACATGACTTGCCAATTCTTATACTCAATGCCCCGGCCAATGAAGGCAAGCATGCCGTATGCCTTCTTGACTACCTTCTCCACCTGTGTTGCCCCTTTCAATGACCTGTGTACCTGTACTCCTAGATCTCTTTGACTTTCAATACTCTTGAGGGTTCTACCATTCACTGTATATTCCCTGCCTGCATTAGACCTTCCAAAATGCATTACCTCACATTTGTCCGGATTAAACTCCATCTGCCATCTCTCTGCCCAAGTCTCCAAACAATCTAAATCCTGCTGTATCCTCCGACAGTCCTCATCGCTATCCGCAATTCCACCAACCTTTGTGTCGTCTGCAAACTTACTAATCAGACCAGTTACATTTTCCTCCAAATCATTTATATATACTACAAAGAGCAAAGGTCCCAGCACTGATCCCTGTGGAACACCACTGGTCACAGCCCTCCAATGAGAAAAGCATCCTTCCATTGCTACTCTCTGCCTTCTATGGCCTAGCCAGTTCTGTATCCACCTTGCCAGCTCACCCCTGATCCCGTGTGACTTCACCTTTTGTACTAGTCTACCATGAGGAACCTTGTCAAAGGCCTTACTGAAGTCCATATAGACAACATCCACTGCCCTACCTGCATCAATCATCTTAGTGACCTCCTCGAAAAACTCTATCAAGTTAGTGAGACACGACCTCCCCTTCACAAAACCGTGCTGCCTCTCACTAATACGTCCATTTGCTTCAAGGGATCAAGGGATCAACCACAAGTGTTCACAATTTACATAGATGATTTGGAGTTGGGGACCAAGTGCAATGTGTCCAAGTTTGCAGACGACACTGATAAAGCAAAAAGTTCAGAGGATACTGGAAGTCTGAGGGATTTGGATAGTTTAAGTGAATGGGCTAGGGTCTGGCAGATGGAATACAATGTTGAAAAATGTCCATTTTGGTAGGAATAACAGCAAAAGGGATTATTATTTAAATGATAAAATATTAAAACATGCTGCTGTGCAGAGAGACCTGGGTGTGCTAGTGCATGAGTCGCAAAAAGTTGGTTTTCAGGTGCAACAGGGGATTAAGAAGGCAAATGGAGTTTTGTCCTTCATTGCTAGAGGTATGGAGTTTAAGACTTGGGAGGTTATGCTGCAACTGTTCAATTTTGGTTTCCTTACCTGAGAAAGGACGTACTGGCACTGGAGGGTGTGCAGAGGAGATTCACGAGGTTAATCCCAGAGTTGAGGGGGTTGGATTACAAGGAGAGGTTGAGTAGACTGTGATTGTACTCGTTGGAATTTAGAAGGATGCGGAGGGATCTTATAGAAACATAAAATTATGAAGGGAATAGATAAGATAGATGTGGGCAGGTTGTTTCCACTGGCGGGATAAAGCAGAACTAGGGGGCAGAGGGGAAGTAGATTTAGGACTGAGTTTAGGAGGAACTTCTTCACACAAAGGGTTGTGAATCTATGGAATTCCCTGCCCAGTGAAACAGTTGGGGCTCCTTCATTAAATGTTTTCAAGATAAAGATAGTCTTTGAAGAATAAAGAAATAAAGGGTTATGGTGTTTGGGTGGGAAAGTAGAGCTGAGTCCACAAAAGATCAACCATAATCTCATTGAATGCGGAGCAGTCATGCGGAGACTGTTCTTAAGAGCAGTCACGTAGCTCAGGTGACACCCTTGATTGATTGATTTATTGTCAATGGCTGCACCGCAAGCCCTAGAAATGTTCAACTCATTCCACTTTGAGAATGAGGCTGATAAAAAAATATATAGTAAAATAATCAAAATGTTCGACAAGCATTGATTGAGATAAGCATTGAGCTTCAGATAAATGAAACTTTTGAAAGATATATTTTCAGGCAAAGACTCCAGAAAGCAGGTGAAACACTTGACTGCTTTATTACAGATCTCAGGCTTAAAGCGCAGACCTGTTATTTTTCCATTCTTTTAGTCTCCCTTCTGCGCGATCAGATAGTGGATGGAGTTAAAAGCGAACAGCTCCGTGAGAGATTATTGAGACAATCAAAGTTAACGTTAGTAGATACCATTAGTGTATGCGGAGCAAGCGAACCTGTGAAATATCAGTATTCTGAAATGTTGGTCCGTGAAAGAGGCGCGAAAACATGACCGGCACCATTGATGCTGTGGCGCATTTAAGAAATGCGCTGCAGACAGCAGCCATTTTGCGCATGATGTCAAGAGCGTCATGACGTGCAAACGCTGTGGCAACGCCCACCAAGTAAAAAAATGCCCTGCGTTCGGTAAAACTTGTGCGAAGTGTCACAGACTGAATCACTTTGCTTTTCAATGTAGATGGGGAACTACATTGCAACAATTTAAGAAAATGGGTAGTTAACGAGGAAAGATCTGTACAGGAAATAAGTTTTAAAAAACATGAAAATAAAGCAAGTAGACCTGACACTGTGCAAGATGAATTCAATTTAGAAGACTCTTTATCGATATAGTTGAAAGTGTAGACAAAGATCAATGCAATTTCCGATGGAGACATTTTAAAATGTACGATTCCATTAAAAATCAACGGAACCATTATTCAAATCAAGTTGGATACCGGTGCACAAGCCAATCTCATAAATCAAACAGACATGGCCAAACTACAAACAAAAGCTCTAATTGACAAAACATTTAATCGAGCGATGGAACAAATGATAGAAGGTATTGCAGGTGTCACAGTATATGTTGATGACATCATCCTATGGTCAGCGTTTGAAGAAGAAAACAACGCACAACTTCTTCAAGTCATCCAACAAATTGAGAAGTTTGTTTAAAACTAAATAGAGCCCAAACTTACGTTTTTAGGTGATCAGATTTGAGCTCAAGATGTGCAGCCAGACACTGAAAAGGTTGCGGCCGTCAACGAAATGTCTTTTCCTAAAGACAAAAAAGCAGTTCTTAGAATGCTAGGCGTGGTAAACTTTCTGGGAAAGTTCATTCCGAATTTGTCATCACGCATCACGTACCACGGCTCTGAGACAGCTAATACGGAAAAATGTCATTTTCACTTGGTCTGAAGAACACAAGAGGGAGTTGTCTGATCTAAAGACAGCACTCACCACAGCACCAGTTCTGTCCTTTGATCCCAAGAGGAACACAAAGATATCCACAGATGCTAGCAAAGACGGCATAGGAGCTGTGCTGTTACAGCAGACATGTGACGGGCAATGGCAACCGATTGCATATGCCTCGAGAGCGATGACACCAACCGAGCAGCGCTATGCGCAAATTGAAAAAGAATGTTTGGATCTCCTCCACGGTATGGACAAATTCCATAACTATAGGGCGGCATGTGGCATAGTGGTTAGCACTGGGACTGCGGTGCTGAGGACCCAGGTTCGAATCCCGGCCCTGGGTCATGTCCTTGTGGAGTTTGCACATTCTTCCCATGTCTGCGAGGGTTTCACCCCCACAACCCAAAGATGTGCAGTTTAGGTGGATTGACCACGCTAAATTGCCCCTAAAAAAATTGGGAAAAAGAAATAATTGGGTACTCTTAATTTTTTTATTTAAATTCCATAACTATGTGTATGGTAGAAACTGATCATCGTCCTCCCGTATCCATTATAAAGAAAAACTTGAATGACATGTCTCCGAGGCACCAACAAATAGTTATGAAACTTCAGAGGTATGACTTTGAGCTAGTCTACACACCGGGTAAAGAGATTGTTGTAGCGGATGCACTGTCGCGTGCAACTGATGATCCAGGGACGACCAACATCGTCCAGGTCATCGAAGCTCAAGCAACCCTGATTCAAGAAAGTCTCCCTGTCTCTGACGAAAAGATAGAATCATAGAATCATAGAAGTTTACAGCATGGAAACAGGCCCTTCGGCCCAACCAGTCCATGCCGCCCAGTTTTTACCATTAAGCTAGTCCCAGTTGCCCGCACTTGGCCCATAACCCTCTATACCCATCTTACCCATGTAACGATCTAAATGCTTTTTGAAAGACACAATTGTACCCGCCTCTACTACTACCTCTGGCAGCCCATTCCAGACACTCACTACCCTCTGAGTGAAGAAATTGCCCCTCTGGGCCCTTCTGAATCTCTCCCCTCTCACCTTAAACCTATGCCCTCTAGTTTTAGACTCCCCTACCTTTGGGAAAAGATGTTGACTATCTATCTATGCCCCTCATTATTTTATAGACCTCTATAAGATCACCCCTAAGCCTCCTACGCTCCAGGGAAAAAAATCCCAGTCTATCCAGCCTCTCCTTATAACTCAAACCATCAAGTCCCGGCAACATCCTAGTAAATCTTTTCTGCACTCTTTCTAGTTTAATAATATCCTTTCTATAATAGGGTGACCAGAACTGCACACAGTATTCCAAGTGTGGCCGTACCAATGTCTTGTACAACTTCAACAAGACGTCCCAACTCCTATATTCAATGTTCTGACCAATGAAACCAAGCATGCCGAATGCCTTCTTCACCACCCTGTCCACCTGCGACTCCACCTTCAAGGAGCTATGAACCTGTACTCCTAGATCTCTTTGTTCTATAACTCTCCCCAACGCCATACCATTAACTGAGTAGGTCCTGGCCTGATTCGGTCTGCCAAAATGCATCACCTCACATTTATCTAAATTAAACTCCATCTGCCATTCGTCGGCCCACTGGCCTAATTGATCAAGATCCCGTTGCAATCCTAGATAACCTTCTTCACTATCCACTGTGCCACCAATCTTGGTGTCATCTGCAAACTTACTAACCATGCCTCCTAAATTCTCATCCAAATCATTAATATAAATCACAAATAACAGTGGACCCAGCACCGATCCCTGAGGCACACCACTGGTCACAGTCCTCCAGTTTGAAAAACAACCCTCTACAACCACCCTCTGCCTTCTGTCGTCCAGCCAATTTTGAATCCAATTGGCAACCTCACCCTGGATCCCGTGAGCTTTAACCTTCTGCAACAACCTACCATGCGGTACCTTGTCAAAGGCTTTGCTAAAGTCCATGTAGACAACGTCTACTGCACTGCCCTCATCTACCTTCTTGGTCACCCCCTCAAAAAATATATGAAACTCATCAAGAAAGAAACATCCAAAGATGAAACAATCCAACATGTGGTGCATTACATGCGAGACGGTTGGCCCAAAGGAATTTGTTCCAACTACATGAACGTATGAACGGATCTGAGCAGTGTGTACTGATCCCTACTTGGACAAGACCGGATTGTAATTCCGACTTTGTTGAGACACATGATCGTCAGCAAGGTACATGAAGGCCATCTGAGATGTAAAAATGCAAACGAAGAGCTCGTCAGTCCATATATTGGCCAGTTATCAATGAGGATATTAATAACCTTGTTGCCAAATTCAAACCTTGTCAGAAGAACCAGTCCTATCAGCAGAAGGAAACACTTACGATGCATGAAATAGTCACAACTCCATGATCAAAGGTCAGCATCGATCTGTTTTTCTTCCAAGGAAATGATTATCAGTTAAATAAAAGCAAAGTACTGCAGATGCTGGAATGCTGGAAAATCTCAGCAGGTCTGGCAGCATCTGTAGGGAGAGAAAAAAGCTAACTTTTCGAGTCCAATGTCTCTTTGTCAAAGCTAACAGACAGAGAAAGTGGGAAATATTTATACTGTGGAGTGAGAATGAAAGGTGAGTCATAGCCACTGAAACCCAGGGAAACCGGGTGCTAGTGGCAGTCCCCAGAGAGAACAAAAGATGTGAAAGGCCAAACAGCAGGGAAACTAAAATCAAGGATGAACTGTAGATGGAAGGGGAGGGGAAGGGGGAAGCAAAGAGGAGAAAGGTGAAGGAAAGATAGATAAGATTGGGGGGGGGGCGGGGGGGGGGGGGAATTAAATATATATTAAGAAAGAAAGAAATAGTAAAAGGCAGTTAAAATGAAATGAGATGAAAACAAATGGGCCAAGGTGGGGTAGAGCTGATCATCTGAAGTTGTTGAATTTGATGTTGAGATGGAAGGCTGTAGCGTGCCTAACCGGAAGATGAGATGTTGTTCCTCCAGTTTGCGTTGAGCTTCACTGGAACATTGCAGCAGCCCAAGGACAGACATGTGGGCATGGGATCAGGGCCTTGTGTTAAAATGGCAAGCACCGGGAAGGTCAGGAATGTGCACAGACCGAAGATGCTCAGCAAAGCGATCACCCAGTCTGCGTTTGGTCTCTCCGATATAGAGGAGACCAGATTGGGAGCAGCGAATACAGTAGACCAAATTGGAAGAGATGCAAGAGATGCTTAACCTGGAATGAGTGTTTTGGGCCTGGGATGTTAAGCATGGAAGAGGTAAAGGGGCAGGTGTTACACCTTCTGCGATTGCATGGGAAGTGCCATGGGTGATGGGAGAGGTACTGGGTATGGTGGAGGAGTGGACTAGATTGTCTTGGAAGGAACGGTCTCTGCGGAATGCTGACAGAGGGAGTGAAGGGAAGATGTGTTTGGTGGTGGCATCACGCTGGAGTTGCCGAAAATGGCGGAGGATTATGCTTTGCATATGGAGGCTGGAGGGATGAAATGTGAGAACGAGGGGCACTCTATCCTTGTTCTGGGAGGGAGTGGAGGGGGCAAGGGTAGTGGCGCAGGAGATGGACCGCACACTGTTGAGGGCCCTGTCCACAACTGTAGGTGGGAAATCACGGTTCAGGAAGAAGGAACACATTTTCGAAGCGCCATTTTGGAAAGTGTCATCATCGGAACAAATGCGACGGAGGCGAAGGAGTTGAAAGAAAGAGATGGAGTCCTTACAGGGTGTAGGGTGCGAAGAGCTGTAGTCCAGATATCTGTGGGAGTCAGTGGGCTTGTAGTGGATATTAGTGGATAGTCTATTGCCAGAAAGATCAAGGAAGGGAAGGGAAGTGTCTGAGATGGACCAGGTGAAAGTGATGGAGGGGTGGAAACTGGAAGCGAAGTTGATGAATTTTTCCAGGTCCGGGCACGAGCATGGCACGGCACCAAAATAGTCATCAATGTATCGGTAAAAGAGTTGTGGGAGTGGGGAGCTGGTAAATGGGCTGGGGGCCCCGATTAGGGCCAAAGAAATAGTTGAGGGCTTGAAGGCAATGCAGTCGGGTAAAGCCCCGGGGCCGGACGGGTATCCGGTGGAATGCTATAAGAAATTCTCGGAGATTATAGGGCCGTTGCTGGTCAAGGTTTTCAATGAGGCAAGGGATAGAGGGGTGCTGCCCCCGACGATGTCACAGGCCACTATTTCGTTAATATTGAAGCGAGACAAGAACCCGGAGCTATGCGGGTAATATAGGCCGATCTCCCTGCTTAATGTGGACGCCAAGTTGCTAGCCAAACATTTGGCCTCCAGGATTGAAGATTGTGTGCCGGATGTGATTATGGAGGATCAAACTGGGTTTGTAAAGGGCAGGCAGTTGGTGGCCAATATAAGAAGGCTACTCAATGTGATTATAATGCCCCCCGGAGAGTAGGGAGGTTGAGGTAGTTGTGGCAATGGATGCGGAGAAGGCGTTCGACCGGGTGGAGTGGGACTATTTATGGGAGGTACTGGGACGATTTGGGTTCGGTAGGGGCTTTATCGACTGGGTTAGGCTGTTGTACCAGGCCCCGGAGGCTAGTGTAAGAACGAATAGGACGCCCTGGACTATTTTAGACTGTATCGGGGGGACAAGACAGGGATGCCCCCTCTTCCCACTGCTGTTTGCGTTAGCTATAGAGCCACTGGCAATTGCTCTGAGAGCTTCAAGGGGCTGGTTCGGGGTGGGGGAGGGGGGGGGGGTGTAGCCAGTTAAAATGGCTAACTCCCGATTTAGAATGGCTAACTCCCGATTTAAAATGGCGAACGGCAAAGGCTGATGTGAAAGTCAGCCAACAGGACACAAACGAGCAGCTGCAGGTTGAGCGTGTATGTACCTCTGGAAAGGCCAGACAAGATCGATACCGGCAACCATCAGCATAACAAAACACCAGCCACCTGCATATTAATGAGCAATCCCCGGGAACAAGGAGCAACATTTAGACACACAAAGCCAAACCAGACACCGTGGCGCCAGCAGAAGCCGACACAATGGGAGGTGAACGACCACCTCAATACCGCCCATCGATCAGGGAACCGCTCCAGCATTGGAGAAAATCGAACCAAGTGATTGGGACAAAGTCCAGTCACTTGGGACCAGGTACAGGGTCCGCCCCGAAAGGCGGGAAGCCCCTGGGGACTATAAGAATCAAGCCCAAGTTCAAAATCGCTCCTCTGCTTCTCTTCTGGACTGGGTCACTCAGCAACGCGAACCAACTCTTGACAGTGACCGGTCGAGACATCGCTGATATTTAGTAAGTCTTACTTCAACGCTCGCTACGAGATAGGCACTCCTAGCTACCAATCTGTACCAACTTCGAATCCCGCAGGCTCAGAACCCGAACGAAAGGCCATTCGTTTCCCTGACGTGGTGGGCCAGTTCCAAGTTAAGTATAGGCCTGTTAGTCATAGAAGTAGCTTAGACGTAGAATTTATACATGAGTAGTGATTACTGTGTATAATAAATGTGCTTTGACTTAAATCTTACTAAGCGGTGTATTGGATTATTGATCATTACTCGGACTTGAACTACGTGGCGGTATCAGAAAGATACTTGGCAACTCAAGAGCAAAGGTGATAAAACAGAGCAATTTAAACTAAGGCAAAAGTTAGCAACGGGGGGGGGGGGGGGGTGGAACACAGAGTTTCACTGTACGCGGATGGCCTACTGTTATACGTATCAGATCCAGGGGCAGGGATGGGTGAAATTATGGCGATTTGGGGGGAATTCGGCCTTTTTTTTGGGGTATAAATTGAATATGACAAAGAGCGCAATGTTTGTAGTCCAGGCGACGGGTTAGGAGGGTCGGCTGAGGGAGCTGCCGTTTAGGTTAGTAGGGACAGTTTCAGGGACTTAGGGATACAAGTGGCGCGCGACTGGGGCCGGTTACATAAGTTGAACTTGTCCCGGTTGGTTGAGCAGATGAGGGGCGGGTTTCGGAGATGGGATGCTGCCGCTGGCTGGGAGAGTGCAGACGGTCAAAATGACGGTCCTACCGAAATTTTTATTTGTATTTAAATGTCTCCCAATTTTCATCCCGCGGGGTTAACAAAATCATCCTGGGCTTTGTGTGGGCGGGTAAGTCCCCGCGAGTGAAGAAAGTGGTGCTCGAACTGAATCGGGGGGAGGGGAGGCTTGCCCTACTAGGCGGCTAATGTCGCCATGATAAGGAAGTGGGTGGTGGGGGCGGGGTCAGCGGATGGAGGCAGCTTCATGTAGGGGCACCAGTCTGGGGGCATTGATTTTTTTTTTAATAAATATTTTATTGAAAATTTTTGGTCAACCAACACAGTACATCCTTTACACAATATTATAACAACACAAATAACAATGACCTATTTTATAAACAAAAAATGAATAAATAATAAATAACAAAAATGAAAACTAACCCTAATTGGCAACTGCCTTATCACAAGTAACACTCTCCAAAAATATAATTTAACAGTCCAATATATAATTATCTGTCGCAACGACCTATAATATTACATATTATACAGTATATATTAACAACCCTGAGAGTCCTTCTGGTCCCCCCCCCCCCCCCCCCCGCTCCTGGGCTGCTGCTGCTGCCTTCTTTTTTCCATTCCATCTATCTTTATGCGAGGTATTCGACGAACGGTTGCCACCGCCTGGTGAACCCTTGAGCCGACCCCCTTAGTACGAACTTAATCCGCTCTAGCTTTATAAACCCTGCCATGTCATTTATCCAGGTCTCCACCCCCGGGGGCTTGGCTTCTTTCCACATTAACAATATCCTGCGCCGGGCTACTAGGGACGCAAAGGCCAAAACATCGGCCTCTCTTGCCTCCTGCACTCCCGGCTCTTGTGCAACCCCAAATATAGCCAACCCCCAGCTTGGTTCGACCCGGACCCCCACTACTTTTGAAAGCACCTTTGTCACCCCCATCCAAAACCCCTGTAGTGCCGGGCATGACCAAAACATATGGGTATGATTCGCTGGGCTTCTCGAGCACCTCGCACACCTATCCTCCACCCCAAAAAATTTACTGAGCCGTGCTCCAGTCATATGCGCCCTGTGTAATACCTTAAACTGAATCAGGCTTAGCCTAGCACACGAGGACGACGAGTTTACCCTGCTTAGGGCATCTGCCCACAGCCCCTCCTCGATCTCCTCCCCCAGCTCTTCTTCCCATTTCCCTTTTAGTTCATCTACCATAGTCTCCCCTTCGTCCCTCATTTCCCTATATATATCTGACACCTTACCATCCCCCACCCATGTCTTTGAGATCACTCTGTCCTGCACCTCTTGTGTCGGGAGCTGCGGGAATTCCCTCACCTGTTGCCTCGCAAAAGCCCTCAGTTGCATGTACCTGAATGCATTCCCTTGGGGCAACCCATATTTCTCGGTCAGCGCTCCCAGACTCGCGAACTTCCCATCCACAAACAGATCTTTCAGTTGCGTTATTCCTGCTCTTTGCCACATTCCATATCCCCCATCCATTCCCCCCGGGGCAAACCTATGGTTGTTTCTTACCGGGGACCCCCCCAAGGCTCCAGTCTTTCCCCTATGCCGTCTCCACTGTCCCCAAATCTTCAGTGTAGCCACCACCACCGGGCTTGTGGTGTAGTTCCTCGGTGAGAACAGCAATGGGGCTGTCACCATAGCCTGCAGGCTAGTCCCCCTACAGGACGCCCTCTCTAATCTCTTCCACGCCGCTCCCTCCTCCTCTCCCATCCACTTACTCACCATTGAAATATTAGCGGCCCAATAATACTCACATAGGCTCGGTAGTGCCAGCCCCCCCCCATCCCTGCTACGCTGTAAGAATCCCTTCCTCACTCTTGGGGTCTTCCCGGCCCACACAAAACCCATGATGCTCTTTTCAATCCTTTTAAAAAAAGCCCTCGTGATCACCACCGGGAGGCACTGAAACACAAAGAGGAATCTCGGGAGGACCACCATCTTAACCGCCTGCACCCTCCCTGCCAGTGACAGAGATACCATATCCCATCTCTTAAAATCCTCCTCCATTTGTTCCACCAACCGCGTTAAATTTAACCTATGCAATGTGCCCCAATTCTTGGCTATCTGGATCCCCAGGTAACGAAAGTCCCCTGTTACCTTCCTCAACGGTAGGTCCTCTATTTCTCTACTCTGCTCCCCTGGATGCACCACAAACAACTCACTTTTCCCCATGTTCAATTTATACCCTGAAAAATCCCCAAACTCCCCAAGTATCCGCATTATTTCTGGCATCCCCTCCGCCGGGTCTGCCACGTATAGTAGCAAATCGTCCGCATACAAAGATACCTGGTGTTCTTCTCCTCCTCTAAGTACTCCCCTCCACTTCTTGGAACCCCTCAACGCTATCGCCAGGGGCTCAATCACCAGTGCAAACAATAATGGGGACAGAGGGCATCCCTGCCTTGTACCTCTATGGAGCCGAAAATATGCAGATCCCCGTCCATTCGTGACCACGCTCGCCATCGGGGCCCTATACAACAGCTGCACCCATCTAACATACCCCTCTCCAAAACCAAATCTCCTCAACACCTCCCACAAATAATCCCACTCCACTCTATCAAATGCTTTGTCTGGGGGCATTGATAACGGCACCTCTGCCGTTCCCGCCGGCGAGGTACTCCACCAGCCCCGTGGTGGTGGCCGCCTTGTGGATCTGGGGTCAGTGGAGGAGGTACGTTGGAGCAGTGGGAGCATCGGTCTGGTCCCCAATATGTGACAACCACCTGTTTGCCCTGGGGAGCTTGGATGGGGGGTTTCGAGCATAGTGAAGGGCGGGAATTGAGAGGATGGGGGACCTGTTCTTAGAGGGGAGCTTCCCTAGCTTGAGGACGCTGGAGGAGAAGTTTGGGTTGGCAAGGGGGAACAAATTTAGATATTTACAGGTGCGGGACTTTCTGTGCAGGCAGGTATCATCCTTCCTACTCCTGCCACTTAGGGGGATCCAGGATAGGGTAGTGTCTAGGGGATGGGTGGGAGAGGGGAGCGTCTCGGACATCTACAAAGAACTTATGGGGGTGGAGGAGACGCAGACCGAGGAGCTGAAGCGTAAGTGGGAGGAGGAGCTTGGTGGTGAGATGGAGGATGGCTTATGGGCGGACGCATTGAGCAGAGTCAACTCGACCTCAACATGCGTCAGGCTCAGCCTGATCCAATTCAAGCTGGTCCACCGGGACTACATGACAGTGGCTGGATGAGTAGATTCTTTGGGGTGGAGGACAGGTGTCCTCCACCCCAAAACTGTGCGGGGGGGACCAGCGAACCATGTCCACATGTTCTGGGCATGTCCAAAACTTTGGGGATATTGGCAGGGGTTTGCAGATGTTATATCCAGAGTATTGAAAACAAGGGTGGCGCTGAGTCCAGAGGTGGCGATTTTCGGGGTGTCGGAAGACCCGGGAATCCAGGAGGAGAAAGAGGCAGATGTTCCGGCCTTTGCTTCCCTGGTAGCCCAGAGACTGATACAGCTAGCTTGGAGGGACTCAAAGCCCCCGAAGTCGGAGACCTGGCTAACTGGCATGGCGAGCTTTCTCGGCCTGGAGAAGATTAAGTTCGCCTTGAGAGGGTCACTGTTAAGGTTCGCCTGGAGGTGGCAACCATTCATCGACTCCTTTGAGGAGAATTAATCGTCAGCAAGGAGGGGGGCGGGAGTTAGGGTAGCGTAGAATAGGGGGTCAATTAGGTGGGTCTGGCGGGGATGGGAGCCGGTGATTGTACTATATTTATTGTTCTTTGTATATTGTTTTTATATTGTTGCTGTTTGTAATGCCAAAAATACCTCATTAAAATTGTTTATTAAAAAAAAAAGAGTTGTGAGAGGGGGGCCGGCTAGGCCTGGAACAAGGAATGTTCCACATACCCCATAAAAAGGTAAGCGTAGCTAGGACCCATGAGGGCACCCATTGCTACACCTTTGATTTGGAGAAAGTGAGATGAGTTAAAGGAGAAGTTGTTGAGAGATAGAACGAGTGCAGCCAGGCGGAGGAGAGTGGTGGTGGATGGGTGTTGTCCGGGCCTCTTTTCGAGAAAGAAGCGAAGAGCTCTCAGGCCATCCTGGTGTGGGATGGAGGTGTAGAGGGATTGCACATCCATGGTGAACAGGATGCGGTTAGGGCCCGCGAACTGGAATCTATCAATATGATGCTGGGCATCAGGGGAATCCCGGATGTAGGTGGGGAGGGAATGGACCAGAGGAGTGAGGATGGAGTCAAGATAAGAGGAAATAAGTTCGGTGGGGCAGGAGCATGCTGACACAATGGGCCTGCCGGCACAGTCCTTTTTGTGGATTTTGGGAAGTAGTTAAAAGCGGGCTGTCCGGGGTTGGGAGACTATGAGGTTGGAAGCCGTAGGGGGAAGACATCCGGAGGAAATGAGGTTGCTAACGGTGTTGGAGATAATGGCTTGATATTCAGTGGTCCGGTTATGGTCCAGGGGGAGGTAAGAGGAAATATCTGAGAGTTGGCGCTCAGCCTCTGCAAGGTAGAGGTCAGTGCGCCAGACGACAACAGCACCCCCGTTGTCGGCAGGTTTGATGACAAAGTCGGGGTTAGACCTGACAGAGTGAAGAGCAGAAAGTTCGGAAGGAGAAAGGTTGGAATGGATGAGGGGGGGCAGAAAAATTAAGATGGCCAATGTCCCGTCGACAGTTCTCAATGAAAAGATCAAGGGCAGGCAATTGTCCCGGCTTGGGGGGGGGGGGGGGGGGGGTGTCCACTTGGAGGCAGAATGTTGGAGGCACATGAAAGGATCAGTGGAACGGGGGGAGGATTCTTGCCCAAAGAAGTGGGCACGGAGACGAAGGCAGCGAAGAAGAGTTCAACATCATGTCGAGCCCAGAATTCATTGAGGTGGGGACGTAAGGGTACAAAGCTGAGTCCTTTGCTGAGAACAGTACGCTCAGCCTCAGAGAGGGGAAGGTCGTAGGGTATGGTGAACACGCAGCAAGGGCTGGGGCTGGGAGAAATGGGGTATGACGGATTAGGACTGGCGGAGGGCCTCGGATGGGCAGTGGTGCTGATATTGGGAAAGATGGGGTACGAGGGATTGGGACTGGTGGAGGGCCTAGGATGGGCAGTGGTGTTGATGAGTTGTTGAAGCTTGCGTTCCTTAACATCTGTAAGAAACAGGAAAAGATTCTTGTTGAGGCATTGAATGATGCGAAGGATGAAATGAAACTAGGGACAGGGACAGCTTTGAGAGAGAGTAAGACGGTGCTGCTGGAGAGAGATGTCGAGAGTCTTCATGTGGTGGCGCATGGCACTGAGTGTGGCTTTCAGGATGCGGCGAGAGCAGCAGTTGGAAGAATGTTGTATATCCGAGGTACCTGTAATCCTGGAGGTTACATGCAGGGTGGAATTTAAGTTGAAATCCCCGTGGGGTAAGTTGGAGACGATTATCAGGAGAATGATTATCAGTTAGTCATATATTACTTCTCGAACTACCCCGAGGTGATCAAATTACCCAATTCCAGTTCCACGGCAGCCATAAAGGCTACAAAGGAGATATTTGCAAGGCATGGAATCCCACTGACCATCATGAGTGACAATGGTGTGACAATGAGTGGGGGAGATGGTGAGAGTAGACAGGAGGTATGCGCAGGTGCCTGAGGAGGGACTGTTGAGGGAGAGGCGTAGCCTCCAGGCCGAATTCGACCTGTTGACCACCAGGAAGGCGGAGGTGCAGTGGAGGAAGGCCCAGGGGGCGATTTATGAGTATGGGGAAAAGGCAAGTCAGATGCTGGTGCATCAGCTTCGGAAGCGGGACGCAGCTAGGGAGATCGGGGGAGTTCAGGACAGGGGAGGGAGTGTGGTGCGGAGTGGGGTTGGCATCAATGGAGTCTTCAGGGACTTTTATGAGGAACTGTATCGGTCCGAGCCCCCACTGGAGGAGGGAGGGATGGGCCACTCCCTGGGCCAATTGACGTTTCCGACGGTGGAGGAGGGACTGGTGGCGGGATTGGGGGCCCCGATTGGGCTGGAGGAGCTGGCCAAAGGGATAGGGAGCATGCAGGCAGGGAAGGCACCGGGGCCGGATGGTTTGCCGGTCGAATTCTACAAGAAATATGTGGACCTGTTGGGCCCGCTGTTAGTCAGGACCTTCAATGAGGCAAGGGAGGGCGGGGCTTTGCCCCTGACGATGTCCCCGGCACTGATCCGTTGGCTGGGAGAGTGCAGACGGTCAAAATGACGGTCCTACCGAGATTTTCATTTGTGTTTCAGTGTCTCCCAATTTTCATTCCCCGGTCCTTTTTTAAGAGGGTTAACAAAATCATCCTGGGCTTTGGCTGGGTGGGTAAGTCCCCGCGAGTGAAGAAGTTGATGCTCGAGCGGAATCGGGGGAAGGGGGGGCTTGCTCTACCGAATTTCAGTAATTATTACTGGGCGGCTAACAGCCATGATAAGGAAGTGGGTGGTGGGGGCAGGGTCGGTTTGGGAGCGGATGGAGGCAGCTTCATGTAGGGGCACCAGTCTGGGGGCGTTGATAACGGCACCTCTGCCGTTCCCGCCGGCGAGGTACTCCACCAGCCCCATGGTGGTGGCCGCCTTGTGGATCTGGAGTCAGTGGAGGAGGTACGTTGGAGCAGTGGGAGCATCGGTCTGGTCCCCAATATGTGACAATCACCGGTTTGCCCCGAGGAGCTTGGATGGGGGGTTTCGAGTATGGTGAAGGGCGGGAATTGAGAGGATGGGGGACCTGTTCTTAGAGGGGAGCTTCCCTAGCTTGAGGGCGCTGGAGGAGAAGTTTGGGTTGGCAAGGGGGAACAAATTTAGATATTTACAGGCGCGTGACTTTCTGCGCAGGCAGGTATCATCCTTCCCACTCCTGCCACTAAGGGGGATCCAGGATAGGGTAGTGTCCAGGGGATGGGTGGGAGAGGGGAGTGTCTTGGACATCTACAAGGAACTCATGGGGGCAGAGGAGACGCAGACCGAGGAGCTGAAGCATAAATGAGAGGAGGAGCTTGGTGGGAGATGGAAGATAGCTTATGGGCAGATGCGTTGAGCAGAGTCAATGCGACTGCAACATGCGCCAGGCTAAGCTTGATCCAATTCTAGGTGGTCCAGCGGGCCCACATGGCAGTGGCCCGGATGAGTAAATTCTTTGGGGTGGAGGACAAGTGTGTAAAATGTGCGGGAGGACCAGCAAACCATGTTCACATGTTCTGGGCATGTCCAAAACTTTGGGGATATTGGCAGGGGTTTTCGGACGACATGTCCAGAGTATTGAAAACAAGAGTGGTGAATTTTGAGGTGTCGGAAGACCCGGGAATCCAGGAGGAGAAAGAGGCAGATGTTCTGGCCTTTGCTTCCCTGGTAGCCCGGAGACGGATACTGCTAGCTTGGAGGGACTCAAAGCTCCCAAAGTCGGAGAAGATTAAATTTGCCTTGAGAGGGTCACTGTCAGCGTTCGCCCGGAGGTGGCAACCATTCATCGACTTCTTCGCAGATAATTAATCGTCAGCGGGGGGGTTAGGGTAGTGTTGAATAGGGGAACAATTAGGCGGGTCTTGGCAGGATGGGAGTCGGGGATTGCACTATGTTTCTTGTTCTTTGTACATTGTTCTTATACTGTTGTTGTTTGTAATGCCAAAAATACCTCATTAAAATTGTTTATTAAAAAAAAGAAATACTCACAATGCTCAACATTGCTCACAACAATGCCAGACTGAAAGTCAATTGATAAAATGCAATGTTTTGTCGAAATTGCTGCTGAAGAAAATTGAGCCCTGGCTGCACTCGATTCCACAACAAAGTGAACCTTGTTACATATCATGGACAGTGCATCTGCACAGAAGGCATAGTCACCTTGGAATGCACAAAGGGAAAATTTCAATTCCATTCCATTGACCAGGATGTAAAACAACTGCTGGGTCTCCCTGACAGCATTGCACTCGGGTGCATCCTCCTTGGGCCAGATGTGCAAACCTTACAGCAACAAACACTGGAAATTCTCGAGTACAGAGACCTGTTTGACTGTGAGGCTGGAGGTTCAGTGCCACCCACTGTTTATGCTTAAAGAACAGTACCCCTTGCCATGAAACAGATGGTAATAGACGGACTAGACAGAATGACAAGACTGCATGTTATAGCCCCATAGAATGGGTCTCTGCAATGGTAGCTGCAGTAAGGAAAGAAGGTACAGTCAGAGTTTGTATTGACCATTTCACCCTAACAAAGCACTTCTGAGACTTCAGTATCTGATGAAGACAGTTGAACAGGTCTTCGCTGACATACGCGATGCCAAGGTCTTCAGCATCTTGGGTGCAAAATGCAGATTTTGGCCAATCCTGTTTGAAGAAGAATTCTCAAAGCTTACGATGTTCATGTCTTCAATAGATGGAAACATATTCCTACGCATGCCCTAAAGTATTTCCACTGGTAGTAAGGTCTTCCAAAGGTCCATGGAACAGCTCTTCACAGGGCAACCTTGTGAAATAATCATTTTGTTTAAAAAAATAATTTTTATTAAGGGTTTCATAAAATATCAATAACAAAATGAAAAACGAACCCAACAGGGTTAAGTACAAAACACAGTCCAGAAAAGCAACCCTCCATACCCCCCTCCCCCTGTACATAAATAATAAATTAACATTAACACCCCGATTTAACACAACAGGTATATCCACCCCCTCAGACCCTCCAGTGTAAATAACAAAAACAAAAAATAAAGTCAACCCCCCCCCGAGTTGCTGCTGCCATCGACCAATGTCTACCATTCTGCCAGGAAGTCTAAGAACGGTTGCCACCGCCTAAAGAACCCTTGTACCGACCCTCTCAAGGCGAATTTCACCCTCTCCAATTTAATGAACCCTGCCATATCGTTGATCCAGGATTCCACGCTTGGGGGCCTCGCATCCTTCCACTGAAGAAGAATCCTTCGCCGGGCTACAAGGGACGCAAAGGCCAGAACTCCGGCCTCTTTCGCCACCTGCACTCCCGGCTCCTCTGCGACCCCAAATATTGCGAGCCCCCAGCCCGGTTTGACCCTGGATCCTACCACCCTCGACACCGTCCTTGCTACGCCCTTCCAAAATTCCTCCAGCGCTGGGCACGCCCAGAACATATGGGTGTGATTTGCTGGGCTCCCTGAGCACCTAACACACCTGTCCTCACCCCCAAAAAAACGGCTCATCCTTGTCCCGGTCATGTGTGCCCTGTGCAGCACCTTAAACTGTATGAGGCTGAGCCTCACACACGATGAGGATGAGTTCACCCTCCCTAGGGCATCTGCCCACATCCCATCCTCGGTCTCCTCTCCCAACTCCTCCTCCCATTTACCTTTCAACTCCACCACTGAGGCCTCCTCATCCTCCTGCATCACCAGGTAAGTTTCCGAGATCTTCCCCACTCCCACCCCGCCCCCCCACCCCCCCGAGAGTACCCTGTCCAAGAACAAAGAACAAAGAAATGTACAGCACAGGAACAGGCCCTTCGGCCCTCCAAGCCCGTGCCAACCATGCTGCCCGACTAAACTACAATCTCCTACACTTCCTGGGTCCGTATCCCTCTATTCCCATCCTATTCATATATTTGTCAAGATGCCCCTTAAATGTCCCTATCGTCCCTGCTTCCACGACCTCCTCCGGTAGCGAGTTCCAGGCACCCACTACCCTCTGCGTAAAAAACTTGCCTCGTACATCTACTCTAAACCTTGCCCCTCTCACCTTAAACCTATGCCCCCTAGTAATTGACCCCTCTACCCTGGGGAAAAGCCTCTGACTATCCACTCTGTCTATGCCCCTCATAATTTTGTATACCTCTATCAGGTCTCCCCTCAACCTCCTTCGTTCCAGTGAGAACAAACCGAGTTTATTCAACCGCTCCTCATAGCTAATGCCCTCCATACCAGGCAACATTCTGGTAAATCTCTTCTGCACCCTCTCTAAAGCCTCCACATCCTTCTGGTAGTGTGGCGACCAGAATTGAACACAATATTCCAAGTGTGGCCTAACTAAGGTTCTATACAGCTGCAACATGACTTGCCAATTCTTATACTCAATGCCCCGGCCAATGAAGGCAAGCATGCCGTATGCCCTCTTGACTACCTTCTCCACCTGTGTTGCCCCTTTCAATGACCTGTGGACCTGTACTCCTAGATCTCTTTGACTTTCAATACTCTTGAGGGTTCTACCATTCACCGTATATTCCCTACCTGCATTAGGCCTTCCAAAATGCATTACCTCACATTTGTCCGGATTAAACTCCATCTGCCATCTCTCCGCCCAAGTCTCCAGACAATCTAAATCCTGCTGTATCCTCCGACAGTCCTCATCGCTATCCGCAATTCCACCAACCTTTGTGTCGTCTGCAAACTTACTAATCAGACCAGTCACATTTTCCTCCAAATCATTTATATATACGACTGTCCTGTACTGTGTGTGGCAGCAGCCGCGGGAATTCCACCACTTGCCGCCTGGCAAACGCCCTTACCTGTAAGTACCTGAAGGTGTTCCCCGGGGGGAGCCCGTACTTCTCCTCCAGCTCACCCAGGCTCATGAACTTCCCGTCCACAAACAAGTCCCCCAACCTTCGTATCCCTGCCCTGTGCCACCCCGAAAATCCTCCATCTGTTCTCCCTGGGATGAACCGGTGGTTCCCTCGTATTGGGGTCCACACCGAGGCCCCAACTTCCCCCCTGTGCCGCCTCCACTGTCCCCAGATTTTGAGGGCAGCCGCCACCACCGGGCACGTGGTATACCTCCTTGGAGGGAACGACAGCGGCGCCATTGCCAGCACCCCCAGACTCGTACCCGCACATGATTCCATCTCCAGCCTCATCCATGCAGCCCCCTCCCCCTCCATCACCCACTTGCGCACCATTGTCGCATTGGCGGCCCAGTAGTACCCACAGAAGTTGGGCAGCGCCAGCTCCCCCCTATCTCTACTCCGCTCCAGGAACACCCTTCTCACCCTCGGAGTCCCTCGCGCCCACACAAACCCCATTATACTCCTGTTGACCCGCCTAAAAAAGACCTTCGGGATAAACACGGGGAGGCACTGGAACAGGAACAAAAACCTTGGGAGCACCGTCATTTTGACTGACTGCACCCTACCCGCCAAGGACAGCGGCAACGCGTCCCACCTCTTGAACTCCTCCTCCATTTGCTCCACCAGCCTCGTGAAATTAAGCCTATGCAGGGCCCCCCAGCTCATGGCCACTTGGATCCCCAAATACCTGAAGCTCCCCTCCGCCCTTTTTAGTGTGAGCTCGACAATCCCCCTCTTCTGGTCCCCTGGGTGAACCACGAACAGCTCGCTCTTCCCCATGTTGAGCTTGTACCCCGAGAAATCCCCGAATTCCCTAAGGACCCTCATTACCTCCGGCATTCCCCCACCGGGTCCACCACATATAGCAGCAAATCGTCCGCATAGAGCGACACCCTATGCTCCTCCCCACCCCGCACCAACCCCCTCCAGTTCCTCGACTCCCTCAGTGCCATAGCCAGGGGTTCAATCGCCAGTGCGAAGAGCAGGGGGGACAGGGGACACCCCTGCCTTGTCCCTCGGTGCAACCGAAAGTATTCGGACCTCCTCCTGTTTGTGGCCACACTCGCCATCGGGACCTCATACAACAGCCTAACCCACATGACAAACACCTCCCCAAACCCAAACCTCTTCAGCACCTCCCACAGGTACCCCCACTCTACCCTATCAAAGGCTTTCTCAGCATCCATCGCCACCACTATCTCCGCCTCCCCCTCCCTCGCCGGCATCGTGATGACGTTCAAAAGCCTCCGCACATTCGCGTTCAACTGCCTCCCCTTCACGAACCCCGTCTGGTCTTCGTGGATGATCTGTGGCACACAATCCTCAATCCTCGTGGCTAAGACCTTCGCCAGCACCTTGGCATCTACGTTTAGCAACAAAATCGGCCTGTAAGACCCACACTGCAGGGGTCTTTGTCCCGCTTCAGGATCAAGGAGATCAGTGCCCGGGACATCGTCAGGGGCAAAGCCTTGCCTCATTGAAGTTCCTAACTAGCAACGGGCCCAACAGGTCCGTATATTGTTTATAGAATTTGACTGGGAAACCATCCAACCCCGGTGCCTTCCCGCCTGCATGCTTCCTAACCCATTGGTCAGCTCCTCCAGCCCAATCGGGGCCCCCAATCCCGCCACCAGTCCCTCCTCCACCTTCGGAAACCTCAATTGGTCCAGAAAGCGGCCCATCCCTCGCCCCTTCCAGTGGTGGCTCGGACCGGTACAATTCCTCATAAAAGTCCCTGAAGATCCCATTGATGCCACACTCCCTCCCCTATCCTTAACTCCCCCGATCTCCCTAGCTGCGTCCCGCTTCCGAAGCTGATGCGCCAGCATCCGGCTTGCCTTTTCCAAGAATTCAGGGGAATTCTTACAGAGTTTGGGTATTGTAGATATATTTTGTAACAAGGGGTACATTCTATGAAAACCTGTATGTTTTTTTAAAAATGTTTTTATTTTCCTTTTTCACATTTTCTTCAAAATTTACCCCCACCAATAAACAGTAAACAGTAACGGATACAATGTCACATCCCTTATCAACAACAATGATCCCATCCTCCCACCAATCCCCACACAACAGTCCGCATGACAATATAAGCATCAATTAAAAAACTAAACAAAAAAAGGAATCGGGAATCGCCCATGGTCACTATTAACATATATAGTCCACCCCCCCAACCCCACCCCCACTAATATTCAAGGCCATCCAATCCCCGAAAGTGTACAATGAATGACACCCATGAAATGTAAACCCCACCACTCCCAGACTCCTCCCCTCCACTTCCCCTTGAAAACACCTCACCCAGTATTGGTTCCTTCCCCCAACTTCTCACCCTGGCTAGACTCATTGAAACCTGTTCTACCAGGCTCTGATGGCTGCAGCCCCTCCCCCCACTTCACTCCCGTTCACTGGCCGGCCTAAACCAGCCAGTGTGGAGGCCCCCGCCCGGGTCTCCTCCCCCTGTCCGGATCCAGGAAAACAAAGAAATCCCCTTTAACACACAATCCCAGCATAAACACACAAGCCACAAAGAACCATCATTGCAAAGGAAAGTCACAACTCTTACCTTGTCCAAATAGTACGAAGTCTTACAACACCAGGTTAAAGTCCAACAGGTTTGTTTCGATGTCACTAGCTTTCGGAGCGCTGCTCCTTCCTCAGGTGAATGAAGAGGTATGTTCCAAAAACACATATATAGACAAATTCAAAGATGCCAAACAATGCTTGGAATGCGACCATTAGCAGGTGATTAAATCTTTACAGATCCAGAGATGGGGTAACCCCAGGTTAAAGAGGTGTGAATTGCATCAAGCCAGGACAGTTGGTAGGATTTCGCAGGCCAGATGGTGGGGGATGAATGTAATGTGACATGAATCCCAGGTCCCGGTTGAGGCCGCACTCATGTGTGCGGAACTTGGCTATAAGTTTCTGCTCGGCGATTCTGCGTTGTCGCGCGTCCTGAAGGCCGCCTTGGAGAACGCTTACCCGGAGATCAGAGCTGAATGCCCTTGACTGCTGAAGTGTTCGCCGACTGGAAGGGAACATTCCTGCCTGGTGATTGTTGCGCGATGTCCGTTCATTCGTTGTCGCAGCGTCTGCAAGGTCTCGCCAATGTACCACGCTTCGGGACATCCTTTCCTGCAGCGTATCAGGTAGACAACGTTGGCCGAGTCGCACGAGTACGTACCACGTACCTGGTGGGTGGTGTTCTCACGTGTAATAGTGGTATCCATGTCGATGATCTGGCACGTCTTGCAGAGATTGCCATGGCAGGGTTGTGTGGTGTCGTGGTCACTGTTCTGAAGACTGGGTAGTTTGCTGCAAACAATGGTTCGTTTGAGCCTGCTGCAACAGCCTCAGTACTCAACACCGACAACTGCCAATCTCCAGATTTAATCACCTGCTAATGGTCGCATTCCAAGCATTGTTTGGCATCTTTGAATTTGTCTATATATGTGTTTCTGGAACATACCTCTTCATTCACCTGAGGAAGGAGCAGCGCTCCGAAATCTAGTGACATCGAAACAAACCTGTTGGACTTTAACCTGGTGTTGTAAGACTTCGTACTGTGCTCACCCCAGTCCAACGCCGGCATCTCCACATCTTGTCCAAATAGACAGCGTCGACTCATGTAGTACATACAACAACATGCAGTGAAAAGATAAAGCTACATAAAGCTACATACTCTCCTACCAACCCCACTACCCTCAGTACAAGACCAGTCCTCAGTCCCATTTCTCAATTCTGCCACAGCCTTTCTGCCGTTGCAAACACCGTCTCAAAATAAAAGTCTTTGGATTTGTAGGTCACCCTCAACGAAGCTGGATACACTATGTCGCACCGCACCTTGCTGTTATACAGTGCCGCCTTCACTCGGCCGAAGGCTGCCCGCCTCCTCGCCAACTCCACCGTAAAGTCCTGGTATCTGCGTATACCATCTCCAGCCCACTGCACCTCCCGCTTCTGCTTTGCCCAGCACAGGACCTTCTCTTTCACGCGGTACCTGCAGAAACAAACAGTCACCACTCTTGGCGGCTCACTCACCTTTGATATAGGCCTCCACGACCTATGAGCCCGATCCAGCTCGTATCGAGAGGGATCTTCCCCCTCCCCCAATAGCTCCGCCAACATCATGGCAAAACACTCCGTTGGCCTCGGGCCTTCCACCCCTTCGGACAGACCCACGATCCTCAGATTCTGCCGCCTGGATCTGTTTGCCAGGTCTTCCATTTTGGCTCGCAGACCCTTGTTGATCTCTATCACCCTCCGCAGCTCCTTCCCCATCGAGGTGAGTTGATCACCATGTTGCGATTGTGCCTCTTCCACTTCCTTCAGTGTCTCACCTTGCTCCCGCACCTCAGCCGCTGCACTCGATACCACCGCCCTCACCGGGGCAATCACCTCCTCCACCAGCACTTTCAAACCACCCCCATCTCCTTCCTCATCGCTTCCATGTGTTTTATGAACTGTTTTTCAAGTTCCACGGCCATCGCCTTGGTCATTCTTTCTGCCGTGAGCAGTGCGGCCTCACCCGGCGCTCCTGACTCCGCCTTCCTTCCAGTTCCTGAGCAGACATTTCCACCCACCGGTGGACCTTCATTAGCCCCCTTTTTCATGGCCGTTTTTCTTTGAGATTTGGACATCTCTCTTCTCTGCGCCTTCCTACCCTTGTTTAATGAAAAGTTGCTCCTGGGACGGGACATCAAAATTGCGTTGCTGAGTGACCCTGCCAAGAAGACCGATTTGAACTTGGGGGCTCTACTTTATAGTCCCCAGGGGCTTCGCGCCATTTGGGGCGGACCCCGTATCTGGTTCCAAGTGATTGGACTACGTTCCGATCACTTCGATCGATTTCTCCAATACTGGAGTTGTTCCCTGATTGCTGGGCGGTCCCTGAGTGTCCGTTGGCCTTCCTTTGTCTTGGCTCCTGCTGGCGCCGAGGAGTCTGGCTTGGCCTTATTCACCTTTAATGTTTTGATTGTTCCCGGGGATCGCTCATTAGTATGCAGGTGGCTGTGAGTTTCAGTGCTGTCTGGGCTTTTGCAAGTTCTAATACGCAGGATTTCTGCACTTGCTAGTTTTTGCCTGTGTTGGCTGAATTTCCCTGTAGTCTTTGCGGATCTCCATTTTAAGTCAGAAAGTGGCCAACCCAGGTGGCTACAACACCCCACTAACAAGTGTTCCAATTTGGGATACCCTCGTAGATAACATCGGCATGCTTCGTGACACTCCGCTTGTTTCACGCCATGAGAGAGGAGTTAACAGAGCAAGGTGGGCTAATACTGTGTGACTAGAGGTTTATAATCAGTCAGTCTCTGCAAAAATACTAAACTGAGCAGCTCTGCCAAGGGCACCCGGGGGGGGATGAAGCAACAAAGTGTAGGGCAAAAGAGAATATGGCCTGTCAATGTATGGCAACATAGAGCGGGCGGTGTCCGGGTGTGCACAATGCAATGCACTCAGGCTTCAAAAAACCAAAGAACCACTGCCCCTTCATGAGATTCCACACCTTCCATGGTCCCTCGCCAAAGCAGATGTATTTGATTGGATGGGGAGACAGTATCTGGTCCTTTTTGATTCATTCCCAGGGTGGTATGAAGTTGATTACTGTCCTGACGTGAAGAACCTAGAAGCTGAAGAGACACTTTGCCACGCATGGCATTGCGCAACGGATAATGACGGACAGTGCCAGGCAGTTTGTGTGCAGGGAGTTCGAGGACTTTACGCACACATGGAAATTTGAACATGTTACAAGCAGATCCCTTTATCCACAATCGAATGGCTTGGCAAAGTGTGTAGTGCATTCAGTCAAGCACATCCTCAGAAAATGCCTCTGCGTCAACTCAGACTTTTATGCTGCATTGCTTAGTCTGTGCAACCTGCAAAGGGCACTGAGGACCATCGCTGAGGATGTCGGCACCATGATGAGGGAGCCGCCAGGACTGGCAGAGCCAGATGACTCAGAGGCCTCTGGAGCTCACCCCAGCTGGCCCTCTATTTCATGGAGACCCCAGGGCCCTACAGGCACCGTCAAGGAGCAGGAAGCGCTGGATGATAGCCCGAGACCTGCCACCAAGGAGACAACGGCGGGCTCCAGTTATTCCGAATCACCCCTTCCTGACACCGGCAAATTTCAAGGGCAGCGGGCAGAACAGGGTGGCACGGCAACACCTGTGAAACCGGTTAGTCGACCGGGGCCCTCCGGCTCCAGACCCTCGAGAGGACGTCCGCCAAGGGCAACAAAGACCACAGGACGTGGAAAGCAGCAGGCTGCCTCCACCTCTGATATGCATCCTACACCTAGATATAGGACTAGACCTAGAAGGATCAAGACGAGTGAGGCGCACTGAGTGAGAACTGGGAGTTTACTGTCTGTAGCTAGGGGGAATGGAAATGGTAAATGTTCATTCTTAAAACATGTAGCACCTGATACATGTGAAGCTACATGTCAAGTTAATCTTCACAGAGGACCTGCCTGTCCCCCCCCACCCCCTTTTGCCCGCCTCATTGCTCCCCCCACCCGCTGGATACATAGTCCAAGATCAAATCTCCCAATGCAGACCCCGTTCAGAGGATGGTGTGAGTGCGCTGTCGCAGGAAGACTGGAGTCAGACTTTAGCAGAAACTGAGGAGCATCAGAGCTTTCCTCACAGCGAGTGTTCATCACTCTCCTGCCTTGTATAGTGACCCGCTGACAGTGCCAACACAGGCCCATCATCCTGGAGTGATGTTACACAGACGCTTGGAGGATGGAACAGGGTGGTCGTGGAGGGGGCAGAGTGATGGGAGGGCAAGGAATGAGTGGACATTGAGATGGAAATCGGGGAAGGGGAGATTGGGGGGTAGGAGGTAAATGGAGGGAGAGCGGAACGGGGGGAAGCAGGTATGGGGGAAGGGGATTGGGACAGGGAAAAATGGGAGAAAAGGGGATTCAGGAGGGAGCGGGGATTGGGGGAGGGGAAATGCCATCGCCTGTCCTCAATCCTCCAGCTGCTCCTCGGGCTCGCCCTCCAGCCCCACCTGGTTCGCCTCCTCCTCAAACGAGGCAGCATGTCCCTCCTCCTCCAGAATGTTGCGTCAGTGCTGTGTCAGGTTGTGGACGGCACAGAAGACCACAACAAAGTAGAGAACATCTGGGATTGTACCACCAGAGCAGTCCAGGAATTGGAGCTGCATTTTCAACAGCCTGATGCACCGCTCAAGCCAGCATGGATGGCAACATGAGCTTCATTATTACAGATCTCCACATTGATCTGAAGCCTCCGCACTGGTGTCATCAGCCATGACCTCAGCAGGTACCCCTTATCCCCCAAGAGTCAATCTGTCATCCTGGGGTGGTCCTCAAAGGCACCGGGGAACTCTGAATGTCCAGGATGTAGCTGTCATGCATGCTTCCTGGGTAGTGGGCACACACATACATGATACGGAGGTGGTGGTCGCATACAATCTGAACATTCAGGGAGTGGAACCCCTTTCTGTTAATAAAGGGCACTCCCTGTTGCACAGGACGACATGCGTGTCATCGATTGTGGCCTGGACGTGGGGCATCCCTGCAATGGCAGAGAATCCTGCAGCCAGGCATCTTGGTGGGCCTGGTCCAGGTTGAAGGTGATATAGTTGGATGCCTGGCCATACAGAGCATCCGTCACTTCCTGGATGCGCCTGGGCTGTAGATTATGAAATGCCGGACAGGTCCCCGCTCGTGTCCTGGAATGAACCGGTGGCATAAAAGTTGAGGCCTTCGATGACCTTCCTGGCCATGGAGAGCAGGTATCCACCTCGTCCACGGGCTGCCACGTCCTCGAGGACCTGGCACAGTTGCTGCACAATCTTTCTGCTTAGACCAAGCCCAACTCCCCTGAGGGGCCCCTCCTCCAAGGTGCTGGGGTAGCAGCTGCATACCGGAAAATGGAAACAGCTACTCAGCACCTCGCTTCCCCACAGAAGCCATTGCGCCAACTTAATGTTTATAGAAAGGAATACTAAACAACACCACCATGATTTCTCGCTGGGGAGTCAGGTAATTACCAGGAAGCTGCTGCATTCAAATTCAATCTTGTTAATGAAATTGGAAATTAATACAATGAGGGTTAATGATGTTCTCACCATCTTTGAGCAAGATCCGGAACTCGACTTTGGGAGAGGACCGGGTGAATTGCAAGCGGTTCGCGTCCAACACAAATCTCGATTTGGCCATTCCCACTATTTGTTATGGCGCGCCCAGATCCGCAACACAGTGGTTAAATCATGCCCATGGTCTGACCAGAACACTATACAGTTTGATTGTGACTTCTTTTGACTTGTATTCTACTATTTGAGTAATATAGTTCAACATTCTATTGGCTTTGTTGATAGCTGATGTGAACATATTGAACATTGAGTCTGCTCAAGCCTCTTTCAGATTCATCCTTAGCTATCTGACACCATTGTACAAGTACCACTGTGGTTTATATTGTTTCCCTATGTGCAATACTTTACAATTTCATCTGCAATTGCTTTCATATTTTATCCAACATATTCTGCAATTTTGGAGCTATCGCCTTTGAATCTCATATTCTTGTCATTGATGTGTTCTCTGAGTTGGTTTAACATTGACTGCAACTGGATGCAGTGAGACTAGAAACAGGCTTCCGACACAGGAGATGGTCCAACACTGTTTTATTGAACCTGCTGTTTGCTGTACATAATCTGCTGTGGGTTGACACTCTATTAATCTAAACTGATAACCTCTGACTGGCTTGACCAGACTAGCTCTCTGTCACGTGGAGATGGTGCTCACGGCCTTGTGCACTCTAACTATCTCTGTAGCTGTATCCTGTGAGAAGAGGGAGAGTCTTAATGCCTTGTGTGTTTTATAGTGGTGGTGTCCTGTCTGGTGATTGGTTGTTCTGTGTCGTGTGTGTTCATTGGTTATCCTGTGTGTCAATCACTGCCTGTCTGCATCTCATTATATACATGAGTGGATATTATGACATCTCCCTTTTGAAATAAATTTTGGAATGTGGCTGTATATACATGTATGACTATGTACAAGTGGTGAGTGAATGAACATATGTACATGGGAACGTGTCTATCGTGCAGATACAGAGCAAACTGAACAAAATTTACAGGATTCAAGTCTACAGATTCAGTCTTTGTGGTGGGCGACAAATTCTTGTCGATCGCCTCAGAGGTGGAGGGGGGATGCCGGCATCTGGACAGGTGGGATTGCTGCCATTTCGGTGGCTTCATGGACAGGCGGGATTGCTGTCAGATCGGTGGCCACGTGGTGCGAGATGTCCTGAGGCGGCATGATGACATGCGGAGAAGTGCGGTCATGTGGTGGGCAGGCAACTTTGCGCAGTACCCTCCTGTTGCGCCGTAGAATGGAGCCGTCAGCCATTTGAACAACAAAAGACCTTGGGCGGCCTGTCTGATGACAACAGCTGGAGCTGACCAGCCTCCCTCAGGCAACTGGACGCGAACAACATCTTCTGGAGCCAGTGCAGGCAGATCAGTGGCCTGAGCATCATACGTGATCTTCTGCTGGTCCCTTGATCGCTGCACTTTCTGCAGCACCGTGAGGTGGTCAAGGTCTGGAATATGGATGGCTGGAACAGTCATCCTCAGGTTGCGGTTCATGAGCAGCTGCGCCGAAGACAAACCAGTCGACAGAGGGGTTGCCCTGTATGCCAATAGCGCCGCTTGACAATATGGACCCCCTTCTCGGCCTTCCTGTTTGATTGCGGGTGATGGGGACTGGATGTGATATGCCTGAAGTGGTAGGCTCGTGCAAAGTCTGACCACTCTTGGCTGTAGAAACATGGACCGTTGTCACTCATTACTGTGAGTGGTATCCCATGCCTGGCAAACGTCTCTTTGCAGGCTTTGATGACTGACTGGGACGTGAGGTCCGACAGTTTCACCACTTCCGGGTAGCTGGAGAAGTAGTCGACTAAAAGCACG
Source organism: Scyliorhinus torazame (assembly GCF_047496885.1). Taxonomy (NCBI): domain Eukaryota; kingdom Metazoa; phylum Chordata; class Chondrichthyes; order Carcharhiniformes; family Scyliorhinidae; genus Scyliorhinus; species Scyliorhinus torazame. The sequence goes on from NC_092710.1 coordinate 296,105,753, forward strand.
TAATCACGCCCATTTGCGCACCTTGGACCACGGAGAAGCCACGATCTCGTGCTGTTGCAGTGTTTCCTTGGGCTGGGATGGTTGGAATTTCCGGCATGTTGTGCAGTTGAGGACTGTGTTGGCAATGTCCTGGCTGATGCCAGGCCAGTAAACTGCCTGCCGAGCTCTGCGTCGACATTTCTCAACCCCAAGGTGACCCTCATGGATCTGTCTGAGCACCATGGTTTGCATGCTTTGGGGAATGACAATTCTATCCAGTTTAAGAAGGATTCCCTCAACAACCGTTAACTCATCCTTAACGTTGAAGAACTGGGGGCACAGCCCCTTTCGCCAGCCATGGGCGAGGTGTTGCATCACACGCTGCAATAGAGGAGCTTTGGCAGTTTCTCCGCGTATTTGGACAACTCGTTCATCAGTGGCTGGGAGGTTGCTGGCATACAACTGTACCTATGCCTCTATGTGGTGAATGAAGTCGCCCTGTTCACATGGCGTGGTATCCGCGATGATCAGCTCCCTACCCGGTGTGTAGATGAGTTCGAAGTCATATCGGCGGAGACGAAGAAGAATTTGCTGCAGCCGAGGTGTCATATCATTTAAATCCTTCTGGGTTATGTGGACTAAAGGACTGTGATCTGTTTCCACCGTGAACTTTGGCAGACCGTATACGTAGTCATGAAACTTGACTATTCTGTCAAGAGACACAAGCACTCTTTTTCGATCTGGGCATACCATTGTTCGGTCAGAAGCAATGGATCAGGAGCCCAGGACGAGGAGCCGTCTCTCTGGAGGAGCACCGCATCAATGCCGTCCTGGCTTGCATCTGTGGATATCGGGTCAAAGAATGTCAGTTGTGGGGCTGTGCTGAGCTTCGCCTTCAGCTCAAGCCACTCCGCTTGATGTGCGGGAAGCCACCGGAACACTGTGGACTTTTTTACGTGATGCCGGAGAGCTGTGGTGTGGGATGCCATGATAGGAATGAATTTTCCGAGAAAATTTACCATCCCAAGGAAACGTAGGACCGTCGTTTTGACCTCTGGGGTCTTCATGGCATTGATTGCCAGCACATTGTCAGCGTAGGTTGCGCACCCTGCTGTGAAATGCGGTCACCCAGAAACTTGATAGCGGACCGACCAAATGAGCATTTGGCCCTGTTGAGCAGGAGACTATTTTCGTGAATCCTCTGGAAAACCTGTCTGAGGCGAGCGATGTGATCCTCGGGTGTCGTGGACCAGACGATCACATCGTCCACATAGACTCGCACCCACTCGATGCCCTCCATCATTTGCTCCATTATTCGATGAAAGACTTCGGAAGTTGAAATGATACGGAAAGGCTTGCGGTTGTAGCAATACCTGCCGAACGGAGTGTTAAAAGTGCACAGCTTCCTACTGGACTCGTCCAGCTGAATCTGCCAGAAACCACGTGAGGCGTCCAGCTTGGTGAAGAATTTGGCGTGAGCCATCTCACAGGTTAATTCTTCTTGCTTCGGGATCGGGTAGTGCTCTCGCATGATGTTGCGATTCAGATCTTTGGGATCGATGCAAATGCGGAGTTCACCAGAGGGTTTCTTTTTAAAAAAATATATTTTATTCAAATTTTTCGGCCAAACAAAACCGTACAAAGGTTTTTCCCCTTTTTACAACAATAAAACAATATAAATAACAGTGACCGTTGTTAACAAATAAATAAATAATATATAAACTAAATGGCAACTGCCATAACAAAAATAATGGCTCTCCCAAATAATAAAATCAAGCAATCCAATATACATAACCAAGTACAAATGTCTATACAAAAACACCCCTGAGGACCCCCCCTCCCCCCCCCCCCTCCCCCCCCCCCCCCCCCCTGGGTTGCTGCTGTTACCTTCCCATTTCCTTTATCGTTCTGCGAGGTAGTTAATGAACGGTTGCCACCGCCTGGTGAACCCTTGAGCTGAACCCCTTAGTGCGAACTTTATCCATTCTAGTTTTATAAACCCTGCCATGTCGTTTATCCAGGTCTCCACGCCCGGGGGTTTGGCTTCCTTCCACATAAGCAATATCCTTCGCCGGGCTACTAGAGACGCAAAGGCCAAAACATCAGCCTCTCTCGCCTCCTGCACTCCCGGCTTTTCTGCAACCCCAAATATAGCCAACCCCCAGCCTGGCTCGACCCGGACCCCTACCACCTTTGAAAGCACATTCGCCACCCCCACCCAGAACCCCTGCAGTGCCGGACATGACCAAAACATGTGGGTGTGGTTTGCTGGGCTCCTCGAGCATCTCCCACACCTATCCTCTACCCCGAAAAATTTACTGAGCCTTGCTCCGGTCACATGCGCCCTGTGCAAAACCTTGAATTGTATCAGGCTAAGCCTGGCGCACGAGGACGAAGAGTTTACCCTGCGTAGGGCATCTGCCCACAGCCCCTCTTCAATATCTTCCCCCAGCTCTTCTTCCCATTTTCCCTTCAGCTCATCCACCATGATCTCCCCCTCGTCTCTCATTTCCCTGTATATATCCAACACCCTACCATCCCCCACCCATGTCCTGAGATCACTCTATCCTGGATCTCCTGCGTCGGGAGCTGCGGGAATTCCCTCACCTGTTGCCTCGCAAAAGCCCTCAGTTGCATGTACCGAAATGCATTCCCTTGGGGCAACCCATATTTTTCCGTCAGCGCTCCCAGACTCGCAAACGTCCCGTCTAGGAACAGATCCCTCAGTTGCACAATCCCAGCTCTCTGCCAAGCTCTAAATCCCCCATCTATTCTCCCCGGGACAAACCTATGATTATTTCTTATCGGAGACCGCACCGAGGCTCCCGTCATTCCCCTATGCCGTCTCCACAGCCCCCAAATTTTCAGTGTTGCCACCACCACTGGACTTGTGGTGTATTTCTTCGGGGAGAACGGCAACGGTGCCGTCGCCAGTGCTTGTAGGCTGGTTCCTTTGCAGGACGCATTCTCCAATCTCTTCCACGCCGCTCCCTCCCCTTCTCCCATCCACTTACACACCATTGAGATATTAGCCGCCCAATAGTACTCACTTAAGCTCGGTAGTGCCAGTCCCCCCCTATCCCTGCTACGCTGCAAAAAAACCCTCCTCACTCTTGGGGTCTTCCCAGCCCACACAAAACTCATGACACTTTTCTCGATTTTCTTGAAAAAAACCTTTGTGACCATCACCGGGAGGCACTGAAACACAAAAAGGAATCTCGGGAGGACTACCATTTTGACCGCCTGCACCCTACCCACGAGTGACAGGGGCACCATGTCCCATCTCTTAAAATCCTCCACCATCTGTTCCACCAATCATGTTAGATTTAGCCTATGTAAGGTTCCCCAGCTCCTGGCTATCTGAATCCCTAAGTACCGGAAATCTCTTGTTACCTTCCTCAGCGGTAAATCATCTATTCCCCTACTCTGCTCCCCCGGGTGCACCACAAACAACTCACTCTTCCCCATATTCAATTTGTACCCTGAGAATTCCCCAAACTCCCTGACTGTCTGCATTATCTCAGGCATCCCCTCCACTGGGTCCGCAACATACAGCAATAAATCATCTGCATACAATGATACCCGGTGTTCTTCTCCTCCCCTGAGTACTCCCCTCCACTTCCTGGAGCCCCTCAATGCTATGGCCAGGGGCTCAATTGCCAATGCAAACAGTAACGGAGACAAGGGACACCCCTACCTCGTCCCTCTGTAAAGACGGAAGTAGTCAGACCTCTGCCTGTTCGTGATCACACTTTCCACCGGGGCCCAATATAGCAGCTGTACCCATCCAATAAACCCTTCTCCAAAACCAAATCTCCTCAATACTTCCCACAGGTAGTCCCACTCCACTCTGTCAAATGCTTTCTCGGCGTCCATCGCCACCACTATCTCCGCCTCCCCCTCTGGTGGGGGCATCATCATCACCCCTAGCAGCCTCCGTATGTTCGTGTTCAGCTGTCTCCCCTTAACGAACCCAGTTGGATCCTCGTGGACCACCCCCGGGACACAATCCTCTATCCTCGTCACCATCACCTTGGCCAGGAGCTTAGCATCTACGTTCAAAAGGGAAATGGGCCTGTAGGACCCACACTGCAGCGGGTCTTTTTCTTTCTTCAAAAGTAACGATATAGTCGCCTCCGACATAGTCGGGGGCAGCTTCCCCCTTTCCCTGGCCTCATTAAAGGTTCTCGTCAAGAGCGGGGCAAGTAGGTCCATATATTTCCTATAAAATTCCACCGGGAACCCATCCGGTCCCGGGGCCTTCCCCGCCTGCATGCTCCCAATCCCCTTTATCACCTCCTCCACCTCAATTTGTGCTCCCAGTCCCGCCCTCTCCTGCTCCTCCACCTTCGGGAATTCCAGCTGATCCAGGAAATACATCATTCCCTCCTTCCCTTCCGGTGGCTGAGCCTTATACAACCTCTCATAAAATGCCTTGAACACCCCGTTCACTCTCTCCGCTCCCCGTTCCATCTCTCCATCCTCATCTCTCACCCCACCTATCTCCCTCGCCGCTCCCCTCTTCCTCAATTGTTGGGCCAGTAGCCGGCTCGCCTTCTCTCCATACTCATACTGTACACCCTGTGCCCTCCTCCACTGTGCCTCTGCCTTACCCGTGGTCAGCATGTCAAATTCCACATGTAACCTTTGTCTTTCCCTGTACAGTCCCTCCTCCGGTGCCTCTGCATATTGCCTGTCCACCCTCAGAAGTTCTCTCAACAATCGCTCCCTTTCTTTACTCTCCTGCTTCCCTTTATGTGCCCTTATGGATATCAGTTCCCCTCTGACCACCGCCTTCAACGCCTCCCAGACCACTCCCACCTGAACCTCTCCATTGTCATTAAGCTCCATGTACCTTTTGATACACCCCCTCACCCTTAGACATACCCCCTCATCCGCCAATAAGCCCATATCCATTCTCCAGAGTGGGTGCTGTTCTTTTTCCTCTCCTACTTCCAGATCTACCCAATGTGGAGCGTGGTCCGAGATGGCTATGGCCGTATACTTCGTCCCTGTCACCTTCGGGATCAGTGCCCTTCCCAGGACAAAAAAGTCTATCCGTGAATATACCTTGTGAACATGGGAGAAAAATGAGAACTCCTTACTCCTAGGCCTACTAAATCTCCAGGGGTCTACTCCTCCCATCTGCTCCATGAAGTCCTTAAGCACCTTGGCCGCTGCCAGCCTCCTCCCGGTCCTGGACCTCGACCGGTCCAGCCCTGGACCAAGCATCGTATTGAAGTCTCCCCCCATTACCAACTTTCCCGCCTCCAGGTCCGGGATACGCCCCAACATACGCCTCATGAAGTTTGCATCATCCCAGTTCGGGGCGTATACGTTCACCAGAACCACCGCCTCCCCTTGCAATCTGCCACTCACCATCACGTATCTACCCCCACTGTCCGCCACTATGGTCTTTGCCTCAAACAGTACCCGTTTCCCCACCAAGATAGCCACCCCCCTGTTCTTCGCATCCAAACCCGAATGAAACACCTGTCCCACCCATCCTTTACGTAGTCTAACCTGGTCTGCCCGTTTCAGGTGCGTCTCCTGCAACATAACCACATCTGCCTTTAATTTCTTTAGGTGTGCGAGTACCCGTGCCCTTTTAATCGGCCCATTCAGCCCTCTCACGTTCCACGTGATCAGCCGGGTTGGGGGGCTCTTTACCCCCCCCCCCAGCCATCCCCTTTTTTAACCCATCTCCTTACCCGGTTCCCACGTACCCGTATATCCCACCGACAGTGCCCTCCCGTCTCAACCACCCCGCCCCATAACAGCTCCCCCTTCCCCTTAGCAGCAGCAACCCAGTTAACTCCCTCCCCCCCCCCCTCCGCTAGATCCCCCTCTAGCGTAACTACATGTTACTCCCAGAAGTCAGCGAACTCTGGCTGATCTCGGCTTCCCCGTTTGTCCTCGGCCTCTCACTGTGTGAGGCCCCCATCTTCCTGCGTCCCTGTTCCCGCCATAATTACCCTAGCGCGGGAGCAACTCCCGCGTTGCCCACTCGGCCCCGCCCCTAATGGTGCAGTTCCCTTCTCCTTCCCCTTTCCTTCCCACCGGCGCCCACAGTTCCTCATACTCTCCCCCCCCCCAATGAGGGGAAGAGAGAAAAGTTACAGGATTGAAAAATTAACAAATTGAAAAATCATTCCCCCCCCTTCCCTTCCCCTTCCCCTTCCTCACCCCACATAATCACCCCACCACTTTATCCCAGAAGCTCTTACTCTCACCAGACTATTCCAGCTTCTCGTCCACAATGAATGTCCACGCCTCTTCTGCCGTCTCAAAGTAGTGGTGCCTCCCTTGGTGTGTGACCCACAGTCTCGCCGGTTGCAACATTCCAAATTTAACCTTCTTTTTGTGAAGCACCGCCTTAGCCCGATTGAAACTTGACCTCCTTCTCGCCACCTCCGCACTCCAATCCTGGTACACGCAGATCACCGCGTTCTCCCACCTACAGCTCCGAGTTTTCTTCGCCCATCTTAGGACCATCTCTCTGTCGTTGTAGCGGTGGAACCTCAGCACTATGGCTCGAGCTATTTCTCCAGCCTTTGGTCCTCGCGCCAGAACTCGATAAGCTCCCTCCACCTCCAAAGGGCCCGTCGGGGCCTCCGGTCCCATTAGCGAGTGAAGCATCGTGCTCACATATGCCCCGACGTCCGCCCCTTCTGCGCCTTCGGGAAGACCCAGGACTCTTAAATTCTTCCTCCTCGAATTATTCTCCAGGGCTTCCAACCTCTCCACACACCTTTTGTGCTGTGCCTCGTGCGTCTGTCTTCACCACCAGGCCCTGTATTTCAGCTTCGTTTTCAGCAGCCTTTGCCTTCACGACCCGAAGCTCCAGCTCCTGGGTCCTCTGCACCTCCTTTAGCCCTTCAATCGCCTGTAGCATCGGGGCCGACACCTCCTTCTTCAGCTCTTCCACACAGCGCCGCAGGAACTCTTGTTGCTCCGGGCCCCATACCAAACGGCCACCTTCCGACGCCATCTTGCTTCGAGCTTCCCTTCCTTGCCGCTGCTCCAAAGGATCCACTGCAATCCGGCCGCTATCCTCTCCTTTTTCCATATATATCTGGGGGGATTCCCTTCTATTTCACCGCACAGTGATTTTTGCCGTTAAAAATTGCCGTTGGGGCTCCTAATAAGAGCCCAAAAGTCCGTTCCAACGGGAGGTGCCGAAACGTGCGACTCAGCTGGTCATCGCCGCACCCGGAAGTCCCACCAGAGGGTTTCTTGACACAGACCATGTAGCTGAACCAGTTTGTTGGTTCCGTGACCTTTGAAATGATGCCCTGGTCTTGGAGCTCTCGTAGCTGCGTTTTCAGACGATCCTTGAGAGGAGCCGGCACCCGGCGTGGTGCATGGATGACTGGGGTGGCATTCGGCTTGGGTGGTATCTTGTAGCGATATGGGAGCATGCCCATCCCATCAAACACATTGTGGTATTGCGTGAGAAGTCATCTATCTCAGCCTGTAGGTTCGAATTGGGCGAAGCAGTCGCAGGTGTAGAGGACATGGCATGCACTCGCTGGACCAGATTTAGGAGTTTGCATGCGCGAGCACCGAGCAGGGATGCCTTGTCAGGCCAGACGATCTTGAATCTTAACATCGCCTTGATTGCCTTGGAAGATACACCTAGCTGACATGACCCACTGGCAGCTATGGCATTGCCATTGTAGTCAGGAGCTGGCAGGCTGGTGGAAGAATGCTGGGATGGTTTTGGATGCTGTTGAGGTCTGACTGTGATATGAGGTTTGCAGACGCGCCAGTGTCCAATTTAAATCGGATGCGAGATTGGTTGACCGTGATGACAACACACCACTCGTCGTCAGGATCTACACTCAGGTTTGAAAGGCGGTTTGCAGGCGCAGTGGAGACCAGCTCGCGTGAGGTGATGATGCCCACCCGATATGGAGATTCGAGGCAGTCAGCATCGGGGTCCGTTGGGCTTTCGGGATCAGAATCCTGCATGTCCTGTTGTACGCAGTGGACACGTCTGCGCTGCAGCTGGGATCGCTGGCTGTTGCTCAGTGGAGCGGACCTGCAGAGGGCTGCATAATGCCCAGGCTTTCCACACTGTAGACATTTGGCTGGACATTGCCGCTTTAAATGGGTGGAGCCACAATTTGGACACGTCATGACGCTGACGTCAGCGTGGTCTGTGCAGCGTCGCGCATGCGCAGTGCGGTCGGCCGACATTCGCACATGCGCAGTAGGGTCTGCGGCCTCATCGTCCTCCCGGTTGTGGCGCGCATTCGTAGGGAAAAGCGATGCTCCTCGATGCTCAGGGCTTGCATTTTTGCGATGACCTGCACCCTTTCTGCCTCGTGGGAGGCCAGTTTTGCAGTTTCTGCCGCTCTGATGCAGGAGTAACGATTTCTGGCATGCTCACGGACAACGCACGTTTCGAATGCGACGGAGAGGGTCAACTATTTGATTTTGAGTAGCTGCTCCTGCAGGGAGTCGGACTGGACCCCGAAAACCATCTGATCCCGGATCATGGAATCAGCCGTCGGGTCATAATTATATGACTGCGCTAGGATGCGGAGATGGGTCAAGAAGGACTGAAAAGGTTCATCCTTACTCTGAAGCCTCTGTTGGAAGATGTACCGTTCAAAGTTCTCATTCACCTCGACTTCGGAATGTGGCTGTCACATTTCAGCAGAACTGTCTTGAACTTCGTCTTGTCTTCGCCATCGGCAAATGTAAGCGAGTTATAGATGTGGATGGCGTGATCCCCTGCAGTCGACAGGAATAGCGCGATCTTTCTGGCATCCGATGCTGCCTCGAGGTTGGAGGCCTCGATGTACAGGAGGAACTTTTGTTTGAAGACTTTCCAGTTGGCGCCGAGGTTGCCGGAGATCCGGAGTTGTGGAGGAGGCTGGATCTTTTCCATGCCGCTGGATGGCTGCTTGCTGGTCGTTGCAGATTCACTCGAGGTAGGTTCATTAGAGTTAATAGTTTCCTGGTACCATGATGTGTTATCTGAGTTGGTTTAACATTGACTGCAACTGGATGCAGTGAGACTAGAAACAGGCTTCCGACACAAGAGATGGTCCAACACTGTTTTATTGAACCTACTGGTTGCTGTACATAATCTGCTCTGGGTTGACACTCTATTAATCTAAATTGATAACCTCTGGCTTGACCAGACTAGTTCTCTGTCACACGGAGACGGTGCTCACGGCCTTGTGCACTCTAACTATCTCTGTAGCTGTATCCAGTGAGAAGAGGAAGAGTCTTAATGCCTTGTGTGTTTTATAGTGGTAGTGTCCTGTCTGGTGATTGGTTGTTCTGTGTTGTGTGTGTTCATTGGTTATCCTGTGTGTCAATCACTGCCTGTCTGCATCTCATTATATACATGAGTGGATATTATGACAGTCATCACTAAGACGGCCTATTTCCAACTCTGTCCAACTTTCCCCCTGTCTGAGTTCATCTGCTGCTGAAACTCTCTTTCATGGCTTTGTTACCTCTAGACTTGACTATTCCATTGCACCCATACCTGTTCTCCAACATTCTATGCTGTTGAGGTTATCCCAAATCTGCTGCTCATATCTTACCTCACAGTAAATTCCCATTTCCATATCACCGATATGCTCATTGACCTACATTGGCTCCTGGTCAAGCAGTGTCTTGAATTCAAAATTTGCAACCTTGTTTTCCAATCCTCCGTGGCCTCACACCTCCCTATCTTGTAATCTCCTCCAGCCACACAAATCTTGGAGATATCTGTGCTCATCTAATTCTGGTCTCTTGAATGTCCCCGATTTTAGTAGCTCCACTTTGCCCTCAGTTGCTTTGGTCCCAACCTCTGGACTCACCTCCCTACACAACTAAGCCTCCCTATCTTGTTTGCATCCTTTAAGAATCTCCTTAAAACCTATGGGCACAATTCAGCGACCCCGTTGCAGAGCAGGGCGCAATGGATGAATCACACGAGAGCCCAAATCGGGCTCTGCACCATGCCGAATGAAAACCACCCGACTCGATTCGCATGCACGCTCTGGATCTTGCCCAGTAGAGCGAGATCCAGAACTACATATTTAAATAATCCTAATGACTCATTTGTATACCTAGGTGCTGTATTCACCCATTGCCTGGGACTCAATGGCCACGCCTGGGAGACCTCGCCAGGGAGCTGTTTAGTACTGGTCCACACAAACGTGGATCAGGCATAACATTACCTGGGGGGGCCTCTTGCAGGCCATTGAGACCCCTGGGTGGTCAGGGACAAGGCACTCCCCCTGGTACCCTGGCACCTTGGCACTACCAACCTAGCACCCTGGCAGTGTCACACTAGCACTGCCTGGGTGCCTGGAGCACTGCCAGGGTGACTGGGGTCCAGGTGGGCACTGCCAATGGTCAGGCCCTGGAATTACATGTATTGGATGTCATAATATGCAGTCATGCAGATCATGAGGTAAAGACAGGCAGTGATAGACACCCAGGTTAGCCAATCAACACACAGGACAGAACACAACCAATCACTAGACAGAACACTAGAGGGGGGCTTCCTACTATAAAACACACGAGGCATCAGCACTCCGTCTCTTTCCACTGGTGACAACTGTAGTGACAGTCAGGGTGTGTATATCAGTCAGCACCTTCTACACGTGGCTCAGAGCTAGTCTGGTCTAGTTAGTTAGAGTTAGCATACTTAGAGTAGTAGAATGTCAGCCCACAGCAAGCTGTGTGCCTTGTTACAGAAGTTCAATAAGTCGTATTGAACCAACGTCTAAGTTTGGTGTCTACTTTCCAGTCTAACTGCATTCAGTTGCAGTCCGTGTTACCCCAGGGTCAATAACACGACATTGGAAGTCAGATTGAAGAGTCTGTGCCCATTGGCATCACATTATCATATTTACAGTCTAGGAGTATCTCTAGGGGCTGGTTTAGCACACTGGGCTAAATCGCTGGCTTTTAAAGCAGACCAAGGCAGGCCAACAGCACGGTTCGATTCCCGTACCAGCCTCCCCAAACAGGCGCCGGAATGTGGCGACTAGGGGCTTTTCACAGTAACTTCATTTGAAGCCTACTTGTGACAATAAGCGATTTTCATTTCATTTTTCATATGATTACCTCATAATAGTTGTTAGCCAACGTACTATTTATTGTAAGTGTTAAGTTCACAATACCAAACTAGCAACCCAGAGGCTATCACTGTTAGGTTACCTTACACATTGGCAGCTATATTTGGACTAGAAAAATAACAAATTTTGTTTTCCTTATTCTCAGGGACGTTCATATCACTTACAAGTGACATACTTAAATAATTGCTTAAATCTGATCTGAATTCTGAAATTTCTTCACAATTCTCTATGCTTTTCTGAACTGGAACTTCTCTTTCCCTGAAATATTCTGTTAGTCTAAAAGTATCTGAACAAGTCTTTTTGAACTTCCTATTTGTTAGATATTGCAAATACCCTGGGGTGAATTTTAATGTGCTTGCTGTATCTGCTTGCTAGCTTTTTGTGCTCCTCGTGCAAGATTACCCAAGTCTCTTTGAACATCAATATTTTCAAGTTTCGCACCTTTTAAAAGTATTCTGTTTTTCTATTCTTATGAACAATATGAATATGCCTCACACTTCCCCACAGTATACTCCATCTGCCACCATATTATCCACTCATTTAATCTGCTCAACATCTCTTTGCAGCCTGTTTGTATTCTCCTCACAGCGAGCATTCCCCCTACCTTTGTATTGTCAGCAAACTCACATACATTATTGTCTGCATCTTCATCGAAGTTATTAATATAGATTGTAAAAAGCTGAGGTCCCAGTGGCATAACTTGCCAACTTGAAAATGCCCCAATTATCCCTATAGCTTTCTGTCCACGAACTAATCCTCTATCCACACAATTATATCAACCATGTGCCCTTATCTTGTGTATTAACGTTTTGTGTGGGACCTTATTGAGTGCCTTTTGGAAATTCAAGTATACTACCTCAACTGGTTCCCCTTTATCCAGCCTACTAGTTACATCCTCAAAAAACTCCAATAAAGTTGTCAATTGGGATTTCCCTTTTGTAAGTACATGAGGATATTCTTTAGTTGAGGAAGGAATGCTAATCAGGAATCCCTTCTTTTTTCAAGTAATGCTATAGGATCTTCAACATTTATATTTGATGTATATAACTATATATATAACCATCTAAGGAACAACACCTCAGATGATACCATACTCCATCAATACTACACTGGAGTGACAGCCTAGATTTAAACCCTAGCATGAGGCTTAATCCATAACGTATATCACACACAGCTGAAAATGTTTCACCTGAACCAAGCTGGCAGTGTATGGCCAGGGTTGCTGTCACTGAGTTGTATAGATGGTGTGAGATGATCTGCAGCTGAGGTGAACAAGAACAGCACTATTCTGAAATTCCATGCCAACACCATCTTCTGACATTCAGCCAAAAGTTTACTAGAATCAATTTCCATGTAGTCAATAGCCTTGTTTTTATTTTTTTTAAACTTGCATTTCCAGAACACCTTTCACACCTTCAGGGCATGCAAAAGCGCTTTACAGCCAATGATGTACTTTTGAACTGTAGTCACTGAATTGCACAAAATGTGACACGAGAGTAGGAATTTAATGGAAAACACACTGACTTATACAATTCAGCAAAGGCCAACACCAGTAGCAGCAACTGCAGATTGGCCTTTCTCAAAGTGTAATGAATCATGAATGACATGTATAATACCATGCACCTACTTATAAATCAGGACCAAAAATGAACAGGAAGGTTACCGCTCCTTCAAACAATAGCACCATGTCTGCTGGCAATAGGCCTTCTGTCCAGGGACTTTAATATAGACTTCTTATCGAAGTAGGAAAGCATATATTAGTACTTTCACTGCAAGGTTCTACATCCCATGAATAGTGTGTATGTAACTTTTAAAAATGAAGAATATTTCTTCTGCATTATGGCAGATAACTTTAACCTCGTAAGTTATTTTCCCTTTATGCAGCCCACCTTATTTCAGTCTCAATTCACATTGGAGGTTCTATGATGGTACATATAGCCACAGTCCACTTGCAGTTTCAGAACATGGTGGAGCTTGTGTCGTGATCTGGACCAGCTGGACTCTGTCAACACTAACATATCCTTACTTGATTAACTCTTGATTGACATCCACACTAGTCTCAAATGACAACTTTTGCATAAGTGAGTTGAGCCAGGCTTAGATGGCATCAGAATAAGCATAGGTGCATTTGAAAATGCAATAAGGCTCTCTCCATGGGAGGGTAAAATACCTTACTAAGTTCAAGTACGAGTTCACAGTTCTGCTGAAAAAATATATGAATAGATTGCCTCAGGACAAAGCAATAATGCAGAGGGGGCTCCTGCCAGGCATTATTGGTGGCAGGGACGGATTTCAGGATTGTAATCGGCCCGTGTTTCCTGCCCATAGTGAAGGTTTACACCCAAGATGCTATCCATGGTGCCATCAAATTTGTGTAGCAAATTCTCCATTTCTTCCACACACCATTCCAGCTAGACGAACCAAATGACCTGTGGAAAATACATAGTTATTTTCATTAAATGTTTCTGAAATATAATGATGCAGTTTGAATCAGGCATCTTGTTCATACACGTGGAATAGCAGGATAGCAGGAGCATCTAGTTTTACCTTGATCTGTACATGTGAGCCAAAAATAAGAGAGACTGAATGGTTACAGCCACTTAGTTACAGAGCACTTGATCAGAATACCAATAAGTCCACTGAGCACTGTTCATTTCTAAAGCACGGTGCACCATGAAAAAAAATTGTTAATAATTAACAGCCTATCTATTAAATTGCTTAAATTGAAGCAAATGTACAATAAAATGAAACATCCAGCTGGCAACTGTTGTGGGTCAGACGAGTCTTATGTACAGTAAATGGGTTTGTTTTGTAATAGTGCTTTTGTTCCCAAATGATAATTGAGTTATTATAGAATGAACAACTGAAACCAAACCACAGACGGTGTAAGGCCGACAGTTGCATTTTTTTTCCTGAACTTGCATTTATATTAGATTTTGATTGAAGCCTGTTTCATTGCACTACAAGGAGTCGCATCCAGAAAAGAATACATAATTCAATAGGAATTCAACAAAGAACACCCACAGCCATTATAACCAGCATACTGACAAAACCAAATGTTAAGGGAACAATATGAAGTTCACTGATGACGTGCTGTGTTTCGACAAGAACTTATTTTTGCACCAGTTGAGAGGCTGATGATCTAAGTAGAATACTCCGCTGCCGGGTGGTATGAATGCAATCAACAATCAGCAACAATCCTGTATTCTAGAAACAAGGCATAAAAAGCAATATCAAGACTCTGAGATGCAAATAGCTAAAGAAAATAATGAAGATATGTCACTGCAACTACCGCAAGTTGAGTTTATCAGAGGTGGCCCAGTATATTAAGGTATTTAAAGCACTGCACAGTTACTGGCATTAGGGTGTGGTATTGTGGTGCGGTCTTGAGCAGTGACCACAAACTTCTCCTCACGAAGAGAAGGGAAAATGAAATCGCCTGACCCACACCATTACTGGGAATCAGATTCCACTAGATGCTCTTGAAGTTGTGACAGAAATCTCCACTCTTTCCTTCTCAGCAAGGCAATGATATGTGGTTTAGGAAGGTTATAGGGAGAAAGTAACTTCACATAGGCATGACTGCACCCTTGACGAAAACAAAAGTGAAGAGAGTTTTCACAAGTGGACGACAACACAGAGAAAGAGTAAAACGGAATATGGATGGCTCACCACCACCTTCCCAAGGGAAATTAGGGATTTAGCAGGGATACAATGGAATACTGGGCCCATAGAAAACACAGAAAGGACTTTTGTTGTGAGGCTTATAGCTAAACTAATAATGTCATTATTCATGTTTGTGAAATAATATTGGCACAAACGTTTCCTTTTTGAACCAACTCACTTTTGCAAGAATTGTGATGCTGGAAACTCAGCCCAAAAATCATCAATTATGAAATATTTAGAGCTGTAATTTGATTGGTTAGGATCTAACTGCATTTTGTTCACTAACAGCAGGATCTCGCAGAGGATCAGACGGGCTTTGTCAAGGGCAGGCAACTAACAGCAAACATCAGGCGCCCCTGCTGAAAGTGATCATGACCCACCTGGGGAGGAGACACCAGAAGTGGCCATCTCTCTAGACACAGAGAAGGCCTTCAACAGAGTTGAATGGAGATATCTCTGGAACCGTTTGGGTTTGGCTCAGGGTTCACCTCATGGGTGAAACTACTGTACAGCATTCTCATGGCAAGGGTACAGACGAACACCACCAGCTCTGAATACTTCTGGCTGCACGAGGCAGGGATGCCCATTATCCCTGCTACTATTCAACCTGGCAATTGAGCCACTGGCTATCACTCTCAGATCAGTGAAGGGGTAGAGAGGCATCCAGAGGGAGGGGGATCTAAATAGCCCATGACTGGACAAAGACCACAAATGGAACCATTGAGTCTGGTGGAGCTCTCTCTGGTGGGGAGAGTCCAGACGATCAAGATGAATGTGCTGCCCAGGCTCCTATTCCTGTACAGATCCCTCCCAATCTTCAATTCCAAGACCTTCTTCACCAAAATAGACAAATTAATCATGCTGTTTGTGTGGAGCCCAAGGATCTGCAAAAGCGTACAACAGAGAAGGAGGAATATGGGGAGCCTGGCCCTTCCGAACCTCCTATTCTACCACTGGGTAGCTACTGCAGAAAGAGTACGGGGATGGATCACAGATGGAGGAGGAATGAGTAAGAGTGGAGGAGACCTCCTGTGCAGGGACATCCCTCTGAGTACTGGCCATGGCTCCACTTCCATATCCCCAGCCAAGTGCTCAAGAAGCCCAGTGGTAGTTGCCATGCTGAGGACATGGAATCAACTCAGGCACCACTTCAGTCTGGTTGCAATGTACAAAATGGCCCTCTTCTGCAAGAACTATAAATTCACCCCTGCGACAACAGACGTCTCCTTCAAAAGGTGGAGGCAGGACGAAGGGGTACTGATGGTAGGGGATCTATATGTGGATGGCAGAGTAGCGACCCTGGGAGAACACACAGAAAAGTTCCAGGTCCTGAAAGTGAATGAGCTCTGCTAAATGCAAATAAGGAATTTCCTCCACAAGGAGACAGCAACGTTTCCCCAGCTACCAGGACACTCCCTACTTCTAACCTTGGGCAAACTAGGGGACGGGACCTGCGCTGGCATGTACAGACGACTACTAGAGGAGGTATGGTCACTACTGTACAAGACATAGGAGAAGTGTGAGGAAGGGCTAAATAGAGAGATAGGGGGAGGACTCTGGATCAAAGCTCTGCATAGGGCAAACTCCAACTACTCATGTTCAGGGCTGAGCCTAATACATCTAAAGATGGTGCGTACAAGGCGCACTTGACCAGAACACGCATGAGCGGGTTCTTCCTGGAGATGGAGGACAAATGTGAATGGTGCCATGGAGCCACACCCACATGTTCTGGTCCTGTCCCAGACTTGTCGGGTACTGGACTGCCTTTTTCGAGGCCATGCACCAAATGCACCCGTGGTATGTTTTAATACCAGGAGGCAAAATGTATATAATTAATAGTTTGGTTGTGGCAACTGACCACTGGGGGGCCAACATTAGGGGCCCCATATCTGTATATATGTTACAGTTCTATACATTCCTGTGTATTTTTTCTTTTATATACCCATTTTGTAGATTTCCCTCTATTGTGTGATATCCCTTGCAATGTTGATATAAATAAATTTGAAACCAATAAAAATAGGTTTTTTTTAAATACAGCAGGACCTATTTCATGGCTTTAATTTATTTTGTGGCCTAGTATTGGCTATTATTAGACTCAATTACAGGTGTAACAAAGGGTGGGATGGTGATGCAGTGGTTCGCACTACTGCCTCATGGTGCCGAGGACCCAGGTTTGATCCCTGCCCCGGGTCACTGTCCGTGTGGAGTTTGCGCATTCCCCTCGAGTCTGCGTGGGTCTCACCCCCACAACCCAAAAAGATGTGCAGGGTAGATGGATTGGTCACTCTAAATTGCCCCTTAATTGGAAAAAAAAAGAATTGGGTACTTTACATTTTTTAAAATTATCGGTGTAACAGAAAGGCAGCATTTCATGCAGTAAAACAACTCCTCTCTGTGTAGAATGTGTGCCAAATGACTCAGAAAATAAGCACAAGGCCACTCCATACCTTGTCTGCAATTACTTGGGATAAACATAAGCAAACAGATGGGTAGGGGGGAAATCGGGCCTTTTCAGTCAGTGAAGTGAAATAAGAGAGACTGAGACTGAGAGAAACACGAACAAACAGACAAAAATCCAAAACGCTAAAGCTGAGAGAGAAAGACCGTATAAGGTAGAAGTGAGAATCATGGAATTCCTACAATGCAGAAAGAGGCCATTCGGCCCATCGTGTCTGTACCGACCCTTCGAAAGACCACCCTACCTATGCCCTATCCTCTGTCCTGTAACCTGACCATAAGGGGCAGTTTTAGCATAGCCAATCCACCTAACCTGCACATCTTTGGACTGTGGGAGGAAACCAGAGCACCCAGAGGAAACCCACGCACATACGGGGAGAAAGTATAAACCCCACACAGACAGTCACCCAAGGCCGGAATTGAACCCGGAGCCCCGGTGCTGTGAGGCAGCAGTGATAACCATGTGCCACCGTGCCAAGAGACATACAGCCAAAAGAAAGAACATAAGAATTGGAACTGAGCAAAGGCCTTCAATCAATCACATAAAACGTTCTTCCAAATCAAGCTGACTGATTAATCACCTCCTGCTAATCTTACTTTGCTCCTTTGGAATCTAAAATTGCATCTGTTGAGAGCAGTATTCACTGTGCGAGTTGGCAGTTTAGTGAAATTAGGGTGAAGTTATTTACCTAGGCATACTTGCTCTGAGTGACTTGCTGCCAAACATGTCAACTGATCTGTCAGGAGGGTGCGCCAGATAGCTGTTGAATCTTACAGCTGTCGGCTCGTTCCATTTTGAAGGTGGAGCCTCGTTAGAGTTTTGCAGGTGCAGACAGAAAAGGAACTCCCGAGGATAGCCCACCAGCTCTAGGCCACTGTAATATTGTAAGGAGTCTTACAACACCAGGTTAAAGTCCAACAGGTTTGTTTCGATGTCACTAGCTTTCGGAGCGCTGCTCCTTCCTCAGGTGAATGAAGACTGTAATATCGGACAGTCCTATTGGCCTTGAGCCACAAGAAGATAATTCAGTGTGTCGTTTTTACTCATTCACGGCATGTGGGATGTCACTGGCTGGGCCAGCAGTTGTTGCCTATTCCTCGTTGCCCTTGAACTGAATGGTTTGCTTGGCCAAAAGGAATTTATGAGTTAACCACACTGTTGTTGTCCTGGAGTCACATGTACGTCAGACCAGATAAGGACAACAGATTTCCTTAGTGAACCTGATAGATTTGCAATAACTGACAATGGACATCAAGGAACATTTCATTCCAGATTTTTACTTGAATTCAAAGTTCACCATCTGTCATGGTGGGATTTGATATAGGATCCCCAGAGAATTATCCTGGGTCTCCAGATTACTAGTCCAGCCTCCTACCTAGAAAGGAACTAGGTCTGATCTCTGGCTTGGGAGCTCGTTCTGTGGAGTACAGGAAAACCTCCCTGCTCCTCCTAACCCCAGAAGACTAAACTCAAGCTTCTCTATCAACATTTCCTCAGCTGGACAATAGATGTTGGGTAGAGCATTCGCAGAGCACAATCTGCCAAGCTTAGAAACAATGGGAACAAGATTAGGTCATCTAATCCCTCGAACATGTTCGACCATTCAATTAAATCATGGCTGATCTGTGCTTTAACTCCATCTACCTGTCTTGGTTCTGTAATCCTTAATATCCTTGCCAGCAAAAGTCTCAGTTTCAAACGGAACAACAATTTATATTGCATGAGACGAGCTCCAATGACTAGCAGATCATATCAAATAGCTCAAGCGTTTGGCTGTTTCAACAGGGAAAGTACTGACTGTACTCAACCAGGCCATGCTTGCAAAACTCAAAACATAGTGTCCAACATTACATGTGATTCCACGATTGGACAACACTTGCTAAACAATCCTGATTATGCTAAAAATTATACTGAAAACCAATTTAAGATTATCAGCTCGCAGTGTGACTGATTGACACATCCGAGAAGCTGCATATATTCACACACGGCCTTTCCTTTGCAGGTAGAAGGAGCATGTCCACACATAGCACCTTTTTCAACTAAACAAAGGCTTGGGGGCAGCCATTCCCCATAGCAATTCCTTGACCAATCAGAGTCAACCTGCTTGGTTAGAATTTAAACTGCACATGTAAAATTTGAATTTATTAGTTTGGATTTATCTTAGTGTGCCAATTAGGACCAGCAGCTGGGGTGCTGAAATACACACAGACTATCACAGCCTTACACGAGAGGAGTTGCAATTAAGAAATGGGAGACACACAAACAATGTACAGGATAACCTAATTAAGAAATGGGGAA
Organism: Scyliorhinus torazame; assembly: GCF_047496885.1. NCBI lineage: Eukaryota > Metazoa > Chordata > Chondrichthyes > Carcharhiniformes > Scyliorhinidae > Scyliorhinus > Scyliorhinus torazame. The sequence goes on from NC_092710.1 coordinate 296,125,250, forward strand.
GGCAGGGCAGCACGGTGGTGCAGTGGTTAGCACTGCTGCCTCACAGCGCCGAGATCCATAGTTCGAATACGGCTCTGGGTCACTGCCCAAGTGGAGTTTGCACATTCTCCACATGTTTGCGTGGGTTTCACCCCCACAATCCAAAAATTGTGCATGGTAGGTGAATTGACCATGCTAAATTGCCCCTTAATTGGAAAAAATAAATTGAGTACTCTAAATTTATTTTAAAAAGAAATGGGGAAGGCCATTGTCACATTGTCAGATGGTCTCAAAGCTCATCAATTAACCCCCATAAATCTGTTATGCAGAATATGCACATTCTTTACTGTCTCCAGAAGGCCAATACCAAGTCGCTGCATTGCAACTACTGTACAGGAACACAATTATCAACCCACCAGAGTCCATTGTGCAGTGGCCTTATTGTACTTCATATCATTAAGCTATACTGATAATGAAAACTTATATAAACTGCACTCATTTGAACCTCAGTGGAGAAGCACCTAGGTGTCCAGCACTTGCTCACTGCATGCGTAATAAAACCACTTGAACATCGCATGTGCACTCCAAGTGTTGAAATCTTATGATTTCTCAGACTTTTCAACCTAAAGGCTTGCTCTGGTGCTTTCTCCATGGTAATGCCTCAACCAATCAGAGTCCATTTGCCAACCAATCAGCTCTCTTTTCTCATGCATCATAAATTGTTGTTCCCTTTGAGATTTGGTATTCTGTTCTGATGAGTACAAAATGAAAAACTTTGACAGCATGTCTCTTTTTCAACAATACTCAAATTCCGTCGGTTTTGCAATTTTCAATTGGCTGAGTCACAACAACTTCTCAGAGGAAAGAGTTCCAGATTTCCACTATGTTTTGTTTGAGGAAGTGCTTCCTGACATCACCATTGAACAGCCTGCTTCTGATTTTAAGGTAATGCCCCCATGTTCTGAACACCCCACCAAAGGAAACTGCATTTCTCTATTTACCTTATTGACTCCTTTAATCATCTTAAACATTTTAATTATCCCTAAGCCTCTCTACTCAAGTGAACACAAACCTAATCTATACAAACTGTCCTCAGAATTTAACCCTTTTGGCATTGGCATCATGCAGCATTATCCTCAAATGGCAAATGGGGAGCTATGTGTGGCACGCAATCCCAATTTTCATGTTAGAAGGATCCATTGACTGGTGCAGGGGCGCTTGGGTTACCCAGTGATAGGACCCGGTGTCATTGGTAGCCGCTACAGTGCCAACTGGAAAAGGGGCAGTAAAAGGGAGGCGGTGATGTAGTGGTAATGTAACTGGACTAATAATTCAGAGATCCAGGGTAATGCTCTGGGGTCCTGAGTTCAAACCCCACCATGGCAGATGATGAAATTTTCATTCAATAAAAATAATCTGGAATTAAAAGTCTAATGATGACCATGAAAACCATTGCCGATTGTCGCAAAAAAAATCTGGTTCACTAATGTCCGTCAGGGAAGGAAATCGGCTGTCCTCACCTGGTCTGGCCTACATGTAACTCCAGACCCACACCGCAATGCAATTGACTCTTAACAGCCTCCCCACTAATAATGGTCTAGTTCAAGGGCAATTAGGGATGAGCAACAACGGTTGACCAGTGATGCCTGCATCCGAATAATTTAAAAAAATAAACAATTTCTCCGATTCAGCCAGGTGAGAAATCTCAGAATCTACCCCAAATTGGAAAAGAGCTATTCCTGAAGGCTTTTGTTCCCTTTTGATTTCCTTTGGGGATCAGCAAATTCCTTTTGTCACTAGATTGGCAGAGAATACTCTTTTGATCATCAGTTATTTTGCCCCTCCCAGAACAATACATGACTGCTGGTGGAGAGGGAACATTTAAGGTCATGTGCTTATCCACAGAATAGCTAAATGGAACAGCTGAGCTTTCTTTGTCCCTTTTTAATGTTCATTTATCAATTTTAATGAGAGGTGCGATGTGATACATTTTGAGAGGAACAACAAGGATTGGAGTACAAACTCGGGAATGATGGTGAAGCTGAATAAGGTCCTACATTTGTGGAAAGTGTGAAGTGAAGGTAGATAAAGACAATGTAGAAAAAGGTGCATAGGGTACAAGAAAGAAATAATGATACATTTGTATGATGCAATGAATATTTCATAGACAACAGACCACAATTTTCATTTATATTGCAGCTTCTACTTAATAAAGTGCTTCACAGAAACCTGATTTTAAAAATTAATATATACCTAGGTACCGAGACAGCTGACCAAACGATTGGTCAATAAGGTTGATTTGAAAGAATGCACCGAAGAGTTGGAATTACAGGTGCGGAGAGATTTTAGAGGATTGTGGGGCTGGAGAAGGTTACAGAGAAAGGAAGATGCAAGGTGGCGAGGGGGCTTGAAAACAAGGATGAAAATTTTAAAATCAAGAGGTTGAAAGACTAGGAGCCACTGGAGGTAAGTAGCAGAGGGAGGGATGGACGGAACTTGGTGTGAGGTAGGATAACAACAGCAGATTTTTGGCTGAGTTCACGTTCATGGAGAATACAAACTGAGCAGCCAGCCAGGAGAACATCGGCATTGCCAAGTCTAGAGATAACATAGGCATGGATGAGAGCTTCCACAGCAGGTCAGATGAGGCAGGGGCAGAGTTGAGCAAAGTTATGGAAGTGGAAGTGGTGGTCTCAGTGATCGAGAGAATGTGGGGTGTAATGGAGATGGCTGGAACCCCAACAACTAAATTAATATGCAACCTCCTTTATTAACCCATAGTTAGTGAGGAAGAATGAAATAATCAATTTGTGAAATGTAAAGTTCACTTTATTCTTGACATTTCCACTGACCTGCTCGACTCTTATGACATGGAGATAAATTACTAAAAAGATAAAAGCCTTTTACAACAAAGGGGATAATATTTTCTCAGGTTTATTTACAATATATGTATCATATGTAAAAATTCAGATATTTAAAATTAATAGTTAATGAAATTGTGATCAGGAATTACTATTGCAGAGGCGCGAGCATAGAGATGTATAATCCCTAACTTTCATTTTCCAGTTTTTCTGAATCTTTTCCCTCTGCGCAATGAAATACTGTGTTCCACATTATTTTATTTTGGAAAGATAGTGGGCGGGATTCTCCGAAATGGAGGCAGAGTGTTCGCACCGTCGTGAACGCCGTCGAGGTTCACGACGGCGCAAAATGGCCCCTATCCCGACCGATTCAGGGCCCGATAATGGGCTAGGAGCGGCGCCGCGTCATTTACGCGCTTCAGGCCTTGGAGCCGCGTCAAGGCGGCGCCGCATACATGTCGCGGCCGGCGCCGCATAACTGGCGTCACCCACGCATGCGTGGTTGCCGTCCTCTCCGAGTCAGCCCCGCAAGAAGATGTCAGACGGATCTTGCGGGGCTGCGGAAGAAAGGAGGTCCTCCTTCAGAGAGGACGGCCCGACGATCGGTGGGCACCGATCGTGGGCCACACCCCATTTGAGGCCCCCCCCGGTGCAGGATCCCCCTCCCCCCCGCAGGCCCCCCCCCCCCCCCCCCCACCAGCGTTCCCGCACTGTTCCCGCCGGCAGCGACCAGGTGTGGACGGCGCCGAGGGGAACCCGCCGTTTTGGGCTGGCCGCTCGGCCCATCCGGGCCTGAGAATAGCGGGGGTGCCGGAGAATCGCCATTTTGGGTGTCTCGGGCGATTCTCCGGCCTCCTGCACCGCGCGGAACTCGACGGGGCCGCCCTCGCCGCTTGGGAGAATCGCGGGAGGGCGTCGGACCGGCCTCGCGGGAAAATTTGGCGGCCCAGGCGATTCTCCCAACCGGCGCGGGAGCGGAGAATCGCGCCCAGTGTCTTTTTAAAAGTATTATATCATAGCAAAAGATTTGTAGAGTAAATAAAACAATCAACTGTTGTTCTATTTCAAACTTTACTAAATCTACAGATGCCAGAACAATATATGCAGACTTTCTTCTTCTTGGACAGTCCCTCAGGGTCGAGGTTGACTTGCTTCCACTCTGGGGAGGTGGGTTCTGCGGTGGCTGAATAGTCCGATCCTGGATCCGCAGACTCTTCCACAGGTTTGGCAGGGGTGCTTGATAAGGTGGGTGGGACATTCTGGAATCTGCACTCTCCCTCCTCTGTTTACGCTGTGCCTCCATGTGCTCCACCCTACCACGCTTGAGGTGATTGGCGGATGCTTTTTCTCTAGTTGGCTTTCTAAGGCAATCGTTTCCGTGTGTTGGTGAGGATGTTGCATTTATTTAGGGAGACTTTAACGCTTCCTCTGCCTTCCTAATGATTGATGTGGAGATGCCGGCGTTGGACTGGGGTGAGCACAGTAAGAAGTCTTACAACACCAGGTTAAAGTCCAGCAGGTTTGTTTCAAACATTAGCTTTCGGAGCACAGCTCCTTCCTCAGGTGAATGGTTCCTAGTGATTGCTTGCCATTGTGGAGCTTGGAATAAAGCACTTGCTTTGGGAGTCTTGTGTCGGGCATGCGAGCAATGTGGGTCGCCCATTGCAGCTGGTTGAGCGTGACCAGTGCCTCGATACTGAGGATATTGGCCTGGGAGAGGATGCCCACATTGGTACGCCGGTCCTGCCAATGGATTTGCTGTACATTATCCATGGGCAGAATTCTCCGGCCCCCCGCCGGGATTCGCGCAATGCCACCCCGACACCGGGACGCAGTTCTCCGCAATGCGGAGAATCGGCGCCATCGGCACCAGCATGGTCGGCGCGGCGCCGGTCGGGGTATACGCCGACCCTCCGGCCCGTGCCAGCCCGGGACGGCATGCCGATTCTCCGGATAGGCCGAGCGGCCGTCAACAAAAAGCCAAGTCCCTCCGGCGCCATACTAACATCCTCTGAACCGGCGGGACCTCGGCGTTGAAGGGGCCGGGTGCGGTCTGTGGGGGGGGGGGGGGGGGGACCGACCCTGGGGGGGGGGGGGGCTCCGTAGTAGCCTGGCCCGCGATCGGGGCCCACCGATTGGCGGGCCGGCCTCTCTACTCCTCGGCCTCCTTTCCTCCGCGCTGGCACATGTAGCCCTGTGCCATTTGGCGTCGGGGCCGCCGCGGGGAAAAAGGCCACTGCGCAAGCGCTAGTTGGCGCCGGCTCAACTGTGTGTGGGTGGGGTCCACAGCTGCTCTGTAGACCATGAGCTTGGTGCTGGGTTTGAGGTCTCAGTCTTCGAATGCTCTGCGCCTCAGGCATCCGAAGACTGCACTGGCGCATTGGAGTCGATGTTGAATTTTGTCATCAATGTCCGTTCGCACCGAGAAGAGGCTCCCGCGATGTGGGAAGTGATCCACATTGTCCAAGGGGTTACCGTGGATCCTGATGGCCGGGGGGCAGTTTCGTGTGGCAGGAGCTGCTTGGTAGAGAACCTTTGTTTTCCGGATGTTTAGTCTGAGGCCCAGCCTCTTGTATACCTCAGTGAATGGGTCAATGATGGTTTGTAGCTCTGCCTCTGAATGTGCGGACACACAGGCGCAGACAGCGTACTGCAGCTCAATGACAGAGGTGGTCTTGGTCTGACCTGGAGGCATTGGAGTTTGGACAGTTTCCTGCTTGTCCGGTAGGTTAGCTCCACTCCAGCAGGGAGCTTCAGGGTGACGGGATGGAGTGTTGCTGCTGAACTGTAACTTCAGGGTCAACTAATTTTCACTGATTTTTATAATGTGGAGATTCACTGATCGTTACTAATAGTACCAAAGTTAAAGGAATACATTATTACAGCACCCCTTACAGGGCTGATTTGTAGTCCCTCCTCTCATTCACATACTAAATCATACCTGCACAGATACACCTGCACAAATAAATAGTTTAGCAGAATATTTACAAATTTAACTGCTTCCCTTAAATTTAACATCATGAGCAAAAGAATGAAAAGAGAAAAGTTTCCTAAAGTTTTCAGTGAATTTTAGAGCATGAAACAATAAGCTTACAATATGTTTCATACTCAATGGGTATATGGTACAGTGGTTAGTGCTGCTGCCTCACAGTGCCAGGGACCTGGGTTAAATTCCGGCCTTGGGTCACTGTCTGTGTGGAGTTTGTACGTATTCCCCGTGTCTACGTTGCTTTCCTTCCACAATCCAAAGATGTGTGGGTTAGGTGGATTGGCCACGCTAAATTGCCCCTTAGTGTTTTTGAAATAAATTTAGAATACCCAATTGTTTTTTCTCAATTAAGGGGCAATTTAGCGTGGCCTATGTGCAGATTGGGTTATGGGGATAGAGCGAGGTGGCCATGGGTAGTGTACTCATTCGAAGGATCGATGCAGACTCAATGGGCCGAATGCCGACCTTTTGCACATCTTTTTGGGTATGGGGGTGAGACCCACGCAGACACGGGGAGAATGTGCAAACTCCACACGGACAGTGACCTGGGGCTGGGATCGATCCTGGGACCTTGGCGCCATGAGGCAGCAGTGATAGCCACTGCACCACCATGCCACCCTTGTGTTTAGTGTTACATACTGGTTGGGTTATGGGGATAGAGCGGCGTGGACATGGGTAGAGTACTCATTCGAAGGGTCGGTGCAGACTCGATGGGCTGAATGGCCACCTTCTGCACTGTAGGAAATCTGCGAAGTAGAAGCATTGGTGAAAGAAGCAGCCATTATAACTTTTAAAAAAGAAAATTGATAACTATTTTGTAAAGAAAGATCTAAATGGTTTTGGGGAAGGAGCACTACATTGGAACTAAGGGGATAACTGTTTCAGAGAGCCGACAAAGGTGCAGTGGACAAATAATTTCCCTCTGTGCTATAAAATTGCACAGGCTGAATTTTAAGGGCACTGTGGAAATGGAATGATAATGCCCTGAAAACCCTCAGGAAAGGCTCTATACGTTTTCCCACTGTGGATGTGGAAATTGTCCCCCTGACCTACCACTGTATGATGTACATAGGACCCCAACTGCTATTTTAGAAGAGTAGTGGGTGGAGCACCTCTGGTACCTTGTCCAGTATTAGCTGGCAGCCCAGTGGAGGGTTCCACATCTAAGACTGTGTCTATTTCTGTGGGGTCAGATGGAGCAGGAGTGTTTCACTGATGGTCTGCCTTGGCTTCACCCCACTCCTTCGCCCTTGATGCACTCAAAACTACTAATAGATAAAGTGCCACTAAATGGCAATTCAATTTTGGCAGAAGCTTTTGTTGCACAAACTCACGTTACAACATTCAGATCAGTTTTACTCTCTCTTCCTGTAATGAAGAACCAATTTGGAGACCGCACAATTTGGGAAAAGCAGTGTTTGATGACGGATATTGATACCTAGTGGTCTTGACACACAGTGACATCTATTTCAGATTTGAATATTATAATTGACTCAGTGTAAAATATTCCAGCACAACCCAAGTATTACTTATTTAAGTGCCACCATCATCCTTCGCATTCAAAGTCCTTGAAACAGTTACACATCACAAGAAACTTTGGTCATACTCAAAAGGACAGCTTGATCCAAGTAAGATGAGGAACTGCTGCAACCAAGAGGAAGTATTAGCTTTCTGTGACCAGCAGGAGTCGCCTTTGTTTTATACTTAAGGAATGGAGACATGCCCAACGAGACATCAGTGGTTGCATATATACTGGTATCCATATATAACGCTCAACAGCAACACACAAGTTTTTTTTAAATAAATGTTTTTATTGGGTTTTTGAACAAAGTATATTTACCGTTATGTACTCAGAATAAGAAATATATATATATATACACATATATAGAAGAGAAGGGCACACCCAAACATACCAAAAAAAAGTAATAATAAAAATAAAAAATAAAATAGAATAACTGGTAGGGTATTGTGCACCGGCTCAACAGCAGCAACTCTGTACAACTGGCAAAATTAATTACAACACATCAGCAAGAAACTGTTTGTGGGGGAGGAGGGAGAAGGGGGGGAGGTGGAGACTGGGGAGGTAAATATACATTTGCATGACGGAGAAACAATTGCAGTGGGCAATACTCGAATGGGTTTGGTGTTGGTGTTGTCACTTGCTTATCTCGGACGGATCTCGCTGCCGTTGTCGCCTCGCGCTCACCTCCGCTTCAGCCTTTCCTCCCGTCTTTCACCTGTATTACAAAGAACAAAGAACAAAGAAAAGTACTGCACAGGAACAGGCCCGTCAGCCCTCCAAGCCTGCACCGACCATGCTGCCCGTCTAGACTAAAACCTTCTGCACTTCCTGGGTCCGTATCCCTCTATTCCCATCCTATTCATGTATTTGTCAAGATGCCCCTTAAACGTCACTATCGTCCCTGCTTCCACCACCTCCTCCGGCAGCGAGTTCCAGGCACCCACTACCCTCTGTGTAAAAAACTTGCCTCCTACATCTCCTCTAAACCTTGCCCGTCGCACCTTAAACCTATGCCCCCTAGTAATTGACCCCTCTACCCTGGGAAAAAGCTTCTGACTATCCACTCTGTCTATGCCCCTCATAATTTTGTAGATCTCTTTCAGATCACCCCTCAACCTCTGTTGTTCCAGTGAGAACAAACCGAGTTTATTAAACTGCTCCTCATAGCTAATGCCCTCCATACCAGGCAAAATCCTGGTAAATCTCTTCTGCACCCTCTCCAAAGTCTCCACATCCTTCTGGTAGTGTGGCGACCAGAATTGAACACTATACTCCAAATGTGGCCTAACCAAGGTTCTATACAGTTGCAACATGACTTGCCAATTTTTATACTCAATGCCCCAGCCAATGAAGGCAAGCATGCCGTATACTTTCTTTACTACCTTCTCCACCTGTGTTGCCCCTTTCAATGACCTGTGGACCTGTACACCTAGATCTCCCTGACTGTCAATACTCTTGAGGGTTCTACCATTCACTGTATATTCCCTACCTGCATTAGACCTTCCAAAATGCATTACCTCACATTTGTCCGGATTAAACTCCATCTGCCATCTCTCCGCCCAAGTCTCCAGACAATCTAAATCCTGCTGTATCCTCCGACAGTCCTCATCGCTATCCGCAATTCCACCAACCTTTGTGTCGTCTGTAAACTTGCTAATCAGACCAGTTACATTTTCCTCCAAATCATTTATATATACTACGAACAGCAAAGGTCCCAGCACTGATCCCTGCGGAACACCACTAGTCACAGCCCTCCAATCAGAAAAGCACCCTTCCATTGCTACACTCTGCCTTCTATGACCTAGCCAGTTCTGTATCCATCTTGCCAGCTCACCCTGATCCCATGTGACTTCACCTTTTGTACCAGTCTGCCATGAGGGACCTTGTCAAAGGCCTTACTGAAGTCCATATAGACAACATCCACTGTCCTACCTGCACCAATCATCTTTGTGACCTCTTCGAAAAACTCTTATCAAGTTAGTGAGACACGACCTCCCCTTCACAAAACTGTGCTGCCTCTCGCTAATACGTCCATTTGCTTCCAAATGGGAGTAGATCCTGTCTCGAAGAATTCTCTCCAGTAATTTCCCTACCATTGACATAAGGCTCACCGGCCTATAATTCCCTGGATTATCCTTGCTACCCTTCTTAAACAAAGGAACAATATTGGCTATTCTCCAGTCCTCCAGGACATCACCTGAAGACAGTGAGGATCCAAAGATTTCTATCAAGGCCTCAGCAATTTCCTCTCTAGCCTCCTTCAGTATTCTGGGGTAGATCCCATCAGGCCCTGGGGATTTATCTATCTTAATATTTTTCAAGACGCCCAACACCTCGTCCTTTTGGATCTCAATGTGACCCAGGTTATCTACACACCCTTCTCCAGACTCAACATCCACCAATTCCTTCTCTTTGGTGAATACTGATGCAAAGTATTCATTTAGTACCTCGCCTATTTCCTCTGGCTCCACACATAGATTCCCTTGTCCATCCTTCAGTGGGCCAACCCTTTCCCTGGCTACCCTTTTGTTTTTTATGTACGTGTAAAATGCCTTGGGATTTTCCTTAACCCTATTTGCCAATGACTTTTTGTGACCCCTTTTAGCGCTCCTGACTCCTTGCTTAAGTTCCTTCTTACTTTCCTTATATTCCACACAGGCTTCATCTGTTCCCAGCCTTCTAATCCTGACAAATGCATCCTCTTTCTTTTTGACGAGGCCTACAAGATCTCTCGTTATCCAAGGTTCACGAAATTTGCCGTATTTATCCTTCTTCTGCACAGGAACATGCCGGTCCTGAATTCCTTTCAACTGACATTTGAAAGCCTCCCACATGTCAGATGTTGATTTACCCTCAAACATCCGCCCCACAATCTAGGTTCTTCAGTTCCCGCCTAATATTGTTATAATTAGCCTTCCCCCAATTTAGCACATTCACCCTAGGAGCACTCTTATCCTTGTCCACCAGCACTTTAAAACTTACTGAATTGTGGTCACTGTTCCCGAAATGCACCCCTACTGAAACTTCTACCACCTGGCCAGGCTCATTGCCCAATACCAGGTCCAGTACAGCCCCTTCCCTAGTTGGACAATCTACATATTGTTTTAAGAAGCCCTCCTGGATGCTCCTTCTAAACTCTGCCCCGTCCAAGACCCTAGCACTAAGTGAGTCCCAGTCAATATTGGGAAAGTTGAAGTCTCCCATCACAACAACCCTGCTGCTTTTACTCCTTTCCAAAATCTGTCTACCTATCTGTTCCTCTATCTCCCACTGGCTGTTTGGCGGCCTGTAGTAAACCCCCAACATTGTGACTGCACCCTTCTTATCCCTGATCTCTACCCATATAGCCTCGCTGCCCTCTGAGGTGTCCTCCCGCAGTACAGCTGTGATAGTCTCCCTAACCAGTAGCGCAACTCTGCCATCCCTTTTACATCCCCCTCTATCCCGCCTGAAACATCTAAATCCTGGAACGTTTGGCTGCCAATCCTGTCGTTCCCTCAACCAGGTCTCTGTAATGGCAACAACATCATAGTTCCAAGTACTAATCCAAGCTCTAAGTGCATCTCCCTTACTGTTATACTTCTTGTATGAAAACATATGCACTTCAGGCCACCAGACCCGCTGTTTTCAGCAACATCTCCCTGTCTGCTCTCCCTCAGAGCCATACTGGCCCTATTCCCTAGTTCTCCCTCAATATTTTCACCTTCTGACCTATTGCTCCGGTACCCACCCCCCTGCCATACTAGTTTGAACCCTCCCGTGTGACACTAGCAAACCTTGCGGCCACGATATTTATGCCTCTCCAGTTCAGATGCAACCGATCCGTCTTATACAGGTCACACCTGCCCCGGAAGAGCTCCCAGTGGTCCAGATAACGGAAACCCTTCCTCCTACACCAGCTGTTTAGCCACGTGTTTAGCTGCTCTATCTTCCTATTTCTAGCCTCACTGGCTATTCCCCCCAACAGTATCCAAAGCGGTATACCTGTTCGAGAGGGGGCAACCACAGGGGATTCCTGCAGTGACTGCCTGACCATTCTGGTGGTCACCCATCGCTCTGCCTGCACCCTGGGTGTGCCCACGTCTCTGTAACTCCTATCTATGACGCTCTCCACCACCTGCATGCTCCTAAGTGCATCCAATTGCTGCTCAAACCGAACCACGCGGTCTGTGAGGAGCTGCCATTGGTTACACTTGCTGCAGATGTAGTCGACTGGAATGCTGGAAGCATCACAGATCTGCCACATCTCACAGTTGGAGCACTGCACCCCACTGAGTGACATTTAAGCACTAATTAATTAATTTAAAATAAACACTTGAATTATTGTTAGATTGAGTTACAATTAACTATATGGCCCTGACACTAGATGATTTTTACTGTAAAGTTAAATGCTAAATACCGATCACTGCCCTCAGGTTTAGTTACTCCACTATCTAGTTAATCAATTAGATTTGTTTTGCAATATTTTTTTTTTTCAAATTTACAGATTCCCAACCAGCCAATCTGGTCACAGCTTTACTGTGATGTCACTTCAGTTTCCTCCCGCATATAATTTGAAAAGGTAATACAAATAAAAATCACTTACCTTCCCAGGATGCTCTCTTGTTCTCTCCTTGCAGATTAACAGTTACAGGCCAGAAGAAAGAGAACAAACCGGTAGGGAAAAAGCACCTTCTCCCACTCTGCACCAAATTACCTCACTGCACCAAATTACCAAGTTCCAATTGTCTCACTCACTCAGGATGTGTCTCCTTCACCTGCGCAAAGCTAAAGAGGTGACAACACCAAATGGAAATTGATTCATCCATTGATTGGACCGTTAAACAAAATTAAATCAATTCATTCAAATCAAGGCTGGTCTTGGCGGGGGGGTGGTCAAAAAATCCATGAAATGCCTACTTATTCTGAGAAAACGATCACTTGGTCTTAATTTGTGCTAGGTCTGTTTAAACGCTCGACCAGGTGAGCCTGGCTCCACAGGGACAAAACTAACTGCTTGCCCATGAAGGACATGCACCACTAAAGTTCTGAGGGTCGCCTAAACTGATTTTTGAACCCAAAGCGAACTGAAATAACAAACTGAATCACCATATTAGGTCTGACAAATCTTCTCTATGCCTGGTAAATAGTGAATAGGATCAATGGCTTCCATCATGAAGTAGGCAGTGGGAACTGTGGGATCCGTGCACTGCGCAAAGCTATAGGAATCCATTTAATTTCTTACCGTAAGGGAGAAACACTTCTGGAATTTCAGGGAATGTTGAGTCACCCTCACTTATTTTGAACAGACCAAACCAAACAAGCAAACACATTTAAAACAATTACATTAAATCATAATGGCATAATCAGGGAATAAACATAAAGATACCAAGCAATGCCCACTGATCACAGAAGTGATATATGGGTGTCCATTAGAACTGATGGAAAATTGGTGCAGTGGTTAGCACTGATGCCTCACGGCACTGAGGTCCCAGGTTCGATTCCGGCCCGGGTCACTGTTCGTGTGGAGTTTGCAAATTCTCCCCGTGTCTGCGTGGATTTCACCCCCACAACCCAAAGATGTAGGTGGATTGGCCACGCTAAATTGCCTCTTAATTGGAAAAAATAATGGGGCACTCTAAACTTATTTAAAAATAAAGAACTGATGGAAAGGTAAATGGTTGTTCACTGCGAAGGTTCAATTTGAGCTAGTATGAATGAATCTAATCACACATTAGGTTGCATGTCAAAGAGATTTGACATTGTCAAAGTGAATTATTCTAACCTTGTGTGATTATTGGTGAGGTCACATGGAATAATGTACACACTTTCTGGTATGATTTTCAAAAATGACACTTATATTAGGGAGGATTCAAAAAAGGACAAAAATGGGAATCTAGACTTTATACCCAGGTTATGAGAAAGAGAAGTTTGAGAAGGAAGATGGTTCAAGTTTTCAAGTACTTAAAAAAGGGGAAAGGAAAGAGTTGCATTTGGCACTTTTCACATCACATCACATCTCAAAGTGCTTTACAGCCAATGCAGTACTTTGGCAGTGCAGTCACTGTTGTAATGTAGGAAACACCACAGCCAATATGCACACAGCAAACTCTCACAAACAACAATGTGATAATGACCAGATAATCTACTTTGAAAGGAATGGATTGTATGGATGCAAATTTAGCTTGGACTATTGGACTATGAACACAGGACAAATGAGCATGAATAGCAAATTAACAAACCTCAAGCAAGAGTTAAGTTTAGATTATTTTTGTCCACAGTGGTAATGTTGAATTAACTCTGAATAAAGATGATGAGTGTTATAAAGATTATAATTTTTTCAAAGTATGATTCTAAATACCAATAAGGATAACAGTGATAGAGTTCTTTGTGAAATACAAATAAAGACCTTGCATTTAATATGGCACCTTTCACGGTCCCAAGACCTCCCAAATGCTTCACAACCAATGATGTGCTTTTGAACTGTAATCACAATCAATGTAGGAAAAGCAGCTATCAGTTTTTGCACAGCAAAATTCCATAAAGGTAAATAGGAGAATTGCCATTTTAAAAAAAGTTTACAGTTGAAGGATAAATATTGATCAGGATATCGGATAGAATTCTTCTGCTCCTTATCACAGCAGCACCGTGGTTAGCACAGTTGCTTCACAGCACCAGGGTCCCAGGTTCAATTCCCGACTTGGGTCACTGCGGAGTCTCCACGTTCTCCCCGTGTCTGCGTGGAATTCCTCCGGGTGTTCCGGTTTCCTCCCACAAGTCCTGAAAGGCATGCTTGTTAGGTGAATTGGACATTCTGAATTCTCCCTCTGTGTACCCCATCACACGGCAGCACAGTTTCTTCACAGCACCAGGGTCACAGGTTCAATTCCCGACTTGGGTCACTGTCTATGCGGAGTCTCCACGTTCTCCCTGTGTCCGCGTGGGTTTCCTCCGAATGTTCCGGTTTCCTCCCACAAGTCCTGAAAGACGTGCTTGTTAGGTGAATTGGACATTCTGAATTCTCCCTCTGTGCACCCGAACAGGTGCCGGAATGTGGTGACTGGGGGATTTTCACAGTAACTTCAGTGCAGTGTTAATGTAAGCCGACTTGTGACAATAATAAAGATTTGTGGGATATTTGACATTCACCCAAGCGGGTAGACAGCACCTCAGTATGACAGCCTATTCAAAAATCAGCACTTCCAGTAGTGCAACACTGGAGTGTCAGCCTAGATTTTGACCTCTACATTGGGTTCGCATCTACAACCTTCTGACTCATGGACTTACTATTGAGTCAAGGTCCTGTTCCTCAATGTTATGCTAAGGAAAATAGTCAGTGTATGCAAGATGTAAGATTAAATAGACCATCTGCTATGTTTCAATTTACACATGGAGCCAATTATGAAAGGAAATGCTTTGGATATATTTGACACAGGGGTTTGGGACAAGAATGAATTTATAGATAGTGATAGTAACATTTTATTGATAACATTGCCTAATTTTTACTTAATAGAGAGCAAACAACAAACATAATAAGCACCCAGATCAGGTAAGAGGCACTAAAACAAAAAACAAATAGTGGACGAACAAGAGATGCTTGTGTGCCTTTATTTTGCTATTGTTGGTAACATGTCTTGAAAACATTTGATGGAACAAGAGGGTCAGGCGCTGGAACAAAACAAAACTGCAATCTCAATATCAGTTCAGGTGGTATTCTCAGTCCTACTTCAATCTGTCAATAACGCAGGGTTGTGAAAACTACTTGAATTTTACGTCCATGCACAATTAACATGTTGTGCATCCAGTTACTTAGATTAACTTTTAGGGCGGCCTTTTCGGGGTCAAAGCAACACAGCTCTGCGTGCCACGAGGCAGCATCATTGCTGATCACATTTGAAAGAAACTACAGACGAAATGCAAAGTTAAAAAGAAAAAAGCAGGAGTTCCGGATATCTGAAACGAAGTAAATGCAAGTATCAGTAACACAGCATTTGAGACTAGCTAATATTCTAGAGTTTCCGGCTTGGGGTCATCCCGAGGTCGTGCAGACTGCGATAGAAATGCAAGTTCTTACGTTTTGTTTTCTTGATTCCCGTTCCTCTTTCACCTTGGGCGTGGGGACAATGCAGTGGATACGTCTCGTTGGGAGATTAAATGTTTTTTTTAGTGTTCTGACGAAGTGGCCCATTCCCATATATTAGTGATGTGCTAACTCTTATAGACGTTTTAATCGTGGCTTATGGAGATGGGTGTCCATTCCCTACCTGCCTTAAAACCTTAACTCTGTTTCTCTCTCCACAGATGCTGCCTGACCTACTGAGTCCTCCCCCTCCCACCCAGCATTTTCTGTTTAGGATTTGCAGCATCGGAAGCATTTTAGCCGTTGTATCAGAATTTAATTCGCTGTCATTTCTTTTTTCAGGAATGCCCACCTTGAAGAAATGCTGGCTTTCCCGTTGGCAGCATCTCCATCCGTCTCTCTTTTACATTGTCATATCCGCCACATTTTCCGATTCTGATGAAAGGTTAATTCTGCCAGACCTGTTAAATGTTCCCATAAATGTCTGACTCCACATACATGGCCTGCAGAGGGAATAGCACTCGCCAAGTTAATGTCACTTGGTGATCTGAGCCCTGTCTTTCTTCGTTATTCAGTGAAGTCGCTGTACTCTCCCTCCACACTGAACCCAATTATTGAAGCACCTTTCACCCTCTAGCGACCCGATTGCATTTCCAGAGATAAAGATAAAAAGAACCTTAAAATGATTTTTTTTAAACTTGATTTACTATACACTATGTTATCCTCGAAGCAAAGATAGACTATTTACACAGGCAACTCCCAATCCAATTGACACAAATTAAACTCCAGAGACAACAAGACTTGGATCCTCCCCTATTAGTCCGTTATTAGTTAACGCGATTTAATACGTTAAATTACAAGAGGACTGATACACCATGATCTGTCTGCAGTGATTCAACCTATTCCCAAGAAACATGAGAGTGATCTAACTTCAGGCAACTTATTTTATTCTTTCCAAAGGACGCGTTTCTCTTCTCGATAGATGCAGCGCTGGGGTGGAGGAGGTGTGTGTGTGTGTGTGGGGGGGGGGGGGGGCAACGGTCTCAAGGCATACTTAACAAAATTTAGGGGATTGGGTGTCTCCGTGCGATCATTCCCCTCAGTCCCCCACCGCAGATAGCTGCATATGGCTTTACTGGGCGACCACAGAGTGTTGACGAATGGACATTGCACAGGGGCAGCACCTGAGGAGAGATGTCAGATGAAGTTTAAGGCAACACACACCTCTTTCGAGCGCACTACCAGATTGAAAGCCTCGGCTTTCTTGTAATTCAACCACGCAAATGAAAACATGTCTTTATAATCGTTCGTACATTAATATTATAATAGGATCCTGCTCCAACAGAGGAATGGCCAGTAAAGTGCCAACCCATCTTAAACGCCCCCTTTGTTTTGTCTGTAATGTTGTAACAAGTAAGTTCCAGTTATACATTTGCCACACCCGCCGGCACACACAAAAAAAGATGCTGCCTATTCGGCCACTCTTGACTTTGGGGGACAGAACCTTTACTCTGCCTGAGATTTCCTGTTTTGCTTCGTCTGTGATGCAGCACCGAGAGCGGATCATCTGATGCCAGTCAGGGGGAATAGTTCCCGCCGCCAAGGACATATGCAATTTCTTCAAATTAAAAAAAAATCAGAGTGCGATGTTGATTTTAAAAAGGCATTTGAATTTCTAGGGTTTAAAAAAAAACTTCTGCGAAGGTGCAGCGATAGTGGGAAGATGAAATAAAGGGTTCTGTCTATGATCTTTCTGAACGCCAATATCAATTTTTTTGTGTATTGATTAAAGTAATCAGGACTTTTTTTGTAATAAAAAAGGGAAACGGAGATAACAGGATTTCAGCATATCATTAAGGATAACATGCAGTTAATTTTGCATGAATGTAATCGTGCCTGCAATGAAGTGTTAATTTGCATGAGATACCGGGCCCAGTATAAGAGGACAAAAATCACTAATTAGGATTGCAGAGTGTCTTGTAAGCTTCAAGCACTGTTTCAAGTGCTTGGGTGATGCAGAAACGCTTTTATGCAAATCTGTGGCAGGACATTACAATTTGAAGTTTTATAAAATAAAGGATTAATATATATATATAATATATAGAAAGCTGATCAATCAGGCGTTTAATTAAAATAGGGAAGCAACCAAATTTAAATCGATCTCTCGTTTAAATTCTAACGTTGACAAGAGAAATATAAGACTGAAGAACGATTGGGATGAAGGCTAAATACTCTGCTAAAATCGCTCTCTTCTATTAAGATGAGCCCCGTTTTGGAGGTGCGTATTCACGTATAATGCGATAGAGTCCAAATGGGCTTTAGTTACTTATGTGCACTTGAACATGCCCTTGTAAAGCGAGGCCCGCCAAAAGACACCGATTACGTGTAAAATATAGATTAATGCATTGTAAAAATGGAGGTGAGGGGTTACGAAAGTAACTTGCTGATAGTTGCGACATTTTAACCAACAGTCTTGAATATTTTAGACGTGGATAAAACCCACTCATCTATCCCAAATGCTGCTGTGCCCAATGAATGTTCACATCTGTTGTAACTACCGCGAGAGGGGTGCAGTAGGCGCTAGCTGGCCGTGCCGGGACAAGGGAGAGATTATTCCAGATACCATTCCTGTAGACACAAAATGGGGTTCAAAAATCACCAATCAATGTGAGGACCCGGGGTTTCTTTTTAAAGCAGACAATTCTATAACTGCAGTTATTCCGTGTGCGCACCAGCGAGCTGGGTAGAGTTTGGAATTGCTGGCTGAATGATAGGGTAAAAGGCTGTGTGACTATTTATAATCCTCCAGATTTAGCTCTCTATTATGTACAAAGACTCGGTATCCCATGTTAATATAACATAAAAAAACACTCTATACGTCATGGAGGAGGGGGGTGGGGGGGATTGTGCCAAATGTGAGATCTTTTCGGCTAAAATATTACTCTATACGTCGTGTGAGTCTCCCAACCCACCAACGACCTCATATTCTTCTCTAGGTGTCTGACTCGAATGACAAAATAGCTTATTTTTCACGACATAGCTGGGAAATGTAGTGGCTGATAATAGAGATTTCTCTTTCATTTTTTACGCTTGACTTAGTTATTGTTGCTTTTCTTTTCCCGTGATTCCTTCAGAGGATTAGCCCTGACTTCACCATCATTCGCGGTCAAAGTGCCCCAACTCTATATGACAATTGACGTGGATCAAGGGATTGCTAAGAACTGATTTGTGCCAGCCAACTCATCAAGTAGACTGTTCGAGGCGCATAATAAAGGCGGTTTTTTTTTCTCTCTCTCGCTGAAACGTATTCAGTGGAAAAAAAAGGAATCCGCGCAAATTGCCTCTAACGTTTTAAAAAGTTTTATCAATGGTTTTTTTTTGTGACGGATTACAATTGCTGGGAGTTGGGAACGGGACCAAAAGTAGCAGTGTTTTCAGTACACAAGAGACGACAGTCATATGTTTAATCTGCTTAGAATTCAGATAGATAATTGACAGGTGAAATATGATATTTAGCGATGGAAACTGACACAGATATTGCTAAACAAAGTGAAAGTAGGTAATAGGGTAGAACGGAAATCGACAATGGTGCGGTGACTTTCACAGTTTGAAGAATGTTAATTGTGCTAAATACGCCGAGAGCGTATTTTACAAAGAACCTCCCACAAACAAAAAAAATCACCGATCAATTTTATTGCCCAAGTTATTTGTGGGCACACCGTAAGGGGCCTCGAGGGAAAAGTTGTTGAGGGATGAAAGTTTTTTTTTATTACCTAATCAAAGTTAATCTGCCCTAAGTGCGTGCTGTCTGCCGGCTCAGTAAACTGGGTGGTTCTTTGGGGGTTCAGACAGGGCGATAATGAACCAACACGCAGACCGGAGGAGTGCACAAAGGCCGCTTTGACTTCGTCGCTGCTGGTCGCCTGAAAGATGGGAGCACATCTCCAGCTTTGTGTGGGTCCACCCCCCCCCCCCCAACCCCCCACCCCCACGCCCACACCACCACCACCACCCCTTCAACAAAAAGGAGGCAGTGGGAGACGTCTTGTTTCGAAACAAGACACCACCAAGCTAACTTATTTCAAATCTGCTAGACTTAAGAATCATGCTAAACTTTCGCTGAGAAACTCTGCTAGTCGGTGGCGCGAGGAGGTGGGTGGGGGGACCTTTGGAAAAGTGTAGCACGCCACACTCTGGCCCAAAGCAACACAGCCTTTCTAGCAGCTTGCGGATCAAACTAATCAAAGTTGTCAGCACAGCGCTGAACGTTATTACTGCAGTCCAACCCCCACTCTCTAACCACCCCTCACACACACACACATAGACAAGTCATTGGCGGCTAGGCTGCAGACTCCTGGAGGTAGCCCTTGCCAATTAAGTACTCGCCCAAGCAGCCAGCCCGGCTTGCGAGAGAGCACCTCCGAGGTGGCGGTGCGGTTTTGCACTTTCGTGAAATTGCTCTTTAAATAACTGTTTACCTCCTTGTCCGTAGCCAAGTCTCAACCTTTGAAGAACAACGGGCTGGCATTTTTTTTTTCTGCGTCAGGGCTCATTCACCCGGGTTCTTTGGTGGGACTTTCTTCTTTTCAATTCTCAGTGTGTTACACCAATTAAAGGGCGACGTGCTGGAAATGTAATGGGCTGAGGGGTGATTGTTTTTGACAAGCAACAAAACACATAGATCCACCCATCAGATTAGGCGATTCAAGGGAGGTTCATGCTGGTCAATTGCTTGAATGGTTCATGAACTGTAATTCTGGGACTCATGTGAAAAGGTCTCTTTGAAAAGGGAACGCGCAGCATCTGCGGGGAATGAGTCGAGCAATGGCCGTGGTTTGTCATTAGGAAAATAGATACCATCCACCTCATTTCATGATACTAAAACACACAACTGCTCGAGATGGCTCTCTGCAGAATATAAAATGTACCTGGGGTTTCGTCTCTGCATAGTCATTGTTGATGTTTCATCTTCCGATAATAATCCTGGAGTCAGCTATCAACAGTTTTCTCAAAAGACTGCACAAATGTCTTTTAAATGCCTTAAATTTGCAGTGATCTGACTTTTCCCTGAAAGACCACGGCCGAGATCTGGGTCCTTCAACAAAAGACCGGGATTTAGTATATGTTCATTCCTTCCCCTATCTTTCCAATTGTTTCAAATCATTCTTATTTGTGTTTAGGTTTGTGTCTCGGGCTGGGGTGGGCGATATGGCGACTATAAGTTTGGGACGGCCCGTGTATGGAGTTGTCATCCGAGTGTAAGATGCCCGAGAGAGGGGGGCTGACTGACGTTTCAAAGTCGGTTCAATACCCTCATGTCCCCCTTACCCTTCATCACATTACAGCAAATTGGAATTTGCTAAATAATGTCACAATGGGCGAGGCCAAAACATACCTCAGTCACATTAGAGCCAAAATCACAATAATCTTATTCCCTTTGCTTTAGTGTAACTATTCCAGGGTGTCAGAAACAGAGTCAAACATGAGAAAACATTAATGCTCTAAGGCAGGTCGCTAAGCCAGCCAATCATGTAGGTAGTCAATCATTTGTCTACAACTGGAATGTCATTTTAATCTGAGTGTAGTGTGATTATCCATGTCTTTTAAAAGCAAATGTTCACCATGATTTAGAAATTGAAAGCTTAATTCACTCAGTATTTGCTTCCATGTGCTTCAGTTGGTGGATGTCTATGGCGCCACACACACGTAGGAGTAACATGTGTCTTTCGTTTTAAATGTAATTTATACCAATGAAGTTGATCTCGAATGATGCCTGGTGTTGAATTCATGTCTGTAAACTTCACATTCTGTCAGCAGGCTATTCTTTTAGGAATATAGGAAATAGGAGTAGGAGTAGGCCAGGAATTCTTTGCACCATTTGTGACTCCTCAGATACTGAAACAGTTCATGTCCAAATGCAGCAAGACCTGGACAATATTGAGGCTTTGGTTGCTAAGTGGCGAGTAACATTCACACCATATCAGTGCCAGGCAATGACCTCCCACAAGAGAGAATCTAACCATCGCCCCTTGACATTCATTGCCATTGCTGAATCCCCCACTATCAACATCATGGGGGTTGCCATTGACTAGAAACTGAACTGAGCAGCCATATGTGGCTATAAGAGCAGGTCAGAGGCTGTGCATCCTGCAGTGAGTAACCCGCCTCCTGACTCCCCAAAGCCTGCTCACCATCTGCAAGTCACAAGTTTACACATTCTCCCTGTGTCTGCGTGGGTTTCTTCGGGTGCTCCAGTTTCCTTCCACAGTCCAAAGATGTGCAGTTTAGGTGGATTGGCCATGGTGAATTGTCCCTGAGTGTCCAAAAGGTTGGGTTATGGGGTTACAGGGATAGGGCAGTGGAGTGGGCCTGGGTAGTGTGCCCTTTCAAAGGGTTGGTGTCGACTTAATGGGTGGCATGGCCCCCTTCTGCACTGTAGGGATTCTATGAAGTCAGGAGTGTGATGGAATACTCCCCATTTGCCTGGTTGAGTGCAGCACCATCAACTGAAGGAGTTGGGTACCTTCCAGAACAAAGCAGCCCATCTGATTGGCGCCCCATCTATCGACCTGCATAATTCACTTCCTCCACCACTATAAAGTGGCAGCAGTGTGCACCGTGTACACGCTGCACACTCACCAATACTCCTTTGACAACACCGTCCAAACCCGCAACCTCGACCATCTCAAAGAACAATGCAGCAGATGCATGGGAACACCATGTCCATGTTTCAAGTTCCCTTCCAAGTCACACAACATCCTTATTTGGAAGTACATTGCTGTCCCTTCCTCACAGCACTGTGGGGGTAGCTGCACCTCAAGGACTGCAATTGTTCAGGAAGGCAGCTCACCACCACCTTCTCAAGGGCAATTGGGATTGGGCAATAAATTCTTGTCTCGCGAGCGAAACCCACATCCTGTGAAAGAATAAATATATATTTTTTAATCAACCCCCCCCCCCCAGTCTGTCCCGCCATTCAACGAGATCATGGCGAACCTTCTGACTCATTTCCTGCACTAGCCCCATATCCCTTGATAGCTTTAATAACTAGACATCTATTCATCTCTGTCTTGAATATACTCAATGACTGAGCCTCTGGGATAGAGAATTCCAAAGACCACCATTTTTGTGAAGGTATGTCTTTCTATGCAACTTGAATACTCCCCCCCCCCCCCCAACCAGACAGCACACACCCCTCCCCAGCACCTCCAAATCGCCCGTCGCCTCTAATCTTCCCCTTCTGACATAAGGCCTGTACCAGGCATTGCTTTCCCTCACCTTGTCACCATCGGTAGCACCGTGAACCAAGCTGTTTCAACTCTGCTTCGCA
Source organism: Scyliorhinus torazame (assembly GCF_047496885.1). NCBI lineage: Eukaryota > Metazoa > Chordata > Chondrichthyes > Carcharhiniformes > Scyliorhinidae > Scyliorhinus > Scyliorhinus torazame. The sequence goes on from NC_092710.1 coordinate 296,147,990, forward strand.
ACGTAAAAACCTGACTATGGATTGATCTAAAGTGAGGTGAACTGAATCTTGTGTGACAGAAATGTCCTCCAGATTGCAGGTCACTTGTTTAAGATGCAGAATATTTATTCAAGAAGGCTATAAATGAAGGCTTCTGATGTTTTATACGCGAGGCACACAGCTAACACTGGTGCACAAAGCCGAGTGTTTACTAATCCATGTCCATTGTTGCATTTGGAGGTAGTTTCGATGCAATAATAACACTTTCCAATGTTTTTAATTGAGTGTAGGCAGAGACTAATGAGAATTCAACAGACGCAGCATAGGTTTGGGGCGATTGATGAATGCGTCCTATCAAGGGAAGAGGAGGGGAGGGGAAGTGGACAGAAGACAGTTCACAATGTGCAGAGCATTCCCTCAAAATAAATAAATAGCTAGGAGAGTATGCGCGTGTCAACAATGCATCGAGGGAGGCAACCCTCCACTTGGAGCAATTAAAAAACAGTCCTTCCAACTTCCAATCTGAAGCAAGCCTCTGAGAAATGATCCATGCTTTTCGTTCCTATGATTCTATAGTTGCTACCGGTGTACAAGCTGAAACTGCAGATGTGGGGGCGCGGGGCATTTACACGGTGTGGAACCAGGCGCTGCCTTACTGATCAATACTTCATGTTATCAAGTTAATATGTGGAGTGTATGGAATGTATATGTATCAGACTTTGCATATATAATACATATGTATATAAAATCTGTTTTACAACAATCTATGGGGTTGTTGCCACCGAAGGTTTCTCCTGTCACAATACCAGATGCAATGGCCATAACATAAATGTTGGTATTTGTCATACTGCCATGGGGGTTCTTTTACGAATTGACAGAGTGACACAAAACGACGAATTGATTTAATTATAAAATGTAGCGCCACCGTTAGTGGATTACACAGCAGCACAAAATAATCGGCGAGTTAATTAAACACAAGCAATTAAACTATATCTAGTCTCTTCGGTTTTAAGCCCTGGAAGAATGTTTTGGTGTTGTGTCCAACCACCCCCCTCCCCCCCCCCCCCCCCCCCCCGCCTTACACTTGATAAACAGCCGAGCTCTGGTGAGAAGGAAAGAGTCAAAAGCAGGAGCTGTGCCTGAGAACCGAAATGTGAACTTTCAATTAATGGTCTGCCAGTTTACCGGCTTGCCTCTGTCCCCACAGGTTCAGCCCATTACATCATGGTCAAAGTATGTTTAGATGCCCTGAGAGTCAAAGCAGTGACAATTGTCAGCTATTTAATTTCTTATTCCTTATTATTATTCCTTGAAACCCATACTCGCCGATTTTGAACGGGGGGGGTGGGGTGGGGGGGTGAGGGTGGGGGGGTGGGGGGTTGAGGGGGTGATTGAGGGTGGGGGGGGGGTGAGGAGGGTGAGGGGGTGGTTGAGGGTGGGGGGGTGAGGGGGGCTGAGGGGGGTGAGTTGAGGGTGAGGGGGTGTAAGGGGGGGGGGGGCTCCCGTCCCTCACTTTAACTGAACCACATTGTTATTGAGGCGGCCTGATCAAACCGCTGACCGCCAGCCGCAGGTTTTATACCCGACAATAAAGCCACCTTAACGATTTTCCTAATTAATAGATAACATCTCCCCACTAGATGAGAGCTGATGTATTCTGCTTCAGCTTATTCTTTGTTAACCTCCTAATTAACTTTCGCAGGTCACTCGGGTCTCCCCCAACCTAAAAGTGAAGAGAGGCTTTGTGCTGCCAGTTGTAAACTTACTTTTTTGGCCCGAACGAGAGATTAGGCACAGAAAAAAAAAAGCGAGACTCAATTTCGGGCCGATTGTGGCCGAGCACAGAACATATATTTCTGCCACGATGAGAAACCCGGTTTTGTCTTCACTATTTTCCGTGGGTAATTGCGGTTTTAGAGAGGGGTGAACTGCCTCACCGCTCTGCATTCTGAAGTAGCCACAAACCCATGTCTCATGTTAAATGTGAACTGTTAATTAACAGTGATGAAGTAGGCGAGCAATGTTGCAAATCGTCGTATTTATTTAACGAAGATTCCTGACATTGTTCTGCGCGTAACCCTAACATTAAGCCAAGATTAACATTAAGGTAACCTAGCATAAGCAACCGCCTGGTTGGAGGTTTGTATCTAAATAGAGAGGTATCAGATCCAGGTTTAAACTGGGATACAGTCAGTGGAATACACACTGCTGCTTAGGAATGTTCCCCCCTCCCTCTAGTGATGAATGGAATCCAGTATTTGGCTGTACAGTACGCGGCTTTTCCATGTCATTCTCTGCATTGAGGCAAATCAGCATTTGCAGCAAATCCTTTGCACTTTTCGTGTGCCAGGACATTCCTGCACTTGTGTCTGTAAGAAAATGCGATTTTCTCACACTCATTAGAGACGTACCTAGACGCAAGGGAGAGTCAAGCCCCTGGCCTGTCCGCCGCTCCGGCAAGTCACCCTCACAGAGCAAAAACACGGGGATGATTTTGAAAAGAAATTGACTTTTGTTTCGAGTTTGTGAAAACTCGGAATCAGGCCGGGGACAATGGGACTCCCCGCCGGGCTGAATGACTGGAGCCATCTCGAATCAGTCAGCCAAGGCACCAATTAATCCGCTCTTTGTGAGCTCCTAGCCAGATCGGCCACAGCCACCACACTGCATTGGGCCATTGTTCAGACCTTCATGTGGCGGGATTTATCCATTTCAACAGGAAAGTTTTGTCTAAAATAGTTCGAGCGGAAGTTTCTCACTGACAATTTGCCCCAAATAGATAGATTTGCCGCGGCCCGACCTGCAAAGCAGGTTCGGCAACACTGCTTGTGCGACCTGGCAGCAGTAACCCTGCGTTTTTGTTTTTAGTATTGAATGTACTCCACCGGGTAGGTACCTTTAAGGTGCCAGGGGTGGGTGAAATGTGTTATTAATGGGGAGTGGCCCTTGTGGCTGATTTAGCAATCTGACCCCCCCCCCCCCCGCCCCACACACACACGCCCCGGACTGTCACCTGTAACCCTTTGTGCAATCTCGCATTTAGTTGCTAAACACTAAAAGGTGTCGGCAAACCAGTCCAGGCTCCAGACATTTCATATCAATTCGATCGTATTTTGTAGCATTTATATGCTTAGCGCAAAATTAGGAACACTCCTAAAGATGGACTGGGATGTTTTTTCCGGGAGTCTGGCTGGTACCAGTGGGAGAATTTCACCTGGCAGGGATTTGAGCGAGTCCAGCCCACTCCGGGAGTCTCTCCCTCGATTATCGATCAGCCCGGGGCCATGATGTGGAGTGGACCTGCCCCTCGTGGCTGCGATTATTCGCTCTTCGTTCCTGCCTTAACCCTCAAGTCAATGCTCTAACGCGTCCGGTGATCCTGGCGGGAAACATGTGTGTCCCTAAACTGCATGCCGGCAGCCTGTTAAACTCCAGCGGTGTCATGCTGCCTGCTGGGCTCCAGAAGGCTTCCCCGTCTTCAATTTGTTCATACATTCTTCAGGCTTAATACCGCAGGGAGAAAAAGTCCATCTTATACTGAGTGACAGAAACAGGCTGCGGGAATCCTCCAGTAGTTTAGTTTGGATACATTTAGGCATCCACATTTATGTTTCGCAAGGTTAAGTCTAGACTTGGTTTTCTGTATCGTAATAAGACCTGCTCTCCTCGCTCTACCACATGCACCATAGTTGAAATGTCTATCCTGCCCAAAACGTCTCTTTGGTAAGTTAGATGTCTCCCTTCACTCTGCAATTAGATTTGTGCCACTGAACTGGGCTCCTGGATTAGCTGGCCCTCATTGCCCACAAGGTGCCAATTCCACTCCACGTGCGCCTGTTAATATAACGGGCCTTGCTTGGGAAAACACCTGTAATCTGAGGTCATGTGACTTGATCAGATTGATCATTCCAGCAGTGAGCACAATCTTTGGTGATAATTCACTTCGGGATGCAGATGCCAATGACTGGAATGAGGTACAAGTAAAGGTGAAGCTAACTCATTTTATTACCATGGGTGCCTTTCACCAAAGGGCTAAGGCTGTGTTGACTGACACTTGTACTTGCTAAACTGTCAATTCTCTTTCACAGCTAATTTGTATTTTATTGGTTCATGGGACGTGTGTGTCCCCTAATTGCCCTTGAGGGGGCAGTTCAAAGTCAACCACATTGCTGTGGGTCTGGAATCACTTGTAGGATTTCAGATAGGTCCTTACCAGACCAGGTAAGGACGGCAGATTTCCTTCTCTAAAGGACATTAGTGAACCAGATGGGTTTTTACAACAATAGACAATGGTTTCTTGGTCATCATTTTATTGCATTCAAATTTTACCATTTTGGGATTTGAACCCATGAACAGCATTAATCTGGGTCTCTGGATTACTAGTCCAGTGACAATACCACTACGCCCCTGCCCCCATTGTACTGTGAAATGTTTGTTGCGGTGCCTCTTGGCCGGATAGTTATTGTATATGTCGATTGGTTGTCAATTGGCTCTCCTGGCTAAAACGTTAAATTAAATGTTAATAAAGAAACATAGAATAGTTACAGCGCCATTCAGCCCGCCGTGTCCGTGCTGGCTCGCTGCAAGAACAACTCCCCTTGCCCCACGCCCACTGCATCCTTTTTAAATCTTTGGAGAATGATTCAATTCCCTTTAGAGATCCGCCGGTGAAGTTGCCTCGGCTACAGCCTCACTCAGTCAGCACATTCCAGTTCCCGCCCGGCTGCTGCCCTTGTTACATCTTTTGCCAAATCACCTTCAACCTCCGGTTGCGTGGTTTCGGACATTTCGCCTGTGGGAGCAGTTTCTGTCTATTGACTTTGTCCAGACACTCCATGCTTTTGAAGAACTCCATCGAATATCCTTCCCACCTTGTCTTCTTCAAGGGGAACAACTCCAACGTGTCCAATCTATCCACGTACCTGAAATTCCTCATTCTTGGAACCATTCCCATCAATCTTTTTCGCGCCCTGTCTATCCCCTTCACATCCTTACTAAAATGTGTTGCCTACAGTGCACCGCTTGAGGCGGATGCTGTGTCCTCCAGAGTTTTAGCGTGACCTCCATCTCTGTGTCTGCACCCTGTGCCCCGCTTTATAACGCCGTGGATCCTGTATGCTTGATCAGTCGTGCTCTCAAACTGCCCTGCTACCTTCAATGATTTGCATAAAAATATCCCTCGGCCCCCTCCCCCCCCCCCCCCCCCCCACACACACACACTTGCTCTTGCACCCCATTTAGAATTATTCCCTTTAAGTTAGATTTCCTCGCATCGGTTTTTCTTACCATGTTATTTTCTGTGGTTATCACATTCCTTGTATCCGACACAGGGCAAGAGCAGAAAGATGCAGGCTGACCCGCTGGTGTAGTACTGAAGGAGTGCTGCCCTGTTGGCGGTCCTGTCCATTGTGGTGCCAACCTCGTTCTATCTGCCTCTCCGGCGTGTTGTAAAAGATCCCATGGCTGTTTCTAAGAAAAACTGAGTTATGGTTTGCCAGTATCAATGATGGTGGTGTAGAGGTAATACCACTGGGCTGGTACCCCAGAGGCCCGGGCTAATGCTCTGAGGACACGGGTTCAAATTCATGGGATTTAAATCCAATGAACAAATCTGGAATTGAGAGGTGGCGGTAATGACGAGCAGGAAGCTATCAATCGTCTTAAATCAGGGGATCAAGGGGCTATGGGGTGAAGGCAGGAGAATGGGGATGAGAAAATATCAGCCACGATTGAATGGCGGAGCAGACTCGATGGGCCGAGTGGCCTAATTCTGCTCCTATATCTATGGTCTTATGGTAAAGGCCCAGCGAATGGCATTGAGGGAAGGAAATCTGCTGCCTTACGTGGTCTGGCCTACATGTAACTCCCGACCAATGTGGGCGACCCTTCACTGCCCTCCACAATGTGCAGTTCAAGGGCTTAGGGATGGGCAATAAATGCTGGATTTTCAGCCTTGCCCACAGGTCATAAAATATATGTTTTTACTTCTCACATTGCTGTGTGCCAATTGGCTGCTGTCTTTACAACATTCCGAAAACGTTCCGAAAAAAACTCCATCGGCGCTTTGAGACACGAGCCGTGAAATAAAGGCGATATAAATGCAAGTTTTTCTTTTCTTCTGCTTTACACACATGGTGTAAATGACCCAGGTTAAGTCACTTGATTTACATTGAAGGTAAATAAATGTTGGTATTCATTAAGTGTAAACATTAAATGCCACTGTCACTTTAAAAAAAAACATAGCATTTGTATCCATGGACAAGAGTTTAATTTGTTATTTATCGTCAAATCAATCAATCACTTAATACAACCCGGAGCAAAAGACCCGAGTTGACTCACTGAACGATATTACAACAGGAGAAGGATATATTAGAATTGACGTAGCTCAGTGTATTTCAGAACTTCCCAAAACCATTTACACTTTTCAAGCGCAGGTGCTATTGCAATGTGACAAAGGCGGCGGAGGTCACACCATAGAGTAATGCGACCATGATGTTAGCCTGTCAGTGGTGTTAGTTGAGCGACATATATTGGCCAGGACACTGGGGAGAATTCCTGTACTCTTCTTCCAAATAGTATTGTGGGATATTTGACATCCACCTGTGAGGGCAGGTGGGTTCTCGGTTCAAGGGGTCTCGATAGCACCTTAGACAGTGTAGGTCTCTCAATGTTGCGCTGCAGCCTTTTAACTTTGTCAGTCGGGAAGATGCTGGCACAGTGATGAGAGGGAAGGTGTTTGTGGGTGCATGTTGCAACAATCCACAGTAAGTAAAGCGGTTACAACGTAAAAGTGCAATTTTCTTCCAGACTGACAAAGTTAAAAATCTATTTGTAAATTAGACTGAAATCCCAGTTCAAGCGTGCGAGATTGAATTTGAAGTAAGATAAAGGTTTGTCACCAGCACCGTACATTGCAAACATGTGGTATTTTTAAGGTACAATATATTCTCATTTGCAGTCATTCTCCAAGTCAAGTCTTGCATTCGGCTATTTTCCCGATGTAGGTTATATTGTGCCTTCGACAGGTTTTTATTTGCCTGGAAGGGGAGAAGGTAGATAACGGTATCTTGGTGTCCAGGTCAAGGTGCTAAGGGTATCGCTGGAAATGCAATAGCTGGAAATGAATACACTTGTGTAGAGCATACTTTACACCAAATTCTTATAATTAGCATTACAGGTAGACCTGTTCTTTTTTTGTATCAATGAGAGACGATCAACTCTATTAGATTTGGTCAAGATGGGCAGTCTCCCAGTTAAGCACATACAGATGATCTGCAATAGGGTATACAGTAGGTTATAGTGTAACACTCCAGCTCTTTCTGATCATCTGATTTGGCATTCTGCTTTATCAAAGAAATCAACCAAGAGAGTTGCATTGATTACTTTCTGAAGTGTTTGATTTGCATTTATTGATTTTCAATGGGTTATTTAGGAGGTCTTATGCTTAACCCGAGATTAAATAAAGTATGGTGCTGGAAGACTTTCAGTCCCTGTCACGGATTTGTTCCAAGAATTTCCAACTATTTGATAGATGTCGCCCCTCAAATTAGCTTGTATTTTGTTTACCTAGGGATTGGAGCCACCGTTTTAACATATATATATATATACATACAAAGTGCACCCACTTTAAATGCCTTATCGTTCAATAAAAAAGGCTTTCTGATTGCGTCAGTCAACCAGGTGAATAGCTTGAGAGAGTTGGAAAGTTTTGAAGTCCTCCCCAATTGCCAGAGTTTGAGAAGTTAGCCCACTGAAGACTCTCATTCCCCTTGTGGGCACCAAGGGTCCTTACTAAGTGATCATACAACGTTGTATATTCTGAACAGCAAGGGGACATTGAAAGTCCCGAATAAATGATGTAGTGATAATGAAAAATCCCAGAATTATTTCAGGGGCGCCGCTTTCAGAAGGTTTCAGATGTTGGCAAGAGGTACTTGCCAAAATTAAACACACTAGACTTGTCACATTTTATATGTACATATAGTTCATGTGTGTCCTGGTTAATCCAGTCCAATTTGTTGCTACTTTCAAGCGCAATGAACAATTGGATTGATAGCATCATTTGATGTCCTGGATTACAGAAGAATATAATACCTTAACCTCAGTGATCTGTACTCAAGTTTCCAAAATGGCATTACCTTATCTTTATAATGTGAGTTTCCACAGGTCATGTGACCGACGATGGTCGATGGGGGCGGATGGGTGGAACTGGCTCCATAACTCGGAGGAGATTTCTGCTCGACACAGAACACGCTAGATAACCGAGGTCACCTAGAGGGAATCACAGTCAAACCCCACCATAGATATGGACAAGAGGACTTGCAGCAAAGTCAACCCCCATCAGTCCACCGTGACCGTAGTCCCAGCGCAAACCACTTCACCAGAACCGCGGCTCGTTATGTCGTTAGTAACGAGGCAGATTAGAAGCGCTGAAACTTTAGGAAGATTTGCTGCGCCCTAGGCCAAAGCATTCTCGAGAGCGAACAACAACAATACGCCGAGCATTTAATCACAGGCAGCAGGTCGAGTGGTAGCTCAGAGAGTGAGAGAAAGTATCGAACCTCCCACCCCCATCACAGGGATTAGTCACCTCTTGCTTCGCGGGTTACCACCGCTCAGAGGCTTGGCGAGCTCAATAAACTCTAGCAGGGGGTCTTACCTCGACAGCAGATCCTGAAGTCGGCGGTAGATAATTTAGAGAGGGATTTGCAGGTTGCATTGAATTAATGAACAGTTTCTAATAACCGTACATTGTTGTCACACTGCAAAAAAGGGGACTGTTTTCGATATTAGTAGCGCGTCAACATCATCATTGCACTTGGCTGCGACCATCCAAGGTTTGACTTGCTGCATTTAATCAGCGCCGGGCAAAACATTCAGAAGTTTATGCATCTGTTCCCTTAATGTGGGCGATATCAGCCTGTGGCAGGCGGAACTTCTACAATCAACCGTAATACCTTCTACCCAGGTTATCCATAGCTAGCCAGCAAATCAACCAGTTTACACGTGAATATCCATTTCTACTCACCGGGTGGTGTACTCTATAGCCAAGAGCTGTAGCTTTAAACTACATTTTATTGAAACTGAATAACTGTGCCAGGTTTATTGCTGGAGAGCCGTGTGGGAAGCAGTTTACATGAAATCTGCTCCTGTCCAAGCTCCAGTTTGAGAACATGGTTTAAAGTAAAACATTTTACTGCGGAGATTTTCTCTCTCTCTCTATTTGGATCAAATGACAAAGTAACCAGCTCCCTCCTCCCACTCCATTCTCCCACCCCCTCCACCACTCCGTGGAGAAAAAAAATGTCATTGTAACTTTAAAAGCTGGATGGAGCACGCTCAGAAATGCAATTGGCATCTTAAAAAGCTGAAGGGGACTGACGTAATAGTCCAATGGGGGTGATAGGAGAGGCAGTGAGAAGCACCCTGGAGACTGGGCAAGGAAGATTTACCCGGGCTCTGGGGGAAAAGATTGCTTTCCTCAGCCAGCTCCAGGAAGTCACAGCCTTCACCCGAATGCTTAGAAACAAAACGCATTAATTTGGTTCACGTTTACCGGAAGCTGCTGTTTGCAACTTCTTCTACTCTGTCCGGTCAAATTGAAAGTCAGGACTCTTGTTTTTCTCTCTCTCTCTGAAACCGCTGACAGCTCCAATCGCGACTCCCAAAGGCTTGATGGATGACGGATGGACTGGGTGAATTCATCCACCAAACGAAACCTACCCCCGCCTCACAGGGCAGAGACAGCGAGAGCTGCCCAAACTTATGGACGCCGCCAGCTTGAAGACTGAGTGGCGGGGGGATCGGCTGATTTCCTGAGAAGTTACCCTTCGGCTTGCGGTGGAGGAGCAGAGAGCCGCAGAGGAAGAAGGAGGGGGGGGGGGGGGGGCAGGTCAGCGCAGAAGGAGAGTTACCGGATTCACTGTGTGTTGGGCCGCCCTATGATAGAGCCTGCTGCAGGATAACCCGCAACAATGAGCAAGCCCGCCGGATCAACAAGTGGGTGATGTGTATTAGAAATATGAATTTGTTTTGCTGATTTCAACCTCGAGCGGGAGAAGCATCTCAACTATGTATGTTAAAATTACTGGCATTGGGATAGGTGTGTGTGTGTTAGATTTAATGACACTTTCAGCTCAGTCTGTCCTCCAGTTAAGAAGCAAACCTTGCCTTGTTGGTTATTGTTGGATTTTGCGATCAAAGTTCAGAATTTGAGTCCTGTTAACCGCTGGGCCCGCAAACTAAAATAATTGACATCTCCGCACTTCGACACAATTGCGACCGACAGCACAGAGTTTTAGTGAGTTAAAATGCGATGGGGGGTGGAAGAGAGAGGAGGTCTTTTCCAAGTTCGCCGGTCCCAGTTTTTGATGGCAAACATTTTTTAAATTGGCAGCTCGCTCCTGGCCACACGCCGATCTGATCTGTACACGGGCTCCAGGGCCAGGAGATAAAAAGTTAGCGAGGCCCAAGATCCGGGGAGGGTCCAGAAGAGTTTGTCTCCCTCTAAACTCTCATTGCACTTTTTTCTTTAAAGAGAGTGGATGTGTCCAAGGCCTGATGGTACCTTCAAAAACAACAACATTCATGCTAAACCCCTGATCTGAAGCTTCGCCCAGCAATGGGTATATTGTCTCCTGTTACATGTCAAGCACATGGGATCGATGTTTACCTTTCGAGTCCTACCTAGTGTGTTTTCACCATTTCAAATAAATCAACCAGATTTCCTCTATATTATATCCAGAATTACCAATACGTCGACTCCATGACCTAACTTTAAAGATACAGATTATATGGAGGATTATTATTGAAATCACCCATATTGTATTTCGGATAATCCATATGCGCTACTACAAAACGCTTCCCGTGGCAATGAAGCATTATTTAGTGGTAACTAATTTCTTAAACTAGAATGTAGCAACTTGATTAGGAGATTCTACATTGTACAATACTGACTCTCTTTATTTAACGCGCGCGTTCTCTGCCCCCCCCCCCCCCCCCCTCTCTCAAAGCCAGGCTTTTCAGGCCATAGCTGCTCGTTGAAGGGGGTGAAGAACAATTTCATATTTTCCTTTTTCCCAAATAGGCTGTTAATGCTGAAGGATTTGAAGTGGGGGTAATATACAGTCTACAAATCCTCGGCCACAAACAAATCGCAGGCAAATGGCCCCTGTAAAGAAATCGTCAGACAGTTTAGCCCCATTTGGATGAGATTAATCAAAATGCAACATAAACTCATTCGAGGCGTTGCTGAGGAGTTTGTAATTAAGTTCCATCGAGAATCTCATCGAATAAAGTATTTCATCCTCTGCAAAGGCGTGCACACAAGCTCAAAAAATAGGCAAAGCACCAGGGAGCTGAGCGGTTGCTGATAGTGGAAAATGCACTCTTGCCACCCAGATTATAGAAGGCACATTCATAAATCAACAACCGAGTGGAGGCTGAGATGGAAGCGAGCGCTTTGGCAAAAGTCAACGGTGAATTAAAAAATGCTTCTCCTCACACCTCGGTATAGCTAGGTTCAATGGCTTTGAAAACCGAGTTAGAGTTCAGTTCAGCGCCAGAAATAATGGAGGTTAAATACGGGGGGTGTAAATAAAGAACAAAATATGGATATTCGTGATTAGAAGAGGGTCAGGTTTCGATTAATAAATCCTCCACTAGAAGCTAATGGAAAACTATCAGCTAATGAAACTACATTGTGGTCTCCAATTCCCCAAGTTGTGTGTAGAATGCCATTGTAGGGGCGATGTTATCCTTCAGACACAGCGACCGATGTTCAGCATCATAAACAAACGTCCAAAAAAAAAGGCGACGCCGAATTGATTTTATTTCACGTGAGTTCGCCTTAAGAGATGACTCAATTGAAATGTTAACTTTAGAACCTTATCCCTCTCTTGCCAGACTGGGAAAAGTTACTGCTCCAGTTCAATCCAGTCTTCTCTTATGTAATTTGTGCCTTGTTTAGGCGCAGGGCTTTCCCTTCCCACTTTCTGCCAATGAAAATAATTATTTCCAGTGGGTATTTCTTTGTTAAATTCCTGAGCTATGGTTTGCTAAGTGCTCTGAAGCAGAATAGCCAAGTTGACTTTGTTTTTATTGATGGGCTGTGGAGACATGGCGAGTTTATTTTGTTGTTAACTCTGCCTGCTAGTTTATATGGAGCACAACAAGGGCGCTGTATGGGTGGCAATATAAACCGGCTCGTCCCCCCAACAATCACTTTGCTCAAATCAAAGATAACTTCTTTCAGCGGCTTATACCGTTGAGGGTAATTACAGTAATAGAATATGCCATATACTTTTAAGTAATAATTACGCACAATAAGTGTCAAATGACCCCCTACTGACAGAAGTTAAAGGCATGTTTCCTAGTGAATAAAATCGTGTTTCTTTTTTACATTTTACACATGGCAAGACTAAAGCAGTCGATCGCCCGATTAGACACTTTGCTGCTGTGTTGATAAATGGATACTGGGTGAAAATTCCTCTTCACTTTCGAACTCGCTCTATTTGCCCCCAATTGGTTCAGGTTGTATCACTAACGCGTGTAAATGTGATATTATAACGAAGGAGCCTAGAAACAAAGAGGTTGTTCTGCAGGGAATCGTGTGTTTTGGTTTGGAATGAAACTGAAAAGCGCCTGACGCGGTTACATTGTATTAAACAGCATTGGAAAGAAGGATATTCAGTTGTAAGTCATAAAGCGAGCGTTGCTGGAGTGAGAATCCTTAAAACGACTTAATAGTTCAGCTTATAGATAGGCGGTTTCTTAAATGTGTCTTCTTGTATAAAAGAGAGGAGAAGCGTTGAGTAATTACTTAAAGTCCTTGGATTTGTTGATTTTTCCAACATTATATAAAATTTCTACCTGATCGTCATGGTATTAATGTTCGCAAGGAACCGCGGGGTTCCAGAGAGTTTTGATCATTAAAACACCCGAGATCTTTTTTATTTCCCCCTCACAAAATCTATTTACACCTCACCGAACGTGAGCTGACATGTTTAAATTGGCGAAGTTACCAACAGCACCCACAAAGAGATACATCTGGTATCAGTGTGTTTGATTTTTCCAACGTTGGAAAGTTAACGTGTGGGCAGGGCCCTTCCCAGGCCAGCTGCAATTGACGCCAAGACGATTATACCTGCTCCCTGTATATCGATTGATTTTCCCTGGATGCATTCTGGCGTTTCCGAATTCCCATGCTACTGTTTTTGACGGGTCACTGGTAAATCAATGGGCAGGTGGGAACATGTTCACATAATTACACATCGACCAAATTATTTCACTTCCACTAGACGCTGACGTTTATGCAGATATCCGACAGAATAACTGTTTAAGTCAGATTTGACGCTCTATACCTTTCCTGTCCTGGCTCATTGTGCTACTTTTGAATTCCCATCTTTGGAGAAAGTTTTAATCCCCCCCTCTCTCCCTCACTATAGTCCCTTTTTTCCCTCTTCTTCATCTCTTGTTTAGCAGCTGTCGGGGCTCATTTAAAAAAAGTCATGACAGCTTGTCTTCATTGGGAGCAGTCAGGGAGTTCAATGGGAAATCATTAACTCAACACGTTCTCCCCAATGTCTCGGTCTCGCAGTTTGGCCATCCCAGACATTGTTGTAGCTCCCGCTGTCTGTGCAAATCCAAGTTCCCAAGGTCCCCGCCTTTTTTACATTCCCATGGTCCTGCCAACGCAACCTTGCGCCAGAAAGATTCACACAGACGCATCGTGCTGAGCAACCGCCCCTCAAGGTGCGGCAAGGGCCCCGGGACAATGCTTGCGCATTACAGTGCTGTGGACATCTCGACTAATGAGGCCTTTCCGGCATCACAGAGGATGGACTTCTCAATAGTTTTTAAACATGAACTGACTAATCGGATAAAGGACCAAGTTATTGCAAACTATGAGCGCAAACTTAAACTTGCAATTTTCCAGCCCCAAGAATTAAATATTACACCCATGGTTTTTCTCTCGTCTTTTATGCCAATTATTTTCCGGACAGTAAACATTTGTTCTGGAGATGTGGAGAAGGATTTTTGTCCTGTCCCTATTTTTCCTGAGCAGTTGTTGGCGCGCCGTCTCCTTGAGGTTCCTGGTGCCAATGAGGCACCCGGCCATGTCAGACCCTGAAGTCCCCTTCACCCGCAGCCTCACCTTTACTCTCTCTGCATTTCCCAATCAATGAACGATTGCCCCGAAGGGGCAGGTTGACACATTGAAGGGACATGGCTGGCGAATTGTATTCAGCGGGTCCAATGAAGGAACACACGCGTGAGTGTGTTAAACAAAACCTTCTAAAATAAGCCAACGTTCCTATACTTTCCCCAAGCCATCGGCCATTCAAAACGTGCTTTATATATATTTTAAATATTTTCATTCCCCCCCCCCCCCCCCCCCACCAAAGAAACTAAAACAGAGAGTCGTTTCTGGCCGTTTAAATGTGACATAAGATCACAACGTTAAGGGGCAATCTTGTTCTTTAACATCACAAGCTGACTGAACGAACACAAGGAACACTGCTGTCCAACTCAATAGGGACACGCAGCCACAGAATGGCTGTTGTTTTTTGGTGAGAAAGTAGGTCGATTCGATAAAACCCATTTCATTTCCCCGAAAGATCTCGGTCTTCCTCAGATGTATACATCCACACTGGTCGCTGCAAATTGCGTTCAGTTAATGCTGCTTTAAGCCTCTTGTTTATACAATCACTTCCTAGTACAATGAAGGAATCTCATTGCTGCAAATCTCCCGGTTTGATACTAATTAATCCTGATTGATTACTAATGTTACATGCAATGTGGCTGAAAGTACCTCTTTGTTGTTAGGAGTTCGAACCTGTGGCATATAAAATGATTTCGTTAGAATCAAAATGATAAGATGTCAGAAATCAGTGTTTTAGCCTCTGGTGTAATTTATTTCGTCTCAGTCTGGGACACTTGAATTAAACTTGAAAGGACAAACCTGTGGCTAAAGGAATTCGAATATTATACCTCTGTTTTATTACCAAGGCGTCAGGAAAGGCTCCAATACTTCATCGAGAGGGCAATCGCCTCATGATTCGTTTAAGAAAAAAAAAAGTTTAATTCAAGATTGGGCCTTGTTGGGACCCAGCACCACGTTAGATTGTGATTCTGCTTTGAGATGACCTGTGAGCCCGGTCGACGGGAGCTTTATGTTCAAACGTAAACAGACCAATTTGGCTTTTTTTAAAGGTCGAATTTTGGACATTCCGTGCAAGGTGTGCGGGGACCGCAGTTCCGGTAAACATTACGGAGTTTACGCTTGTGACGGATGCTCGGGGTTTTTCAAGCGCAGTATTCGCCGGAACAGAACTTATGTCTGCAAATCAGGCAACCAGGTACATACCAACACTGAGAGCCACAGGGTTGCTTTGCACACCGTGTGCTTGGGGTGGAATAAAATAGACAGGAGCCTCCCTTTTTAAAAAAATGCAACAAAAGTACTTTATTTATTTTTTCAAAACACACGCGATGCCCCAGAGAGCGGCTTTTCAAATGTCACTTCAAAAACCAAAAGGGGCACCTTAGTTAGATTTTCTATATTTTCATCTCGCACCCTTTAGATAAGGTGACTGTGCCCAAGTTACACCTCGTTCAGGTATTATTGGGTATCCATAAAGTAGGATTTGGAGTGATAACGGCTCTGGGTTCTGGCAGTGAACAATGCACCAGATTATTTCCATTCCTGAAAACAAATGAGTTCATCTTCTTGTTCAAAGAAGACAGGACTGACACCCCCCCCCCCCCCCCCTCCTCCTCTTATTGGTTACAAATTGGGGTGGTGGTCGCAAAATATTTATTGGTCTCTTGCCTGCCCTTTATGTAAATCGTTGATGAGACGGATTGGGGAGTGGGGAGTTTAACACTCTCCCCTGCCTAGGAGAGGCACTGCCAGAATCTCCAAAGTTTGAACATGTTTGTTGGGGCTCCTTTGACTAGTGCAGCTCGTAACTCTGGTCAGTCTCAGGGTTCATAGTGTGCACCCACATTTAACATTAGTCTCTGGCATATGTGACTTAACGTTTCAAGGGAATTTGCTACTGAATAGCCCGCCTGTCTTAAAAATAATAATAATCTTTATCAGTGTCACAAGTAGGCTTACATTAACACTGCAGTGAAGTTACTGTGAAAATCCCCTAGTTGCCACATTCCAGCGCCTGTTCAGGTGCACAGAGGGAGAATTCAGAATGTCCAATTCACCTGACAGCACATCTTTCGGGACTTGTGGGAGGAAACCGGAGCACACGGGGAGAACGTGCAGACTAACGATCACATTTACACGTTCACCTTCCTTAGAGCATTTGAAGTTGCAAAGCAAGTTTGCAACTAGCCGAGTCCTCACGTCTAAATACGAGTGCGATTTAAAATGAAATATGTTTGACCCCGGTGAGGTATTTCGTGGTTCTTTATTTTGTTGTTATTATCTTTTGAAGGGGGGTTGTCCTGTAGACAAGACTCACAGGAACCAGTGCAGAGCCTGCCGGCTCAAAAAGTGTCTTGAAGTGAACATGAACAAGGACGGTAAGACTTTGGATGTCAGATTCCAGGGCCCGCACCTGCCTGACTGTGTGGCGTTTTCTTCTGTGCAAAGTGAAACAGGGATTAACAGTGTTCCTTTTTAATGCTGTACACCTCGCCCCACATATCTCACTCTAAAAAGTGCATTGTACTTTAAACAAATCCTGTCCGAGATCGAAAAGACACCCGTTGGAATCTTATTAAGAACAACACCAAAAAAAGGAATCAATTTTTCCCCAGAACATCATGTGGATGTCATAAAACCCGTCAGGGCATCGAATTTACTTGATCCCCTCCCTTATCGCTGTTCGATCTCTTTTCCTTAATTACTGAAATGTCCACTTTCAGCTGAAAACTATCACCTCCTAAAAGCTGGGGGCAAAATCCTGGAACTCCCTCCCTAACAGCATAGTGGGCGTACCTACAACCCAGGGACTGAAGCGGTTCAAGAAGGCAACTCACCGCCACCTTCTGAAGGGCAACTGGGAATGGGCAATAAATGCAGGCCTAACCAGCGATGCCCACATCCTGTAAATGAATTTTTAAAAAAGAAAATTCCTCACACATCGCCCCAATTGTTGGGGGAGGGGGGTCTCTTTTGTTCCATTGCTATTGGTGGACTTGGCTCTGTGAAAATTCGCTTCCCGAAGTTACAATAGCGATTACACCTGATAGGCATTGCACTGCTTGTGCTTTGGGGCGATGGGAATGCAAGCCATTTGGTCCATACACGCACGAGCAACGCAATCTATGTTTTCCGTTCTCGGCCCCGCACCATCCAGTTCTTGTCAAATTGCGACACGTGACACATCAAAATATCAAACCGAATCTCCTTGTGGTGAATTACGTGTTGATTTCAATGTATTTCCTTCACCAGGATTTAATGTCGCTCCTCTTCAGGTTGAAATGTCTTTTTTGTGAGTTTCAATCCGTCCCTTCAGCTGGACAAGGCAATGGATTCATTTCTGTGCACATGTCTTTCAGAGTGGGAAAGCATTATTTCTGCTGAAGCTGGTTTTGAGCGGAAAACCGGGCATGGTGTTTTACCGTATATATTATATATATATAAATATATAAGAAGCTATAATATTTCTGTCCACACCCCCCCCCCCCCCCCGAACATTTTAAGTTAGGCAGGGGAAGATGCATCAACACAATGTAAAGTAAGCAGGAAAATTTGGTTTGGGATCAGCCCGGAGTTATACTACTTCCCTTGTCAAGCCCTGGCATTTTCTGCTATCTTATATATGTCTACTGTCTTTATGGCTGAGTGCGTGTGTATCTCTCCCCCCGATTCCCTCCCTCTCAGTGCCCTCTGTCACACCCTGGTCCCCTAATGCTCCAGTTCTCTGGTTGCTGTTCATCTGAAACTGGACATCGTGTGCCCCGGGGAAGTGTATGACACATGAACATGTTTAAGTCGCATTTCCATCCACTCATTCCTTTGGCCGCAAGCATTTCAGACCAAACCGAAGATCGGCCTCATGCTGATTACCTGGAGATTTCCCGCCCAGCTGACAAGTCCACGATTCCACCTCCCCTCGACATGGGTTGAAATTCACAAATTTTTTCTATTCCATTAATCGGCACCATTAAAGCAGCTCGACAAGGTGTGATTGGGAAAGTATATCCCAGGTTAATATACTCATGGGTGTCTTTCAATTGGTCTGTTTTTTTTAATGATGAAGATATTTGGGTCTGACGTTTGTTATCCGCAGCGGTCGAGTTGTTAACATTTACTGCACAGCCGTGTGGGATATGCGGCGATTTCCGCATTGCACGTGTTTAGAAATGTTTCACCTGCTCTTTGTATCCAAGCAGTGTCCATTGAATTAGATATTGGAAATGATCTGTGCTTTCGTTATACTTGATTTAACACTTAAATCCCACTGTCATCACACCAGAAGGCCCCGGTTACTCCTGGAATGGTTTATTAGACAGTTATTATCAGAGTTTGTAATTATAGTTTGCTTAATCAATATATTCTACACGGCAGAGGGAAACTGAGGTGCTGAGATAACTCTTGGGCCTAAATCTAAACTGAGCCAAAGACTGAACTGTGCAATGGGCAGCTGAATGTTTAAACAGAGGCCAGGCCGTCCCTTTAACCACAAATCGCCCAAAAATGATTGGACGCCATTCTCAACGTGCCTGGCTTTAATGTTGCGAAACTTATGTTTCTGATTCTAGCATTGTTTATTTTTGTTACTCGGTTCTGTTTGCTCACGGCGGCGGCGTGATCCCTTAGATAGTCACACAGAATTAGGAAGTCAGCAGAAACCCCACCGCCCGAACGGTCTCCTCGGTGCTGCCAAATCTATGATTTTATGGTGAATTGCCATTTTGTAATATCACCCAATTGTAATACCGGTTACCTTCAAGAGGGAAAATCACCTCCGAACTATATTCACTTTTTAAAAAAAGCACATCAGATTTGATTATTTGGTGTACCATAGAATTTACAGCGCAGAAGGAGGCCATTCGGCCCATCGAGGCTGCATCGACCCTCTGAAGGAGCACCCCACCCAGGCCCCCGCCCTATCCCCGTAACCCCACCTAACCTTTTGTTTTGGACACTAAGGGGCAATTTAGCATGGCCAATTCACCTAACCTGCTCATCTTTGGACTGTGGGAGGAAACCGGAGCACCCGGAGGAAACCCACGCACACACGGGGAGAACGTGCAGACTCCACACAGGCAGTGATCCAAGGCCGGAATTGAACCCGGAACCCTGGAGCTGTGAGGGAGCAGTGTGTTGGAAGTTGTGGGCCCGGTTTACACTCATTAACCAGGAATACCTCCTTGTCAGCTGAGTGATTTGCCCTGATGATAATGGTGTCTGTATAAACGCTCAACCATGTTCAAATTTTGGTTTGCTCCAATTTAATGGTGCTGAGATCCACCAGAATTAGAGTCAGACTAAAGATCGTAAGCTCCAGGCGGCTTTCCCCATAGCTCATTTCTTTTACAGTTGGGAACAATCTTTGTATCCTTGCGGAGCCTGTATCCTTTCCAAAGCATGTATGTTCATTTTGAAGTGTGTTGGAGAAAACAGTACACAGGATTCCAAAGGTAGTACTGCATTATAACTTTGTATCCAATTAATTCTACTCTTCTGGCCCTGGATGTTAACGTTCTATATGCTTAATGACATTGGCTCAAGGTATACTCCCAGGTTCATTTAAGGTATTGCTGTAATAATTCTACATTCATATGTACTTATATTCCCCATGTTTCATCTAATAGGCATATTTTAAACCATTCCCCATTTTGCTTCTCATAAGCAACTGATTTAAGTAATTTTTTTCTGTAAATCACCAGCTGGATACTATATTTTTACAGCTTTCACTACTTTATTGTAACTTTCCAATTTAACAAATTCACAATTCTCTTCTACATCTAGAATATTTACGCAGATAAGAAGCATCAAGGGCCAAAGAACTGACCAAATTGACATTCCAACCCATCACCCCCGCCCCCACCTGAGACAACAATCACACGGGATTCCTACTTATGATCCAATATTTAATCAAATGAATTTCTCTTCCTTAGAATTCTTCTTTTTGGTTTTAATACAAGTTTTTAAGGTGGAACCTTGTCAAAGGCCTTCTGGAAATCCAGGTGAACATAAGAATGCAAACAGGAGCAGTAGAAGGCAATAGGAACCCTTGCTCCACATTCAATAAGATCTTGACTGTCTCCCTACATCAACTGCACAATCCCTCCTCATTCCCACATTCCTTGATTCCCTTAGTGCCATCTCTACCTAAATAAATGATCACAGTACGAAGTCTTACAACACCAGGTTACAGTCCAACAGGTTTGTTTCGATGTCACTAGCTTTCGGAGCGCTGCTCCTTCCTCAGGTGAAGGAGCAGCGCTCCGAAAGCTAGTGACATCGAAACAAACCTGTTGGACTTTAACCTGGTGTTGTAAGACTTCCTACTGTGCTCACCCCAGTCCAACGCCGGCATCTCCACATCATAAATAAATGATCAACTAAGCTGCAACAACTATCTGGAGAAGGGAATTATAAAGATTTAGAACTGAGTGAAGAATTCCTCATCTCAGTCCTAAACCCGTTACCATGTGTGACTCTTTACCCACGGGAAGCGGGAAGCATCCTCTCAGCATTACCTTCTCAAGAATTTTATGTTCAGATCACCTCTTATTCTTCTAAACTCTGGAGTCCAGAGAATAAAAGGTCATCCCAGTCAATCTCTTTGTCCCTTCGTAGTACCAGAACTGGAATATTGCAGAGAAACAGACATGCTGTCGAAGCCTTTCATCTTGCACTCCTCAGGACAGATGCAGGAATGCCAAATTTCAAAGCAAACAACAATTTGTTCTGTATGAGAAAAAGGATGCTGATTGGTTGGCAGGTTAGCTCTGATTGGTTAAGACATTGTCATGGAGATTGCACCAGGGAGCTGTTGTCAGGTATGCTAAGAATTACACTGCAATCAATTGGAGATTACCAGTCAAGCTCACACTTACCTTGCTTAAGCTTCATATATTCATCTTTGTTCTTTGCAGGCAAAATGAATAAGTCCAGGCAGCGTATCTTTTTGAATAAAGAAAAGCGTGGAGGAAGTAACCCACTGGTGCATTAGCAATGGCAATGTCTCAAGCCATCAGAGGCGACTTGCCAACCAATCAGCATCTACTTTCTCATTGATTGTCGTTCCCTTTGGAATTTGGCATTCTTGCCTCTGTCATGCTGAGTATAAGACCACCAACATTTGACAGTATGTCTTTTGTTTCAGCAATGCTCAATCTCTATAGCTTCTATAGCTCTTGGGGCTGAAGTGATCAAGGGTTATGGGGGGGGGGGGGGGGGGGGGGGGGGCGGGCGGGGAGAGGCGGGATCAGGGTATTGAACCTGATGATCAGCCATGATCATAATGAATGGCAGAGCAGGCTTAAAGGACCAAATGGTCTCCTCCTACTTCTATTTTCTATGTATGTTTCTCTGCAGAGGACGGTAAATGGCATTGTAAACCTTACTGCAAGGAGAAGTTGCAATTTACTTTATAGAATGAGGTTTCATTTATTTGGCACTTTTCAGATCTTCAGTCATCCTTTTAAAAAAGAAAGCCAATTAAGTACTTTAGCAAAGGAAAAACAGCAGCATATCTGTGCACAACAAGCTTCTGAAAACAGCAATGTGGATTCAGAAACCTGTTCTAGGTTTTGGTGATAGAATGGCATGTATTGGCCAGAACACAGAGGAACCCCTGTTATATTCACGCCACACAAGTGCCAGGCAATGACCTTCTCCTACAAGAGAGGATCTGATTGTCGCCCCTTGACACTCAATGGCATTACCATCGCTGAATCAACATCCTGGGGGTTACCATTGATCAGAAACCGAATTGGACTAGCCACATTATTAGTGTGGCTACCAGGGCAGTTCAAAGCTAGGAATCATACAGCGATAACTCACCTCCTGACTCCCCAAAGCCTGTCCACCATCTACAAGGCAGAAATCAGGAGTGTAATGGACTACTCTCCACTTGCCTGGATGAGTGCAGCTCCAACAACACTCAAGGAGCTCGACACCATCCAGGACAAAGCATCACACTTGATTGCCCCCCCTCCCACAAACATTCAATCCATCCACCACCGACAAACAGTGGCAGCCATATGTACCATCTACAAGATGCACTGCTGTAACTCACCAAGGTTCCTTAGACAACACCTTCCAATCCCGCCACCACTACCATCAGAAGGAAAAGAGCAGCAGATACCTGAGAATGCCACCACCTGGAGGGTCTACTCCAAGTCACTCACCCCCCTGACTTGGAAATATATCACCGTTCCTTCACTGTGGCTGGATAAAATCTTGGAACTCTCACCTCAAGGACTGCAATAGCTGCTAGTAGGCAGCTCACCACCACCTTCTGAAGGGCAGCGATGGTTGGGCAATAAATGCTGGCCTAACCAGTGACGCCCAAATCCCTGTAAACGAATAAACCAAAAACTTGCTGTGTGTGGAAGTTTACTGTGGGCAAATTGACTGACTGGTTTCCTGCATTACAGCAGGGACCAATCTAAGGGCTGTTTAGCACAGGGCTAAATCGCTGTCTTTGAAAGCAGACCAAGGCAGGCCAGCAGCATGGTTCAATTCCCGTAACAGCCTCCCCGAACAGGTGCTGGAATGTGGCGACTAGGGGCTTTTCACAGTAACTTCATTTGAAGCCTACTTGTGACAATAAGCGATTTTCATTTTTTCAAAAAAAGCTCTTCATTGGCTGGGAAGCAGTTTCAGATGGTCTGAAAATTACGAGCAGCACTATAGAAATGCAAGTGATTTCCCGGATCCAATACCCTTTCCAATGGCGCCATGAGTTATTCTGTATCTAATGGAGGGGGGGGGGGGGCACTGGATGCTGGCTTCTGTTTAATATTTCATTCAAAAAGCAGTTCCTTGGATTGTCCAGCAGTCCCTCAGTACTGCATCAACCATGGGATTAAATTTACATTGTTCTAATTTAGAGGCAAGATTGGTACCTTTGAACCAAAGGCTAACAGCTATTTGTAATACCCTCGAAGCAATGGGGGAAATTGACTTGTAGCTTGTAAAACATTTAGAGAGAGGAAAATGTCACCATCTGTTTATGTTTTGCTATTCTGGCACAGGTAAAATGTGCTTCCCAATCTATAATTGCATACCCTTCTGGACTAATCCTTTGTAGAATTGTTATTATTCCACCCGTTGCCCATCTGAGGCTAACAGAACTGTTGTTGCCCCATGATATATGTCCTCATTTAAAATATGAGTATTGCACAATTTCCTCCAGTCCTGTATAAATTCTTCTGCCCCCTAATGATAGATTCATGAAGAAAGCGGGTGCCCTCTAGGTTTCTGCCCTATTTTCCGAACTACACTAAGCTGTCCGGCCAAAGGGACTTATTAGTCTGAAATTCCCTTAATCTTTGCGAAGCAAAGAAATTCGAGAAGGAATGAATGGGTTAAAGTACACCTGATTCACGGCGCTCTGCCTCCTCCAATGGTCTGTTCTTGTGTGTTTTCCCTCATAGCTGTGCAGCACGAAAGAGGACCGAGGACATCAACCATAAGGAAGCAGGTAGCCCTGTATTTCCGGGGGCACAAGGAGATCAATGGAGGAGTCACCCCATATCCAGCCACCGCTTTACCCGGACCAGCTTTCTTCACCGCCGTCACCCAGTTAGAAACCCACAACATCGATCTCACTACCGGGTCTGATCGCCAGGCGCTGGTGGGGTTACCACAGCCAACTCCAAAGGTAAATGACCTTCAAACAACAGCTGCTTTCACATGGCAACAGAGTCAATGACGCCGTGGGGAAATTGATGCAAGTTCAGTCATTGCTACAACCGTAACTCAGTGTGGCCAGGTTCTGTCTGCGGAAGTGTTGGTATTCAGCCAAATATTGGACCAATCAGAAAGGGAAGCCAATTTACCTCATAACTAAAACCTACGTCTTGCTCCAATTTACTTTGTGGTGAGCAGTGCAGGTTAGGTGGACTGGCCGTGCTAAATTGTCCCTTTCCGCCCATATTGCCCTTTACGGTCCAAAAAGGTAAGGTAGGGTCATGGGGATAGGGCGTTGGTAGGGTGCTCTTTCTGCACTATAGGCCCCACTCCCCCGCCGCAACCCGCATTCATCATCGCCAATCCACCTAATCTGCACATCTTTGGACAGTGGGAGGAAACCAGAGCACCCGAAGGAAACCCACACAGACACGGTAGAGAAAGTGCAGATTCCACACAGATATATGCACATTGACACACAACTCTCTCTCTCTCTCACACACACAATCCCCACACCCATGTCAACATGTCTCCCGAACTAAAAGTCCCACTCCAGAAGACCTCACCTCCAGTGCGGTATTGAGCGAATGCTGCACTGTTGGTGGAGCTGTTGTTCCCATGCGCCGTCAAACGGAGGCTCGATTTGCCCTTCCGGGTGGATGTAAGAGGTCCCAAGGTACTACAGTGAGAGCATGGGAGTGAATGCCACTCCCCTGGCCAAGACCAGCCCCTCCATCAGCATTACTAAAACAGAATCTCTGTTCATGATCACCTTGCTGTGCACACCCTGGCTACCGCGTTTCGCACAGGACCAGGGTGACCACACTTTAAAAAAAAGACACCATTGGCTGTAAAGGGGTTTATGAGGTCCCGAGGTCAGGTATTTCTTTTTCCACACACATACGCGGAGAGGCTATTTGACAGAATGATATTTGTTTGTAGACATTTGGTGTAATATAAGGACGATGGCAATAGTTTATAGCAGCAAATGTCTATTGTTGTTTGCTATAGCTGCAGGGTGAACCCACGCTAACCCCATGTGAAAAGATTATCAGTTGACTAATCCGTCATCGGAATATGGAAGCGCGGCAGTTCACTTTTCCCTTTGTGGCGCTGTGCTGCAAACCAGCTCCCATTGATTGCAGCACAATATATCTGACTACAGTAAAATGCTGATTGACTCCAGTGCAAGACGATCCCAGAACTGAAAACGATCCCAGTTAGCGGGGCCAAGAACTATCCGGCAGCCTGAGCCCCAACACATCCCGGTGGCGAAATTATATCAGAACTCGGTTCTCAGGCTCAAGCCTCGTTGGGACAGTTTAAAAAAAAAGACTTTTGTGTGAATACATAACTGCTATTGTTTTAATATCAGCTCGGGTTTTACAATCGCAGGGCATATTGTTTGCTTTGCAAAGTGTTTGTATCAATTTACTCCAAGCAGTCGGTGCAGACGTTGTATTCCGGTAAACACCAATTTCTCTCTTGTTGGTTGTTGTCAATGTGGAGCTGTGGTGTGGGGGGAGGGGTCGACCACATTGCTCTGGATCTCTGTGAGGGGTTGATGCTGTTTCAGTTCTGACTTTGCAGCCCCCCCTCAGCACACTATCACCAACTCCACAGACTCCAGGACTCTGCTGTCGCAGCTCCCAGGGGCCTGCACACAGAGGTGGGTGGCTCCCTGCAGTTTCAGGAAAGCGGACCCATTGCCAAGTAACTCCAGCAGGGTTCATTTCGAATTTGAAAAAGATGGGTTTGCAGTGTGCTGCAGACCGTCGGGGTTTGGACAGGGCTGGATGAACCGCTGCTGCACTCGGTTTTTACAATGCTAGATTTCACATTATTATTTGCTTAAAGCATTTAAGATATTTATGTGAACCTGTGGTGTCTGGCGGTACCGGCCCTGAGTTCCTTTTGATTGAAGCTAGTGGGCTGCCCACTTCTAGCCTCCTGTTTCACCCTCTACATTGGTATCAAGTTGCCCTCTTGGCAATCCGTACTACAACGACCTGCATTCAAGGCTTACGCCAAATGCATGGCTCATAATACAGCAAAGAACAAAACTGAACACAGGACCAACACAGGAAATCTAAAAAGGACAATAAGAGCGACAAAGTGTGAGAGTAAAAGCTAACGTAAAAGAGAACTCGAGAGTTTGTTTTTTAAATCATATAATACAATAGCCCAAAGTATGTGCAGGCTAGGTGGATTGGCCGTGTTAAATTGCCCCTTAGTGTCCAAATATGTGTAGGTTAGGTTAAGGGGTTATTGGGGCAGGACGGCGGTGTGGGCTTGGGTGGGGTGCTCTTTCAGAGGGTCGGTGCAGACTCGATGGGCCGAATGGCCTACTTCTGCACTATAGGGATTCTATAAATAGTCGTCAGAGGAAGGGCGAAATCAACCTGGAAACAAACATGAGATTTTCTTGCAAAGGCAGAGGGAATGGCTGAGGTACCGGAGAACCATAGAATTTACAATGCAGAAGGAGGCTATTTGGCCCATCGAGTCTGCACCAGCCCTTGGAAAGAGCACCCTACCCAAGGTCAACACCTCCACCCAATCCCCATAACCCAACCTAACCTTTTGGACACTAATGGCCAATCCACCTAATGTGTACATATTTGGACTTTGTACTAGATAAGTACATTGCATCTTTGTGCCACAGAATGATATAGTTCCGAAAAAGGCGATTCATCCATCATGGCTGTCCCAGCTTTTTGGTAGAGCCATTGGGTTAGCTACACTCCCCTGTGGTTTGTCATAGCCCTGTAAAGACATATTCTTCAGAAGTTATCCAATTCCCTTCTGAAAGTTACTTCTCAATCTACTGCCACTACCTGTCATGCGGTGCTGTCCACATCACAACTCACCCTATAAACATGGTTCCCTTCATGTTGCCTCTGCTTCTTCCCTCCCCTCCAATGCTGTACATCTGTGACTGGACATCACCACTTCAGCTATTAAAAACACATTATCAAGGAAAAGCTATCAATGTTAGTCATGATATTGAGTACCACATTAAGCCTTCACTTCACCTTCTCTGTCCTAAGGAGGACACACTCAGCTTCTCCAGTGTCTCAACTTAAATGAAACCCTTATCCTCCAGTTCTTTGATGAATTGGAAGATTGTGACGAGAGCTTTTTCAATTTCCACCTTTACTTCCCACAGTAAGATCGGATGCAACCCCTTTGAAATATGTAATGTTTCAACTTTGTGGACTGCCATTTTTTAAAGCTTCTCCTCTGGTCAAAATCCCTGTAAAGGCCAATAATCTTTGAAAAGAGATGCATTTCCCAAACAATCAACTGAAATAATTGAAGGATAAAATGTCATGTTTTTAAGATTTTTACTGTAACAAACAAACTTAAACCAATCCATATCAAACATTATTTAACAGGCTACAAATATGTCAAACTAAAGGAAATACTTTGGCATTGACTAATTTATGCCGTTGAAATATGTCTTACAATTAATTTTGCTGTGCACCACACTTCTAGCAGATATCTAGAATTACAAGATCAAGTCCCAAGTTACCAAGCGATCCACCAATGGTGACACATTACTGCTGCCTCACAGAGCCAGGCACCTGGGTTCAATTCTGGCCTTGGGTGACTGTCCGTGTGGAGTTTGCATGTTCTCCCTGTATCTGCACGGGTTGCCTCTGGGTGCTCCAGTTTCCTCCCACAGTCCAAATATGTGCAGGTTAGATGGATTGGCCATACCATATTACCCCTTAGTGTCCAAAAGATGTGCACGTTAGGTGGGGTTACGGGGTTGCAGCGGAGGTGCTCTTTCGAAGGTTGGTGCAGACTCGATGAGCCAAGTGGCCTCCTTCTTCATTGCGTGGATTCTGTGAGAAGTATTTAAATAGAGCGTGCCACACCAGGTCAAATTACTTTGAAAATGGTCCAATTCAGTCTGAGTATTCCAGAACCAACTTCCACCAGCAAGGCCCCTCTTAGTGACTCCTTGTTCCTTAAATTTGCAGACATTCCATCTACTCTGTTTTCTTTTAGTCAATCAGCTCTCACCAGCATCCTGCTTGGTTGCTAACACAAAGGCTGTATTTTTCTGTTCTTCACAACAGTAGCTGTGTTATTTCTCCCTCTTTATGTCTGTCTCCAAAACACAGCTGTCCATTTTCTGTGTCAGGTGTAAAAACTGCCACTTATGAGACAGTTGATAGAAGGCGGAGACTTTTTAAACATAGCCACTTTCCATTCGTAACCATTTATTTTTTATCCTATCTAATATTGCTACCACCTCCCCGTTTACTGTGAATTTGACAGTACCCTCTCCTTTCATGAAGATCTTGATCAGTGTATTTCCAGATCAACAAGGCAGGAAGCAGGGCTGAGTCTAGTTTGGGGAATGAAGTAGGGCATATAGTGTAGCTTTCAGTAGGAGTGCATTCTGAAATCAGTGATCACAATTTCATCAGACTTAGAATAGATATGGAAAGGGACAAAGCATAATAAGCTTTAAAAATAGTTAAATGGAGGGGGGGGAGGGGCTTCAAAGTCAGTAAATTGAAAGGAGATCTGGCCCAGGTGGATTGGAATCAAAAACGTGAGAGCATAATCAGCAACTAAACATAATCTTCAAAGAGAGAATATTTTGTGTACAGAACTGACATATTCCCATGAGGGGTCAGGAAAAGGCACTCAAAGCTAAAC
Source organism: Scyliorhinus torazame (assembly GCF_047496885.1). NCBI lineage: Eukaryota > Metazoa > Chordata > Chondrichthyes > Carcharhiniformes > Scyliorhinidae > Scyliorhinus > Scyliorhinus torazame. The sequence goes on from NC_092710.1 coordinate 296,176,485, forward strand.
TTCCCACTTTGTTTAAAGATACAGAGGTTAAAATGAGATAGAATTCCTACAGTACAGAATGAGGCCATTCAGCCCATTGAGGTTTCTCTGACCCGATGAAAGGGCACTCCACCCAACCCACTTCCCCACCCTATTCGTATAACCCCTTAACCTAACCAACATCCCTGGACAATAAGGGGCAAATTTAGCATGGCCAATCCACCTAACCTGCACATCTTTGGTCTGTGGGAGGAAACTGGAGCTCCCGGAGGAAACCACGCAAACACGGGGAGAATGTGCAAACTCCACACAGGCAGTCAACCGAGGCCGGAATTGAACCCCGGTCCCTGGCGCTGTGAGGCAACAGTGCTAGCCACTGTGCTGTCATTCCATCCCAGTTGCAAGGACAATTATATTTAATACAATAAAGAAGCAAGATGAACATAAAAGTATGGAGGCGAGTTAAAAGAGGGCAAAGACAAAAGCATTGAAATAGATTAGATGCTAATAAAAGCAGGAGGCCAAAATTCCTTTGTAAATACATAAATATTAACGGATAGGGAAAATTTGACTCTAATTAGGGGCTAAAATGGAAATCTCCTAGCAGAGGCAAAATGTATGGCTCCACTTGCCGGCCTGAACACCATAACCCTTAATCCCTTTATTCTTCAAAAAACTATATATCTTTATCTTAAAAACATTGAATGAAGGAGCCTCTACTGCTTCACTGGGCAAGGAATTCCATAGATTCACAACCCTTTGGGTGAAGAAATTCCTCCTAAACTCAGTCCTTAATCTACTTCCCCTTATTTTGAGGCTATACCCCCTAGCTCTGCTTTCACCCGCCAGTGGAAACAACCTGCCCGCATCTATCCTATCTATTCCCTTCATAATTTTATATGTTTCTATAAGATCCCCCCTCATCCTTCTAAATTCCAACGAGTACAGTCCCAGTCTACTCAACCTCTCCTCGTAATCCAACCTCTTCAGCTCTGGGATTAACCTAGTGAATCTCCTCTGCACACCCTCCAGTGCCAGTACGTCATTTCTCAAGTAAGGAGACCAAAACTGAACACAATACTCCAGGTGTGGCCTCACTAACACCGTATACAATTGCAGCATAACCTCCCTAGGCTTAACCTCCATCCCTATAGCAATGAAGGACAAAATTCCATTTGCCTTCTTAATCACCTGTTGCACCTGTGAACCAACTTTTACGACTCATGCACTAGCACACCCAGGTCACTCTGCACTGCAGCATGTTTTAATATTTTATCATTTAAATAATAATCCCTTTTGCTGTTATTCCTACCAAAATGGATAACCTCACATTTGTCAACATTGTATTCCAGCTGCCAGACCCTAGCCCATTCACTTAGCCTATCCAAATCCCTCTACAGACTTCCGGTATCCTCTGCACTTTTTGCTTTACCACTCATCTTAGTGTCGTCTGCAAACTTGGACACATTGCCCTTGGTCCCCAACTCCAAATCATCTATGTAAATTGTGAACAATTGTGGGCCCAACACTGATCCCTGAGGAACACCACTAGCTACTGATTGCCAACCAGAGAAACACCCATTAATCCCCACTCTTTGCTTTCTATTAATTAACCAATCCTCTATCTATGCTACGACTTTACCCTTAATGACATGCATCTTTATCTTATGCAGCAACCTTTTGTGTGGCACCTTGTCAAAGGCTTTCTGGAAATTCAGACATACCACATCCATTGGCTCCCCGTTATCTACCGCACTGGTAATGTCCTCAAAAAATTCCACTCAATTAGTTAGGCATGACCTGCCCTTTATGAACCCATGCTGCGTCTGTCCAATGGGACAATTTCCATCCAGATGCCTTGCTATTTCTTCCTTGATGATAGATTCCAGCATCTTCCCTAATACCGAAGTTAAGCTCACTGGCCCGCTTTCTGCCTACCTCCTTTTTTAAACAGCGGTGTCACGTTTGCTAACTTCCAATCCGCCGTGACCACCCCAGAGTCTAGTGAATTTTGGTAAATTATCATTAGTGCATTTGCAATTTCCCTAGCCATCTCTTTTAGCACTCTGGGATGCATTCCATCAGGGCCAGGAGACCTGTCTACCTTTAGCCCCATTAGCTTGCCCATCACTACCTCCTTAGTGATAACAATCCTCTCAAGGTCCTCGCCTGTCATAGCCTCATTTCTATCAGTCACTGGCATGTTATTTGTGTCTTCCACTGTGAAGACCGACCCAAAAAACCTGTCCAGTTCCTCAGCCATTTCCTCATCTCCCATTATTGAATCTCCCTTCTCATCCTCTAAAAGACCAATATTTACCTTAGCCACTCTTTTTTGTTTTATATATTTGTAGAAACTTTTACTATTTGTTTTTATATTCTGAGCAAGTTTACTCTCAGGATCTACCTTACTCTTTATAGCTTTTTTAGTAGCTTTCTGTTGTCCCCTCCTCTAGTCTCCCACTAATCTTTGCCACTTTGTATGCTTTTGCCTTCAATTTGATACTCTCCCTTATTTCCTTAGATATCCATGGTCGATTTTCCCTCTTTCTACCGTCCTTCCTTTTTGTTGGTATAAAGGATCGAAAGCAAGCAGTATCATGGTGCACTGGGTAGCGTCCCTGACTCTGAACCGGAAACTCCTGGTTCACAGCTCAATCCAGGGCTTTATGGCCAAGGAAGGTGTATTCTCACGTGGACAAACTGGTTAAGTGTCATCATGCAAATCCCTCCTACGTATGCCAATAGCAGCTGTTAAGAGCAGGAGAGATTCCTGGTCAGCCGTGTAATGGGTAATAAGTTGGCGTCTCTACCATCATTATTCATAGCCCTGGGTGGAAAAGTTGCCACAGCAACTCGGACTCCTTGGGGGGCCTGTTGGCTGGACAGCTGATGAGAACTGCATAGGGTTGGATCCAGCAGGGATGAATGTGGGACCTTCCTCCTTGCTCTGCCTGTGATAGAGGTTTCAGTGGTGAGGGTAGGATCTGCCTTCAGACAGAGGGCGGCACGGTAGCAGAGTGGTTAGCACTGTTGCTTCACAGCGCCATGGTCCCAGGTTCGATTCTGGCTTCGGTCACTGTCTGTGCGGAGTCTGCATGTTCTCCCCGTGTCTGCGTGGGTTTCCTCCGGGTGCTCTGGTTTCCTCCCATAAGTCCTGAAAGACATGCTGTTATATGAATTGGACATTCTGAATTCTCCCTCAGTATACCCAAACAGGCGCTGGAATGTGGCGACTAGGGGCTTTTCACAGTAACTTCACTGCAGCGTTAATGTAAGCCTACTTTTGAAAATAATAAAGATTATTATTATAAGAATTTGAAAGCAGCAAAAAGTGGTGAACTTGTCACTTTTCAGACTGGGTAGTAATATCCTGTGGTATTACGAGGGGTTGGTATTATGGCCATTTCTCTTTTTAATATTTATTAATGAACTGAAATTGACTATACAGGGCATATTTCAAAATGTTCAAAAATGTAGTAAACAGTAAGATCAATGGCAATAGACTTCAGGAGAACATAGATTGGTAAAATGGGCAGACGCATGGTGGATGACATTTTATGCAGGGAAGAGTGAAGTGATGCATTTTAGTATCACTTAGTATCACTAAGAAGAGGCAATATGAATTAAATGGTACAATTTTACAGAGGATGTAAGAACTGATAGGCCTGGCATGTAAGTATGCAAACCTTTGAAAGTGGTAGGGCAAGTTGAGAAGGCTGTTGAAAAGGGATATTGGATCTTTGGCTACGTCAATGGAGGCATATCCATTGAAAGCTACCAGACACCACAGATGATGAATATGGTCATCTTCACCACGAAGGACCAAAAAGAAGAATAAAGATATACAGTACAAAGGAAGGAGCTTTCATGCTGAACTTTTTTAAAGCACTGATTGGCCTCAGCTCATGCATTGTGTTCGATTACGGACTCCATGCTTTCAGTTCGCCTTGGAAATGGCGCCTAAGATATTTATTAGAATTGTACCAGGGAGAAGTGTGGAGAGAACGGAGAGACCTTCTTCTCTCGGGGGCAGAAAAGAGGAGATATGGTAGAAGCATTTAAAATTAGGAATGGTTACGATTGAATATTGAAGGAGAAACAGTTACAAGTTCTGACTCTTGGCAGAAGAGTCAGTAAACAGAGGGCACAGATTTAAGATAATTAACAGAAGAGCCAGAGGTGGCGCGAGAGAACCTTTTCCACAGTGAGTTCTTGCGAACTGGAGTGTCATAGAAACATAGAAAATAGGAACTTGAGTAGGTTATCCAGCCCTTCGAGCCTGCTCCGCCATTCATGGCTGATCATCCAACTCAGTTATCTGTTCCCACTTTCCCCCCATATCCTTTGATCCCCTTCATCCCAGTGCTATATCTAATTGTTTCTTGAAAACACACAATGTTTTGGCCTCAACTACTTTCTGTGGTAACAAATTCTCTGGGTGAAAAAATATCTCCTAACCTCTGTCCTACCCAGTATCCTCAGACTGTGACCCCTGGTTCTGGACACACCCACCATCGGGAAAATCCTTCCTGCACCTATCCTGTCCAGTCCTGTTAGAATTTTATAGGTTTCTATGAGATCCCCCCTCAATCTTCTGAACTCCAACGAACACAATACTAACTGACTCACTATCTCCTCGTACGTCAGTCCTGCCATCCCAGTAAGCAGTCTGGTAAACCTGCCTTGTGTGAGAGGGTGATGAAAGCAAATAGTAACACTTAAAAATAAATGGTTAAACAATTGAAGGAGAGACATTCCCAGGGTTATGGCGAAGGCGCAGGAAAATTGAACTAATGGATTTTTCAACCAATAACCTGGCACAGGCAAAATGGACCAAAGAGCCTCCTTCAGTGATGTTAGGATTTATAGGGAATTGTCCTCAGAAATCACCACTGAGGTAAAGTGGAAGACATTATCACAAGTGACCAAAGGATTGGACAGAGTGAAAGAGGTGGAATGTGTTAGGGAAAGTATTCCAGTGTTTGGGACTGAGGCATCTTTAGCGGCCAATGATGGGCTGATGTCAGTGGGAACAGAGAGCCCAGAATCAGAGGAACAAAGAGGGTTGGTTGGAGAGGGTAAAAATCTGAAAAATCGAAGTGCTCCAAATGAGGTCCCATGTAGACGGTCGAGCACGGAGATGATGGGTGAACAAAACTCCTACTCTGAGTTGGAATACTGGCAGCTATAGTTTAATATTAAATAATAAATAGAAAAACGACTTTCAGTCAGGAATTGGACAACAAAGGCACATCAAGTTATATTGGTGCAATCCTTTCAATGAGTGCCTTGCATGACAAATATGCTGCACCGCTCTCCCATCTGAACATGACACTGTGATCTTTTTCCGCAGTACCCCCACGAGGTCAATGGGGCACCTATGTACCTGTACGAAGTGGCGACTGAGTCGGTATGTGAATCTGCCGCGAGACTGCTCTTCATGAGTATCAAATGGGCCAAGAGTGTGCCCGCGTTTTCCACACTTCCGTTCCAGGATCAGGTCAGTGGAGTCAATTATAACCATCGTCGCCCCCCGCCCCCCTCCACACACACTCACTAACTTGCTCTCCCGCACACCAACTCCAACTTTCAAAGGTCATGAGCGATTCAATCGTTAACTACCCCAGGTGAGGATAGAAACATGGAGGTCTGGCAATGAAAAGTGGAGGGAGGCTGAGCAAGTTAACATTCAAGTCGGGACAGCACGGTGGCATAGTGGTTAGCACTGCTGTCTCACAGCGCCGAGGTCCCAGGTTCGATCCCGGCTCTGGGTCATTGTCCGTGTGGAGTTTGCACATTCTCCCCGTGTTTGTGTGGGTTTCGCCCCCACAACCTAAAGATGTGCAGGGTAGGTGGATTGGCCCTGAATTGGAAAAAATGAATTGGATACTCTCAATTTATTTAAAAAAACATTCAAGTCAAGATATCTGACTGAAGATGTTTTTGTGCGATCATTAAATGTGTGACTTTTACGTGGCAGGTCATCTGTGTCCTCTGGTCCATAAATATACAGCTAAGAGGAAGCAATCTGGGAGCCAGGTTCAGGCCAATAATCAGAAGGAATCGTAACGTTTGGTGCTAGAAGCTCAATGAACCGTTTCCTGGAGTTAAGAGAATGGCAAAAATGATTAGTTCAAAGAAAAGGATTAATATTTTAATTTACGGCATTTTCCATATTTTTGTTGGGGTAGTATATTCCCAAGTGGGGGGAATTCTATCTGAAATTGCCGCAGGATTGTATATCAGTTGTGTCTGAGACCTGCTCCCGGGTCTTTGTGAATTTTATTTTGTGATGAAGAGCATGACCGCCTCCGAATTTACCTACTCTGCCTCCCGAAGCATCCCATGCTCCCTCAATAGCAGAGTGGTTGGAGTCGCTGAACATCACTGCTCAGCCGTCATATACTGGCGCTCTGATACTTCGCCATACTCACTGTGAACTACCCATGAGGAAATGGGAGGAGCGGGAATTGGGGAAGTTAAGCAGAGGAGACAGGGGGGACATGTTTGAGATGTATAAAATTATGAGGGGTTAAGATAGAGTAGAGAGGATGAAACTTTTCTCCTTAGTGGAGGGATCAATGACCAGGGGGCATAGATTTAAGGGGCAGGACGTTTAGAGGGGATGTGAGGAAAATCCTTTTCATCCAGAGGGTGGTGGGAGTCTGGAACTCGCTACCTGAAAGGGTGGTGGAGGCAGAGACCCTCATAACATTGTTTTTTATAATTTAGAGTACCCAATTATTTTTTTTCCAATTAAGGCGCAATTTAGCATGGCCAATCTACCTATCCTGCACATCTTTTTTTTTTGTGTTGTGGGAGTGAGACATATGCAGACATGGTGAGAATGTGCAAACTCCCCACGCACAGTGACCGAGGGCTCGGATTGAACACGGATCTTCAGTGCCATGAGGCAGCAGTGCTAACCACGTGCCACCATGCCGCCCTGATCCTTATAACATTTAAGAAGCATTTAGAACCCAAAGAGAAAATGCTGGAAAATCTCAGCAGGTCTGGCAGCATCTGTAGGGAGAAAAAAGAGCTAACGTTTCGAGTCCAGATGACCCTTTGTCAAAGCTGGACATGGGGGCAAAGCTTTGACAAAGGATCATCTGGACTCGAAACATTCGCTCGTTTCTCTCCCTACAGATGCTGCCAGACCTGCTGAGACTTTCCAGCATTTTCCCTTTGGATTCAGATTCCAGCATCTGCAGTAATTTGCTTTTATTAAGCAGTATTTAGATGTGCACTTGCGATGGCAAGGCATACAAGGCTATGGGCCAAGTGCTGTAATATGGGATTAGATTAGTTAGGTGCTTGTTTTCCAAGTGTTCCAACAACCTTTTCGCAATTACTTCCAACACCCTAACTTCCAACTAACCTGATTCTCGGCGAGTGGATTTTAAGGTATTCATAATTTGCCACCAGATTGTTCTACTTCTGTATTTAGGATCAAGGTTGTATGTACCATGGTTAGCACTGTTGCTTCACAGCTCCAGGGTCCCAGGTTCAATTCCCGGCTTGGGTCACTGTCTGTGTGGAATCTGCGCGTTCTCCCTTTGTGTGTGTGGGTTTTCTCCGGGCGCTCCGGTTTCCTCCCACAAGCCCTGAAAGACGTGCTGTTAGGTGAAATGGACATCCTGAATTCTCCCTCTGTGTACCTAAACAGGAGCCGGAATGTGGCGACTAGGGAATTTTCACAGTAACTTCATTGCAGTGTTAATGTAAGCCTACTTGTGACAATAAAGATTATTATTATTATAAATGATGTAGTCATATCAAAAAGAGATTAGGGGAAAGTTCCAATTCACGGGTTGGGAGTTGAGCATTAGTGGTGAATTAGCCAAGTTTAGCGCTTTCTATAAGGAGCAAAAAGGTCAGAGCGGATCGGATTTGTACCCAGTAAGAGAATGTGCAAAGATGGGAAGTTAGGGAAAGACAGGAAAATCACCAAATCTGAGGAGACCGAACAACTGGGATATTCCAATGGACAGTTAGGAGAAAAAGGTTCACCAAACAAGGACACAAGAGATTTGGGTGGGGTCGGGGAGTGGGGATAATCAGATAACCGTTTATATAAACATAGGGCTCACTTTCGAGAAAATTGTTTAAAATCACATTCAAGTTTTCTTGTGTAAAAAAAACACTATTCTAACAAGCAACAAAATGAAATCTGGAATTACGGGAAATAATCCAGATGTTTCTGATGTTCCTGTCTCACTCTAGCTAATTCTTTTGGAAGATGCCTGGAGGGAACTCTTTGTTTTGGGTATAGCCCAATGGGCCATTCCAATCGATTCTAGTACTCTACTGGCTGTATCTGGTGAGTTGCAACATTTTTATAAAAGCAAATGTTAAGATTAAAATCTGGAATTCCTGAGGTTCTGTTAAATGGCACTTAAATTGCTGAAATTGTCCATTGTGCCAATACTTTAGTTTCAAACTTATTTAAAATTTTACAAGTTAAAAGGCGAGATGGTGCACATGGAAGGAATGTTCCATTGCATGTTAGACATTTGGTGCTAGTTTCTGTAGACATTCCAGGAAAAGGAACTGGAATTGCCTGCGCATTAATCCCAGTTTTAAAACTGGTGGATTTAAATCACTTTCTTAGGGGGAGGATGCCACTCTGAATTTTAAACAATTCTCCATTCCAGCATAAGAAACACATCATTGCTCAGGTATATTGGCAGCTGTTATAGAAACATAGAAAATAGGAGCAGGAGGAGGCCATTCATTATGATCAGAGCTGTTCATCCAACTCAATAGCCTGTTTCCACCTTCCACCCATATCCTTCACCCCTAGTGCTATATCTAACTGCATCTAGAAAACATACGGGGTGCAATTTAATGGATGCGGTGTGGATCCGTGCGAGCCGGTTAGATTGCGGGTGATGCCAAAATCAGGATCCGTGCCGGGCGTTGATCAGTTTCCAATCTAACCGGCACGCTCCCCTGGCGGGACCTGGATCCTGTCTAGATGAATCGCAAAGCTAATTGTGGTCAATCAAGAGCAATCTCCATCTTATTAGCGAGATGGAAACCCGATCTAACTGTGTCCTGTGATCTAACTGGCTGCCCAGTGAGAGGTCATGCAGGCAGTGATTAGCACTGGTCCACACAAACGTGTGGCACCTGGGTAGCGGGGGAAGAGGCTCCCAGGCCATTAGAGAACCGTGAGTGGTCAGGGTGACACCTTGGCAACCTGGCACTGCTAAGGTGCCAGGGTGGCATTGCCAAGGGCCAGAGGGGGGCCATGCTCATGAAAGGCTGAAAGGCGGGATGAGGGGGGTATGATGAGTGGGGGGGTGAAGGGTGGGTATAAAGGGGCCTCTGGAAGGTTGGGGGTGTGAAGGGTGGGGGTCCTGAATGGGGGACCCAAAAGTGGGCACAGGAAGGCCTAAAAGGGGGACCCCACAGCGACCCCTTGGTGGGATGTCCTCATTTGGGGGGTGCGGGGTAATGCCCATGTGTATAGGGGGTGACATTGCCCTTGGGTGAGGGATGTGGGGGTCCCTCAAGCTCACTTAGAGATCAGGGCAGCCTTTTAAAATGGTGGCCCAATCTCTGAGGAGCCAGCCTGATTGTGGGTTAGCCAGAGAGAAACTCCCCAGGGCCCACAAAATTGGCTGAGTGTGATTAGATAGCGGTGGGGAACTCACCGACAGCCGGGGAGAGACTCACGGCAAAACTCGTCTGAAATTAAACTTAGAAACGTTTCCGTTAGATTGCACCTGTCGTGGTCTCAACTGCTTTGTGTGGTAGTGAATTCCATAGGCTCACCACTCTGGGTGAAGAAATTTCTCCCAATCTCTGTCCTAAAATGTCTACCACACATTCTTGGGGGCCGATTTAGCTCATTTGGCTAAACAGCTGGTTTGTGGTGCACAGCAAGCCCAGCAGCGTGGGTTCAAGTCCTGTACTGGCTGAGGTTATTCATGAGGCCCCTCACCTGAGGTGTGGTGATCCTCAGGTTAAATCACCACCAGTCAGGACGGCACGGTGGTTAGCACTGCTGCCTCATGGTGCCGACGACCCAGGTTCGATCCTGGCCCTGGGTCACTGTCCGTGTGGAGTTTGCAAAATCTCCCCGTGTCTGTGTGAGTCTCACCCCCACAACCCAAAGATGTGCAGGTTAGGTGGATTGGGCATGTTAAATTGCCCCTTAATTGGAAAAAAGAATTGGGCACTTTAATTTTTAAAAAATCACCACCAGCCAGCTCTCCCTCTCAAAGGGAAAACAGCCTATGGTCAACTAGGACTATCCTCAGACTGTGACCCCCTGGTTCTGGACACCCCACCATCGGGAACATTCTTCTTGCATTTATCCTGCTTAGTCCTGCTAGAATTTTATAGGTTTCTATGCGATTCCCCTTCTGGTCTCTGCCCCTTTTGGTTACAAATGGTGTGAAGGTACACCTGCCTGATTCCCGGCTAACCGTGTTTCATCGTTAATTCCACTTGTAGAAACACCATAGTTGTACAGAGTGCTAAGTGAATGGTTGCTTTGATGCCTTACCACAGTTACCACGGGAACACCGGTAACTACTCGGCCAGTGTCAGCTTTCTCTTAACCCATGTCAGATTATCCTGATATCAGTCAGCGAGCGAGGGAGATCTCCGGCTGCAAACACGGCCAAAGTCCTTCTCCAGAGGAAATCTCCATTTACAACGCCCACTCAATACAAACACACCCGCGACAGTCAGTGCTCCACAGGCACTAAGTGTGGTGAATGTATCACTGCTACCATTCACCATTGTATTGCATTACATTGTATTGTATTATGTTGATGCCCTTGTGGGCTCCGCCTATGGCTCCGCCCCCCTCGGGGGAGGTATATAGATCTGCAGCCTGTAGGTGGCACTCAGTACAGAGCAGTCGCAGGCAGGCACAGATCTGGCTGATTAAAACCACTGTTCACTTCAACTCTTCGTCTCGTGTGAATTGTATACTGAAGAAGAAGTCATTCTCGACTTACTGCTCAATATGCAAGATATTGACAAGCTGGGGTGATGCAGACGGGTGAAGTAGTTTTGGAGGTGTTTTGATTTGCTAACACCGACCTGCGATTTGTGTTCATTCTGGGGGACCCTATGCCGAGGAATCAGCTGCTGAGCTGCTTTCGTTTGGACAAGTAAATATTTAGATTTAGTGACTCGCTGTGTCTCTCCCTCTCTCTCTCTCTCTCTCCAGGGATGAACAGTGACAACACAGACTCCCAGAAGCTGAACAAGATAATTGCGGAAATCCATGCCCTGCAGGAGGTGGTTGCGCGATTCCGGCAGCTCCGTGTGGACGCCACTGAATTCGCCTGTTTGAAATGCATCGTGACTTTTAAAGCCGGTCAGTCTGTCCCCCTGTGTAACCTCCCAGACAGACATTGCCGCTCATATGTTAACCTTGATGGTGAATTGTCATTTAAAAAATATACATAAATTATTGTGTACCCAATTCTTTTTTTATCCCCAATCAAGGGGCAATTTAGCATGGTCAATCCACCTACCCTGCACATCTTTGGGTTGTGGGGGTGAGACCCACGCAGACACGGGGAGAATGTGCAAACTCCACATGGACAGTGACCCGGGGCCGGGATTGAACCAGGGACCTCAGCGCCATAGGCAGCAGTGCTAACCACTGCGCCACCGTGCTGCCCTGCGGATTGTCATTTTTAACACCACGGACAACATTTGCAGGAATGCTCCAAGTGTGCAGGATCTTTGAGTCAGGAGCAGTAATTTTCACATTGGGGCTCACTTACTCTGGGAGTAGGGTTGTTTTAGAATGGGAGGATAATCCATGACACTGGGACTGGCTTTGGGAGTTGAGGTTGCAAAGTGATTAACTTGTGGCCTGTAAGGGGGCCGATGGACATGTTTTGGTGTCTTTGACTCGGGGACTGGTTTGGAGATTGGGGGCATCTGTTTCAGAAGGGGATTGGAATCTTTTGAGTTTTGAGGTTGGAATCTCGGACACAGGAATGGATGTGGAATATGGGGATAAATTCTTTTTAAAAAGATGCTCCCCTGAGCGTCCCATCAGTGAAAGTGTCGCTGCTCATACTGATCCCAGAATGCTTGAAGTCAAGCCATAGTTCTCAGGAAATGGTGCTGGACCCCAATACTTCGGTTGTGGACCGCAAATGGGTTATGGGGGCTGTTAGCTTCACTTTGCAAAAAGAAACCCTCTTCTCTTCTTCCAGAACAAAACACACTCAAACTGGAAAAAAAAATGCGATCAGAAAAAGGGTCCAAAGGGTTCATAGAATCCCTACAGTGCAGAAGGAGGCCATTCTACTCATCGAGTCTGCACCTACCCTCTGAAAGAGCACCTAACCCAAGATCACTCCCCCCCCCCCTATAATCCCTGAAAGTAACCTACACATCTTTGGATACTAAAAGCTAACTTAGCATGGCCAATCCACCTAATCTGTACATCTTTGGACTCTGGGAGGAAACCGGAGCATCCGGAGGAAACCCATGGGGAGAATGTGCAAACTCGACACCGTCACTCGAAGTTGGAATCGAACCCGGGTCCCTGACGCTGTGAGGCAGCAGTGCTAACCACTGTGCTGTCATATTGGCCATTCTAAATTACCCCTAGTGTCCAAAGATGTGTAGGTTAGGTGGGGTTATCGGGATAGGAAGGGGAGTTTTTCCAGGTAGGGTATTCTTTCAGAGGGCTGATGCAAATGTGATGGGCCGAATGGCCTCCTGCTGCACTGTAGGAATTCTATGGATTCTCTGGGCCAGATGCACATATTTGAACTTTGGCACATAAAGTCTTGGCGCACATTGAACACATTGAAAATACAATGACCTGTATCTTCCAATAGTAACAAGTTTGCGGGCTCCATTTCGATTGGTGCAGGTAAACTGCACCTCTGGCTTAGGTGAAGTCAGCTTTTGAAAACCACTGAAGCAGTAAAACACTCTCTCATTGGCAAAGAATAAAACATGCTAGAAGTGCACAGGGAACATTCTACATATATATTGCTTATTTTCAAAAGGCCTTTTAATAGAACACTAATTAAAAATAAATAAAGTTAAAGTTCCCAATTCTATTTTTCCCAATTAGTGTGGCCAATCCACCTACCCTGCACATCTTTGGGTTGTGGGGGTGAGACCCACGCAGACATGGGGAGAATGTGCAAACTCTTGATAGAGCAGTTATTATTAATATCATAGGTGACAATGCTATTGAGACTTACAGCTATTTGTTTTTAATTGATTAGTCATTCAAAGCGGATATCTTCTGAAGATAGTTCTACAATAACTCACTCTGACAGAAGGTCTGTTTTTCTCTTTTGTTCTTAGTTCCTACTCAGAGTGGCTCGGAGCTGAGAAATTTCCGCAATGCTTCAGCAATAGCAGCGCTGCAGGATGAAGCTCAGCTCACTCTCAACAGCTACATCCACACCAGGTAAAGGAGAGTGGGCTCTTGCACGGTTAGGCCCACGATAGAAGAAATGTATAATGCTTCGGCGGTGGGATGGTGCAATGTGCTCATAAACAGCTTGTTTCACGACAGATGATGGTCAGCATTGCTGATCCTCAAGCAATTATATCATAAAATACTCGTTCTGTGACAAAATGTGTATGTTTTACACTGTGCTGGAGAACAGTCCATCCTTTCCTCTGCTATTAATACTTATAGTCAAATGCTCATTTCTGATGGGACCCTTTCCTCTTAAAGGGCTTTCTATAAAGAACCATAAATAGATCTTAAAGTGCAATAAAGGATAACATTCCATTTGCTTTTTTAATCACTTGCTGCACCTGCGTACTAACTTTTCCCTATTCCGGTACCTCAGAATTCTGCGATCTCTCTCTCCATTTAAATAATATGCAGCTTTTCTATTCTTCTTGCCCAAGTTGACAAATTATACTCCCCATCTGCCAAATTTTAGCCCACTCACTTAACCTTCGGCCCAAGGGCAGCACGGCAGCATTGTGGATAGCACAATTGCTTCACAGCTCCAGGGTCCCAGGTTCGATTCCGGCTTGGGTCACTGTCTGTGCGGAGTCTGCACATCCTTCCCGTGTGTGCGTGGGTTTCCTCCGGGTGCTCCGGTTTCCTCCCACAGTCCAAAGGTGTGCAGGTTAGGTGGATTGGGCATGATAAATTGCCCTTAGTGTCCAAAATTGCCCTTAGTGGGGTTACTGGGTTATGGGGATAGGGTGGAGGTGTCGACCTTGGGTGGGGTGCTCTTTCCAAGAGCCGGTGCAGACTCGATGGGCCGAATGGCCTCCTTCTGCACTGTAAATTCTATGAAAACTATGAAAACAATGTGTCTGCGCTGGCCATTAAGCGTTTGCAATGTTTCAGTCCAGGCAATATCCTGGTGAATCTCCTCTGCACCCTGTCCAGTGCAATCATATGCTTCCTATAGTGTGGAGACCAGAACTGCACACACTATTCTAGCTGTGGCCTCACAAGCATTTTATACCGCTTCATCGTAACTCCCTGCTCTTATAGTCCATCCCTCGGCTAATAAAGGCAAGTATCCCAAATACCTTCTTAACCACCTTATCTACCTGTCCTGTTGCCTTCAGGGGATTTTGGGCATGCTCCTCAACGTTGCTCTGGTCCTCTGTACATGCGAGTGTCCGACTGTTCATTGTATATTCCCTTGCCATGTTAGTCAGCCCAAAATGCATCACCTCATGCTTTTCAGGATTAAATTATGTTTGTCACTGTTCTGCCCATCTGATCGTCCTGTCTATATCGTCTATAATCTCAGGCTTTCCTCCCAGCTGTTTACCACACTCCCAACATTTGTGTCATCTGCGAACTAACTGATCAAACCCCTCACATTCACTTCTACATCATTAATGTACACTACAAACAGCAAGGGACCCAGCACCGATCCCTGCAGAACACCACTGGGCACAGGCTTCCAGTCACAAAAACAACCTTCGACCATTACCCTCTGAATGAAAATGAAATGAAAATCGCTTATTGTCACAAGTAGGCTTCAAATGAAGTTACTGTGAAAAGCCCCTAGTCGCCACATTCCGGCACCTGTTTGGGGAGGCTGTTACGGGAATTGAACCGTGCTGCTGGCCTGTCTTGGTCTGCTTTCAAAGCCAGCGATTTAGCCCTGTGCTAAACAGCCTCTGCTTCCTGCCACTCAGCCAATTTTGGATCCCATTTGCCCAATTGCCCTGGATCCCATGGACTCCTACCTTCTTCATCAGTCTCCCATGTAGCACCCTGTCAAAAGTCTTACTGAAGTCCATGTAAAATACATCAACTGCACCTCCCTCATCTACACACCTAATCACTTCCTTGAAAAATTCAATCGAATTTGTCAGACAGATCTGCCCCTGACAAAGCTGACTATTCTTGATTAATCCTTGCCTCTCCAAGTGGAGACAGATTTTGTCCCTCAGAATCTTGCCAACAATTTACCTACTACTGATGTTAGACTCACTGGCCTGTAATTACCTGGTTTTCCCCTGCTTCCCTTATTGAAAACAATACCACATTAGCTATCCTCTAGACCTCTGGCACCTCTCCTGTGGCCAGAAAGGATTTGAAAATTAGCGTCAGAGTCCATGCAATCTCCTCTCTTGCCTCACACAGCAATCTAGCATACGTCTCACCTGGGTCTGGAGATATTAATCCCACTAAAACCACTGGCACCTCCTCTCTCTCAATGCTAATCTGTTCAATTATATCACAGTCCTCCTCCCTGCCTTCTATACCTAGACAGTGAACATAGATGTAAAATATTCATTTAATAGTTCACCGACGTCTTTCGGTTCCACACACAGGTTCCATTTTGGTCCCGAATAGGCCCTACTCTTTCCCTAGTTAGCCTCTTTCCCTTAATATACTTATAAAACACCTTGGGATTCTCCTTTATTTTGTCCACCAGTGTTTTTCAAACCCCCTCTTCGCTTTCTTTTTGAAGTAACCCCCTGCACTTTCTATACACCTTGAAGGCATTCACTGTTTCCAGCCCACTGAAATGCCACAAGCCTCCCTCTTTTTCCTGATTCAATCCTGTCTATGTTCCTTTACATGCTTCTTACGTCCTCTTTCCTATCTATCCTTGTGTCATAAGCAAATTTCATAACCATGAGGGCAGCACGGTAGCACAGTGGTTAGCACTGTTGCTTCACAGTGCCAGGGTTCCAGGTGCGAATCCTGGCTTGGGTCACTGTCTGTGCGGAGTCTGCAAATTCTCCCTGTGTCTGTGTGGGTTTCCTCCGGGTGCTCCGGTTTCCTCCCACAAGTCCCGAAAGACGTGCTGTTAGGTGAATTGGACATTCTGAATTCTCCCTCAGTGTACCCGAATAGGCGCCGGAATGTGGCGACTTGGGGCTTTTCACAGTAACTTCATTGTAGTGTTAATGTAAGCCTACTTAATAATAATAATAATCACTTATTGTCACAAGTAAGCTTCAATGAAGTTACTGTGAAAAGCCCCTAGTCGCAACATTCCGCAGCCTGTTCAGGGAGGCCAGTAGGGGAATTGAACCCGCGCTGCTGGCCTTGTTCTGCATTACAAGCCAGCTGTTTAGCCCACTGTGCTAAACCAGCCCCTACTTGTGACAATAAAGATTATTGATCTCTTTGCCCAAGTCATTGATATAAATTATAAATAGTTTGAGGCCCCCAGCACTGATACTGGTGGAATTCCATTTGTCACATCTTGCCACCCAGAAAAGACCCATTTATCTCTACTTTCTGTTTCCTGTTAGCTAACCAGTCCTGTGTCCATGCTAATATGTCACTCCTTGCACCATGAGCTTTTGTTTTGTGCCATAACTTTTGATGTGGCACCTTATCAAATGCCTTCTGGAAATCTACAGCACATCCAGTGGTTCCCCGTTATCCACATTGCTTGTTCTGTCCTCAAGGAACTCCAATAAATTAATCAAGTCTGATTTCCCTTCCATAAATTCATGTTGACTGCTTGACTGCATTGAGATTTTTAAACTTCTCCACTACCACACCCTTATTAATCGATACCAGCAATTTCCCTTTGGCAGATGTTAAGCTAACTGACCTGTAGTTTCCTGCCTTCTCCTTACCTTCTTGGATTGCAGAGTCAGAATTCACTATTTTCCAATATAATGGGAGCTTTCCAGAACCTAGGAAATTTTGGAAAATTAAAACCAATGCAGCTACTATCATAACAGCCGTGTCTTTTAAGACCGTAGGATGAAGTGGACTTCTCAGCTTTTAGCTCAAATAACTTTCTCAGTAGCAGTCCCTGGCCATGACCAACCTTTTTGCACCAAGGGACACTTTTCCATTTTTTCCAAGGGGCCGATGAACAAACTTTGGAAAAGTTTGGCGCAACATGATACATGATTTTCATTAAAAAGTTGAGGTATGAAGAAAGGAAACAACTTGCTGAGCACTGAGCAGAGAGCAATGTCAAAGTAATAAACCAATTAAAAAAAAAAGAGTAATTAATAAAGATGACCATTAGAATATGAGAATGTGTTTTCCGTTCAGTCCCAGTCTTAGAATCAGAGAATTTACAGTGCAGAAGGAGGCCATTCGGCCCATCGAGTCTGCACCGGCTCTTTGAAAGAGCACTCTACCCAAGCCCACACCTCCACCCTATCCCCATAACCGAGTAACCCCACCCAACACGAAGGGCAATTTTGGACACTAAGGGCAATTTATCATGGCCAATCCACCTAACCTGCACATCTTTGGACTGTGGGAGGAAACCGGAGCACCCGGAGGAAACCCACGCACACACGGGGAGAACGTGCAGACTCCACACAAACAGTGACCCAAGCCGGGAATCGAACCTGGGACCCTGGAGCTGTGAAGCAATTGTGCCAACCACTATGCTCATAGTGGTTGTGCTATTGTGCTAAGCAATTGTGCTAACCACATAGGGAGCTCACTCGCTCACTCACCCACTGTGTGAGTAGAAATATGTGTTGTTGTGTGGGGGTGAGGGTGAGTGAGAACCCTAAAAGTGCTAGTGAACCAGACACACACTCACACACTTTCTCAAACACTCACGCTCACACACTCTCTCTCACTCCCACACACTCTCTCTCTCACTCCCACACTCTCTCTCCCTCACTCCCCCCACACTCTCTCTCTCCCTCACTCCACCCCACACTCTCTCTTCCAGCACACACACTCTCTCCCTCACTCCCCCCCGCACACTCTCTCTCCCTCACTCCCACCCACACTCCCTCTCCCTCACTCCCCCCACACTCTCTCTCTCCCACTCCACCCCACACTCTCTCTTCCCAGCACACTCCCTCTCCCTCACTCCCACCCACTCTCTCTCCCTCACTCCCCCCACACAATTCCTCTCCCTCACTCCCACCCACTCTCTCTCCCTCACTCCCCCCCACACACTCTCTCTCCCTCACTCCCCCACACACTCCCTCTCCCTGACTCCCACACACACTCTCTCCCTCACTCCCCCCACACTATCCCTCTCCCTGACTCCCACACACACACTCTCTCTCCCTCACTCCCCCCACACTCTCTCTCTCCCTCACTCCCCCCACACAATCCCTCTCCTTCACTCCCACCCACACTCTCTCTCCCTCACCCCACACACACTCCCTCTCCCTGACTCCCACACACGCACTCTATCTCTCATTCCCCCACACACTCCCTCACTCCCACACACACTCCCTCTCCCTCACCCCCCCCCCCCACACTCTCTCTCTCACACCCACACTCTTTCTCTCTCACTCCCCCACACACACTCTCTCCCTCACTGCCACACATTCTCTCCCCCATACACACACTCCCTCACTCCCCCACACACTCTCTCTCCCTCACTCCCCCCACACTCTCTCCATCACTGCCCCCCACACTCTCTCTCTCACTCCCACACTCTCTCACTCCCAAACTCTCTCTCACTTCCCCAACACACCCTCTCTCTCCCTCACTCCCACACACTCTCTCTCTCACTCCCACACACACTCTCCCTCCCTCACTCCCCCACACTCTCTCTCTCTCACCCCCCCCCCCCACACTCTCTCTCTCACTCCCCCCCACACACTCCCTTTCACTCCCCCCCACATGCTCTCTCTCACGCCCACACACGCTCTCTCATTCCACACACACGCTCTCACTGCCACAGACTCACTCTCTCCCTCACTCCCACAAAACTCTCTACTTTACTCCCACACTTACGGCACTGAGTAACAGCCCTCCAGGTTATACTCCCTGCACTGATGGTAGCTGCCACTGCCTCCTAGGCGGCATTGGCTGCTCTGTGGCTGACTCTCCGACCCCCTCAGGGGAACAGGGTATCCTGCCTGGGCTTCACCACATCTAACAGTTGGGCCAGGTCAGTATCACCAAAACATGGGGCTGGTCTACACAGTGGCATCGCTGTGTGCTGTCTGGGGTTTACTCCGCGGGATCGGTTTAAGAGCTGCTCCTCCTCGTTAGCCGGGAGGTGCCGAGCGCGGTCCAGGCGAATTAACTGGCGGGACAGTCAATTCTGGCCTGAAGCCCATGGGGAATCATTCAGTGCTCTAATTAACGTTAGATACCGGTGCCGACCTCACCGTGTCAGCCACGGGGAAATACCCGGCTGTTCCCATTCGCTACCACACTTAGAAACATTTCCGTTAGGCCGTGCCCACTCTCTCACTCGCACATACACTCATTCACAATACACAAACACTCTGACACATACTCTGTCTCACTCACTCACACACTTTCATTCACTCACACTTTCACTCACTCACACACTCTCACTCTCAAACACACTCTTTCACTCACAAATACACAAACACTCTCTCTGACACATACTGTCTTTCTCACTCACACACACACACGCTCTCTCTCTCACACCTCCCCGATGCACTGCACCATGTGCAGCTCTGCCTCCAGCTCAATTACTCTGAGCGGAAGCGTCTCAAGCCACAGACACTTACTGCAGGCTGCTTGCTCTGGATCACTCCGGTGTCCCGTTCCTCCCAAATTCTACAGGCGCAACACATCACCTGCCTTGCCATTATTATTATGTGTTAATCTAGGTGTAACTAATTTGTAATTAACGAACATTGCAACTCCCAATAACTTTACTACTGCTAGTAAACCCAACTACAATGAATAAACCTTACAATTACAAATAAACTACAGGAGTTTAAAGATAAGCAAGCAAAGTATTCACCAACCAATCACATTTGTTTTCCTATTGATGAACTAAGCGTCAAGAACCACAAAGACATGTGAGACTTTAACCAAGGCTTTAATACACTACATAGGAAGCTTATCCGACACAGACGACCCCAGACAAAATGGGTCCGGTCTCAGAAGCTGGGTCTTATACCTAACTCCCAGGGGAGTGGCCAAGGCGGAGCTCTCCGTGGCCAGGTCAGGTTACATACAGGTGGCCGAACCTCTACAGAGCTACAGTACAATACACAGTACAATACACAGGATTACAGGGCCACGTTACACACAACTATTATATAACTATGTACAATGCTAGGGAAGTACAGTGGTGTATCACCACATTCACCCCTTGTTTAGAAGGAAGTCCGGGGTGAAAATATGGAGTAGCAAACACAGTGAACAAACAGGGAGTAACGAACAGAGTCCATCAGGAGGTTCCGTGTCGTCAGAGGTCGAGACGAACGATGGGTTTGGTCGATCTCTTTGAACGTCGGAGCTGCGGCGCTGAGGTAGTGTCCGGCGGTATCCGTGCGGTCGGTGGTGCTGGGTCGCGAGGCGGCATGACGTCCCCCACCGCTTCGGCTGGCTCGAGGCGAAACTGCGGAATGACAGCGGCTGGCACGGAATAGTAACAGGCCGAGGGATCGACGGGAGCAGAGAGGGAGCGGGGTGGAGGTTGCGGGGCGGGGGCGGCAGGGGCCCCAGAGGGGGCCAGGTCCTTGATGGAGACGGTCTCCTCACGCCCGTCGGGGTACACTATGTACGCGTACTGTGGGTTGGCGTGGAGGAGACGGACTCTCTCGACCAGGGGCTCCGCCTTAGAGGTCCGCACGTGCTTGCGGAGCAGGACGTCTCCTGGGGACAGGAGCCAGGACGGAAGCGATGTCACGGATGCCGATCTCCTGGAGAAGAGAAACATCCGCTCATGAGGGGTAGCATTCGTTGCAGTACACAAAAGGGACCGGATGGAGTGGAGTGCGGCAGGGAGGGCCTCCTGCCAACGGGAGACTGGTAGGCCTTTGACTTGAGGGCTAGCAGCACGGCCTTTCAAACTGTCGCGTTCTCCCTCTCCACCTGTCCGTTCCCCCGGGGGTTGTAACTGGTCGTCCTGCTCGAGGCAACGCCCCTGGCAAGCAGGTACCGACTCAGCTCCTCACTCATGAAGGAGGAGCCCCGGTCACTGTGAATGTAATTGGGATAACCGAACAGCATGAAGAGGTCCTGCAACGCTTTGATGACGGTGGCGGAGGTCGTGTCGGGGCAGGGAATGGCGAAGGGGAACCGCGAGTACGCGTCGATGACATTGAGGAAGTACGTGTTGCGATTATGGGTGGGGAGGGGCCCTTTGAAGTCAATGCTGAGACGTTCAAAGGGGCGGGTAGCCTTGATTAGGTGCGCCTTGTCTGGCTTGTAGAATTGCGGCTTGCACTCCGCACAGACTTGGCAGTCCCTAGTCATGGCCTTGACCTCCTCGACTGAGAAGGGCAGGTTGTGGCCCTTGGTGTAGTGGTAGAACCGCCTGATGCCCAGGTGACAGAGGTCATTATGTAGTGCCCACAGTCGGTCATCCTGTGCGTTGGCACAAGTACTACGGGACGGGGCATCAGGAGGATCATTGAGCTTACCTGGCCGGTATAAGATTCTATAATTGTAGGTGTAGAGTTCGATCCTCCACCGTAATATCTTATCATTTTTGATTTTACCTCGTTGTTTGTTGTCGAACATGAACGCAACTGATCATTGGTCAGTAACGAGGGTAAATGGTTTTCCGGCCAGGTAGTGCCTCCAGTGCCGGACGGCTTCCACTATGGCCTGTGCCTCCTTCTCAACAGAGGAGTGGCGGATCTCGGGGCCTTGGAGTGTGCGGGAAAAGGGGATGGGCCTGCCCGCCTGGTTGAGGGTGGCACCCAGGGCAAAGTCGGAGGCATCGCTCTTGACTTGGAATGGTGCAGACCCGTCTACCGCATGCAT
The DNA here is from genome assembly GCF_047496885.1 of Scyliorhinus torazame. Lineage (NCBI taxonomy): Eukaryota > Metazoa > Chordata > Chondrichthyes > Carcharhiniformes > Scyliorhinidae > Scyliorhinus > Scyliorhinus torazame. The sequence continues at coordinate 296,198,572 of NC_092710.1, forward strand.
GGCGGCTTTGGCGATAGCGGTTTTTAGGAGGTGGAAGGCCTGGCAGGCCTCGGGCGGGAGGGGGAATGAGGGGGAACGGAGGAGGAGTCGGGCCTTGTCAGCGTACTCGGGCACCCACTGGGCATAGTAGGCAAAGAACCCGAGGCATCGCCTCAGTTCTTTGGGGCAGGTGGGAATGGGGAGTTCGAGAAGGGGGCGCAGACGGTCGGGATCGGGGCCGAGGACACCGTTCTCCACCACGTAGCCGAGTATGGCGAGGCAGGTGGTGCCGAAAACACATTTTGCCTCGTTGTACGTGAGATTGAGGCGTTTGGCAGTTTGGAGGAATTTAGTGAGGTTGATGTCATGGTCCTGCTGGTTGTGGCCGCAGATGGTGACGTTGTCCAGATACGGGATGGTAGCCCGCAGTCTGTCTGGTCCACCATTCGGTCCATCTCCTGTTGGAAGACCGAGACTCCATTGGTGACGCCAAAGGGTACCCTAAGGAAGTGGTAGAGGCGGCCGTCCGCCTCGAAGGCCGTGAAGTTACGGTCCTCCGGGCGGATAGGGAGCTGGTGGTAGGCGGATTTCAAGTCTATGGTGGAGAACACCCGGTACTGTGAAATCCGGTTGACCATGTCAGATATGTGGGGGAGGGGATACGCATCAAGCAGTGTGTACCAGTTGATGGTCTGACTGTAGTCAATGACCATGCGGTGTTTCTCGCTAGACTTGACTACCACCACTTGGGCTCGCCAGGGACTGGTGCTGTGAGCAATGATCTTTTCCGAGAGAAGGCGCTTAATCTCCACTCGAATGAATTGGCGGTCCCCGAAACTGTAACGCCGACTTTTAGTAGCCACGGACTTGCAGTCGGGGTTGAAATTAGCAAACAGTGAAGGGGGGGGGATCCTGAGTGTGGAGAGACAACAGGTGGGACCCGGGGGGGGGGGGGGGATCAGGGAAGAACTGGGGTTGGAGACCGTGAGGGGGGAGGGGGCCGTTAAAATGCAAGGTGAGGCTGCGCAGGTGGCATTGGAAGTCCAGGCCGAGGATCGCGGCAGCGCAGAGGTGAGGGAGGACCATGAATTTGAAATCCTGGAACACTGCGCCGTTCACTGAGAGGGTGACGACGCAGTAGCCCAAAACCTCGGCCGACTGGGAGTTGGAGGCCATGGAAATATGCCTGCGCGTGGGCAGTACCTTGAGGGAGCAGCGGCGCATGGAGTCCGGGTGGAGGAAGCTCTCCGTGCTTCCACTGTCGAAGAGGCAGGTAACAGTGAAACAATTTACCTGAACCTCCTTGGTGGATCTGGCGAGCTGATGCGGTCGGTCCTGGTCGAGGACGATGGATGCGATGGTGGAGCTGTTGGAGAAGGGTGCCGGATCCGGGGAGCGGCCTGCGGAAGAAGGTGGCGGCGCCCAGGCGTCGTAGGCTGCTGTTGGAGGCCAGGTTGCTGTCGTTGGCTGCATCTCAGTTGTTTGCAGCATTTGGGTCGAGTGCGCAGGTCCGAAAGTGACGATCGGCGGCGGGGCGGACCCGGAAGCGACGATCGGCGGCGGACCGGAAGTGACGTGCGGCGGACCGGAAGTGAAGGAAGCCGGGCCGAGGATAATCAAAGATGGCGCCGCCCATGCGTCGCATGTGTCGAATAGCGAGCCGGGAACGGAGGATGGCGGCACCCAGGAGTTGCAGGCCGCGGTGTTGGACCCCGAGGCAGCGGTGGAGCGGCAGACGTTTGCAAAATGGCCTTTCTTGCCACAGGCTGAACAGGTAGCATCTCTAGCAGGGCAGCGTTTCCTGGGGTGTTTTGCCTGGCCACAAAAGTAACACTGGGGCCCAGGCATTATTTTTACTGCTGGTGTGGCTGGGTGGGCCGTGACTTGCAGGGGTTGTTGCTGGGCGGGCGGCAGGGAGGTAGCGGCCACGTAGGGAACGTGGGCAGGCGCATAGGAAGTTTGGGCAGGCGTGTAGGACGCATTATTGCCATAGGCTGCCTGTTGGGCCTCTGCCATAGTGACTGCCGTGTCCAGAGTCAGGGTAGTTTGTGCCAGTAGGAGTTGGCGAATTGGGACGGAAGCGATGCTGGCTACAAAGGCATCGAGCGCCAGGGCCTCAGTGTTCTGCTCAGCGGAGACTGCTGGCGCGTTGAGGTGAGCGCGAGGGCACGGAGGTCCCGAACGAACACGGATAGGGGTTCACCCGGCTGCTGGTGCTGGGAGGCGAGGCGGGCATAAATAGAATTAACAGTTCGTGCATACCGGCTTTTGAGCTTCACGATGGCATCGGCGTAGGCCGTTGTTCCCGTGATGAGGTCGAAAAGCCCGTAGTCGAGCCGTGAGCACAGGAGGTTGAGTCGGTCAGCGTCCGTTTTGGCGAAGGCGGAGGATGCTTCCAGGTAGGCCTCAAAACACCGACCAGCAGTTGAAAAGGTGATCCGCGTGTGGAGCGTGGGGGTCGAGCGAGAGCTTGTCGGGTTTCAGAGCAGCCTCCATTATAACTGTAGTGTATTAAATTGATGCACGAAGCGTCAAGAACCACAAAGACATGTGAGACTTTAACCAAGGCTTTAATACACTACATAGGAAGCTTACCCGACACAGACGACCCCAGACAAAATGGGTCCGGTCTCAGAAGCTGGGTCTTATACCTAACTCCCGGGGGAGTGGCCAAGGCGGAGCTCTCCATGGCCAGGTCAGGTTACATACAGGTGACCGAACCTCTACAGAGCTACAGTACAATACACAGTACAATACACAGGATTACAGGGCCACGTTACACACAACTATTATATAACTATGTACAATGCTAGGGAAGTACAGTGGTGTATCATCACACCTATGATGTCTCACTTTGATTTAAACTTGATTATTGTGTCCAATTCTGGAGATAACACTTGAAAAGGGTGACAATTGTTTTCAGAGGGCGCAGAGATTAAAGAGAATGGTACCAGTGATGAGGACAATTAGTTATGTGGTAATTTAAGAGAAACTGGATTGTTGTGCTTAGGGCAGAGAAGGATAAGGGGAGGGTTAAAAGGGTTTTCAAAGTGATTAGGGGGAAATTCTTTCCTCTTTCAGGAGAATCAGCAACTAGCGGACACTGTTTTGCTTTCCTACAAAGGGGGAATTTAGCGTGGCCAATCCACCTACCCTGCACATCTTTTTGGGATGTGGGGGGGTAAGACCCACGCAGACATGGGGAGAATGTGCAAACTCCACACAGTCAGTGACCCAGGGCTGGGATCGAACCTGGGTCCTCAGCGCCGTGAGGCAGCAGTGCTAACCAATGCATCGCCGTGCCGCCCTACTTAAAATTAAATTTAGCGAGTTGTTATGCTTTAGAATGCATTGAATGAGTGGCGGAAACAGATTCACGAAGAACTTTCACAAGGGATGCTGGAAATACTACAACAATAACAATGGTTTGCATTTATGTACCGCCTTCAACATAGTAAAACACCTCAAGGTGCTTCTCAGGAGCATTATCAAATAATATTTAACACTGGGCCATATACCAAAGCAATGTGGTTTACTCTTACTAGCCCTCTGAAATGGCAGAGCAAGATACTCGGTTGTACAAAACTGCTACAGGAATGAGTACAGAGGATGTACCTACACTAGAAGGGCTGTAGTGGTTCAAGAAGGTGGCTCATCATTGCCTTTTTCTTGACTCCTTCATGGATGTCAGCATCGCTGGCTAGGCCAGGATTTATTGCCCATCCCTAATTGCCCTTGGTTCCTGGTGAGGTGCCTTTTTGAACCCCTGAAGAACATGTGTTATAGAAACATCTACAGTGTTGATAAGGAGGATGTTCCAGTGAGAAAGGTGGTGGAGGAAGTGAGCGTTTAAGATGGTGGACCATCTTCAGATAACCACACGAGGATGATGTGTGGTTTGGAGGGGAACTTGGAGGTGGTGGTATTCCTAGGCATCTGCTTCTCTTTTTCTTCTATATGTAGTAAGCATGCTTGAAAGGTGTTGTCGAAGGAGCCTTGGTGAGTTCCTGCAGTGCATCTTGTAAATGGTACACACTGCTGCCACTGTGCATAGGTGGTGGAGGAAGTGAATGTTTAAGATGGTGGATGGGGTGCCAATCAAGCAGGCTGCTTTGTCCTGGATGGTGTCGAGCTTCTTGAGTGTTGTTGGAGCTGCACTCATCCAGGCAAGTGGAGCGTATTTCATTACATTCCTGACTGTGCCTTGTAGATGGTGGACAAGCTTTGGGGAGTCAGGAGGTGAGTTCATCACAGCAGAATTCCTAACCTGTGACCTGCTCTTGTAGCCACAGTATTTATATGGTTAGTCCAGTTCAGTTGTTGGTTAATGGTAGCCTCCAGGATGTTGGTAGTGGGAGATCCAGTGAGGGCGATGCCTTTGAATGTCATGGGGAGATGCATGGATTCTCTCTTGTTGGAGATGGTCATTGCCTGGAACTTACCACTAACTCTCAGGCCCAAGAACAATTTTTTTAAAAGCCGGATGACTTAAAAAATGCTACAAGGGAGTAAAGGGGGGCCTGTCGACTGGATAGTTTTTTTAGTCGATTCTGATCGGATCTGTGGAGCTGACTTGGAAAGCTGGAGGATGGGAGATTTTCAAAACTTTGGGTCTTCTACTTGACTCATTCCTGCCTCTAAGTGATCTTGCTGGAGGTTATATCGGCCTCAGCTACCTTCCCAGTAACACGGGTACATAATTAACAGCAAATACACACCACTGTTTGGGCAGTTTGGTGATGCTGCTGAGATCCCACTCGCAACTGATGGTTACCTTTATTAAAAAAATTAATTTCCGGGATGTAGACGTTGCTGGTAAGGCCAGCATTTATTGCCCATCCCGAGCTGCCCTTCAGAAAAGGTGGTGGTGAGTTGCCTTCTTGAATTGCTGCAGTCCCTGAAGTGTAGGTACACCCACAGTGCTGTTAGGGAGGGAGTTCCAGGAATTTTTTTTTTTAGAAAATATTTTATTGAGGCATTTATAATCTTAACATAGTTCCAGGATTTTGACCCAGCGACAGTGACGGAACGGCCGATACATTTCCAAGTCAGGGTCATGAGTGACTTGGAGGGTAGCCTCCAGGTGGTGAGGTTCCAGGTATCTGCTGCTCTTGTCCTTCCAGATGTCAGTGGTCGCTGTTGCTGAAGCCTGACTGGTGCCGGGAAGGATTCAGCAAGGCCTTGTCCAATTCTCTGTGCACCTGCAACCCCCCCTCCTCTCCTCTCCCGGCGAGGTACTGAATCTTGAAGCCCTCTGTGGAAGGGATAGCTGCCCCCCGCCCCCTGCAAAGTGATGGCCTGGGAGATGTAGTCACAGAATATTAAGCCTTTTTCTGAAATCTTCAGAATGCACCTTTATCTTGAGACACTCCCACAGTCTGACTGTTCTCCTCAGAATCCTGCCAGATCACTGTCACATGAGAGTTTCCAAACTCTACTCCCCAAAAAATAAGCTTTAAAATCTTTGTTCGCAATAATGCTTCCCATCAGCAGGTTGCATTCTGAAATCCAGTCCAGGTTTTACAAATGATTCTTTTAAACAAAGCTTCCACTCTACTTTTAACAGTGAATCCTGTCCAGGAAATCCAAACCCATTTAGGATTTATTTGTCTTAACCTCTTTTACACAAACTCTGAGATCCAGCCACTGATTTCCATAATTATTTCAACTCACGTTCCACAGGCTGTAGTAAAAGCTCACAAACCTGAAAATCACTTCAAATATCTTTCTGGCACCTCAGCCTTCTTCTCAGCTCTCTCACTGTCTTTATGGAACAGTGCTCTGTTCTCATATCTTTAACCTCAGAGCTCTTGGAAACTTCTCTTCATTCCTCTAGTATCCTTAACTAGCTGCTCTTCAGAATTCTGCACTTGCTTTCTTAACCATTACTTCACGGTACAGTTTTTCTTCTAGCAAAGCTGAGAGACGTTCCCTCTCTAGCTTTCTAAACCAACTGCTTCTAGTAGAGCTATGAGAGCTGCCTTCTCTCTTACTACCTATCTTTAATGCAATCAAATTAGTTAACTAAAACTTAAAAGCTTCTCAACCTTACAAGGCCCTAGTTGCCAAACAACCCCTAATGGTTTATATAGTCTTCATGCCGTAGCTCTCTCTAAGCGCAATAGAAAGACAATTGGAACTTAACCAACTCCTACACATACAAAAATCTTTGTCCAGCATGAATCTAACTATAAGTTTTACCCTTCCAGGCACATACACATTGAATTAAACACACTTAAAACTATACCTTATTTACAATGTTTACCAATGCAAATTAAATCCCTTAAAACTACCTTTGTTTTCCTAACACTCACTCATGCATCAACAGGTAAGTCTCCACACTCAAAGACCTAGCTTAAACTCAAAGGGTCTAATGGCTTTCTTCTGTTTTGTTCCATTCTATGACTCCTTATGATCCGAAAAAAGTGATGTTTGTGGACTGTGACTTGGAAACTTTCATCACTACCATTTAAATTTCCAAAATGGATGCTATCTCAGATACATCTCTTATAGCTTAGTTTCTCAAGTCTCATCTTATAATTAACATGTTTCACTTCTGATACAGGCCCCCCCCCCCCCACGGTCAGCCTATTTATGGCATTGGCATGCTTCCTCATGTAAGGTACTCAAAACTGGAAAATATATCTAGCCTAATCAATGATTCCTCTTCGTCTTTGCTCTCATTGTCCGCATTTATACAATCCATAAACTTTTTCAAAGCTTTATTATCTACCATTTTTAGGTATTGGACTCTTAAGTCTCCCAGTCCTCTGATTTTACAGTTTACCATTTATGCACCATTGACACCATTTACTTTATTAATACATTTGTGATTTTCTCAAAGGATTCTTAAATTTGTCCATAAGACCATAGGCCGTAAGATATGAAAACAGAATTAGGACATTTGGCCCATCGAGTCTGCTCCACCATTCGATCATGGCTGATATGTTTCTCATCTCCATTCTCCTGCCTTCTTCCCGTATCCCTTGATCCTCTTATCAATCAAGAACCCATCTATCCCTGTCTTAAAGACACTCAGTAACTTGGCCTCCACAGCCTTCTGCGGCAAAGTGTTCCACAGGTTCATCTCTGGCAGAAGAAATTCCACCTCATCTCAGTTTTAAAGGATCGTCCCTTCAGTCTGAGGCTGTACCCTCAGGTTCTAGTTTCTCCTGCTAGTGGAAACATCTTCTTCACGTCCACTCTATCTAGGCCTCTCAGTATTCTGTAAGTTTCAATTAGATCCTGCTTCATCCTTCTGAACTCCATTGAGTACAGACCCAGAGTCCTCAACCACTCCTCATATGACAAGCCCTTCATTCATAGAATCCCTACAGTGCAGAAGATGGCCTTTCAGCCTATTGAGTCTACACCAACACTCTGAAAGAGCACCCTACCTAAGCCCACTCCCCCACCCTTTTCCCCCTAACTCTATAACCTTACCTAACCTTTTTTTTTGGACACTAAAGGACAATTTAGAATGGCCAATTTGCCTAATTTGCACATTCTAGTACTCTTCGGGAGGGTTTAAACTAATTTGGCAGGGGAATGGGAACCGGATTTGTAGTCCAGCAACTAAGGTAGCCGATATTCAGGACGCCAAAGCGTGTAATGAGGCAGTGGGGAAGGGAACACTGACAAAGGAGAGTACTTGCAGGCACGGAGATGGGTTGAAGTGTGTATACTTCAACGCAAGAAGCATCAGGAATAAGGTGGGTGAACTTAAGGCATGGATCGGTACTTGGGACTACGATGTGGTGGCCATCACGGAAACTTGGATAGAAGAGGGGCAGAAATGGTTGTTGGAAATCCCTGGTTATAGATGTTTCAATAAGATTAGGGAGGGTGGTAAAAGAGGTGGGGGGGGGGGTGGCATTGTTAATTAGAGATAGTATAACAGCTGCAGAAAGGCAGTTTGAGGAGTATCAGCCTATTGAGGTAGTATGGTTTGAGGTCAGAAATAGGAAAGGAGCAGTCACCTTGTTAGGAGTTTTCTATAGGCCCCCCAATAGTAGCAGAGATGTGGAGGAACAGATTGGGAAACAGATTTTGGAAAGGTGCAGAAGTCACAGGGTAATAGTCATGGGTGACTTTAACTTCCCAAACATTGAGTGGAAACTCTTTAGATCAAATAGTTTGGATGGGGTGGTGTTTGTGCAGTGTGTCCAGGAAGCTTTTCTAACACAGAATGTAGATTGTCCGCCCAGAGGAGGGGCAATATTGGATTTAGTACTTGGTAATGAACCAGGGCAAGTGATAGATTTGTTAGTGGGGGAGCATTTTGGAGATAGTGACCACAATTCTGTGACTTTCACTTTAGTAATGGAGAGGGATAGGTGCGTGCAACAGGGCAAGGATTACAATTGGGGAAGGGTAAATATGATGTTGTCAGACAAGAATTGAAGTGCATAAGTTGGGAACATAGGCTGTCAGGGAAGGACACAAGTGAAATGTGGAAATTGTTCAAGGAACAGGTACTACGTGTGCTTGATATGTATGTCCCTGTCAGGCAGGGAAGAGATGGTCGAGTGAGGGAACCATGGTTGACGAGAGAGGTTGAATGTCTTGTTAAGAGGAAAAAGGAGACTTATGTAAGGCTGAGAAAACAAGGTTCAGACAGGGCATTGGAGGGATACAAGATAGCCAGGATGGAACTGAAGAAAGGGATTAGGAGAGCTAAGAGAGGGCATGAACAATCTTTGGAGGGTAGGATCAAGGAAAACCCCAAGGCCTTTTACACATATGTGAGAAATATGAGAATGACTAGAGCGAGGGTAGGTCCGATCAAGGACAGTAGCGGGAGATTGTGTATGGAGTCTGAAGAGATAGGAGAGGTCTTGAACGAGTACTTTTCTTCTGTATTTAAAAATGAGAGGGGCCATATTGTTGGAGAGGACAGTGTGAAACAGACTGGTAAGCTCGAGGAAATACTTGTTAGGAAGGAAGATGTGTTGGGCATTTTGAAAAACTTGAGGATAGACAAGTCCCCCGGGCCTGACGGGATATATCCAAGGATTCTATGGGAAGCAAGAGATGAAATTGCAGAGCCGTTGGCAATGATCTTTTCGTCCTCACTGTCAACAGGGGTGGTACCAGGGGATTGGAGAGTGGCGAATGTCGTGCCCCTGTTCAAAAAAGGGACGAGGGATAACCCTGGGAATTACAGGCCAGTTAGTCTTACTTCGGTGGTAGGCAAAGTCATGGAAAGGGTACTGAAGGATAGGATTTCTGAGCATCTGGAAAGACACTGCTTGATTAGGGATAGTCAGCACGGATTTGTGAGGGGTAGGTCTTGCCTTACAAGTCTTATTGAATTCTTTGAGGAGGTGACCAAGCATGTGGATGAAGGTAAAGCAGGGGATGTAGTGTACATGGATTTTAGTAAGGCATTTGATAAGGTTCCCCATGGTAGGCTTCTGCAGAAAGTAAGGAGGCATGGGATAGTGGGAAATTTGACCAGTTGGATAACTAACTGGCTAACTGATAGAAGTCAGAGAGTGGTGGTGGATGGCAAATATTCAGCCTGGATCCCAGTTACCAGTGGCATACCGCAGGGATCAGTTCTGGGTCTTCTGCTGTTTGTGATTTTCATTAATGACTTGGATGAGGGAGTTGAAGGGTGGGTCAGTAAATTTGCAGACGATACGAAGATTGGTGGAGTTGTGGATAGTGAGGAGGGCTGTTGTCGGCTGCAAAGAGACATAGATAGGATGCTGAGCTGGGCTGAGAAGTGGCAGATGGAGTTTAACCCTGAAAAGTGTGAGGTTGTCCATTTTGGAAGGACAAATATGAATGCGGAATACAGGGTTAGCGGTAGAGTTCTTGGCAATGTGGAGGAGCAGAGAGATCTTGGGGTCTATGTTCATACATCTTTGAAAGTTGCCACTCAAGTGGATAGAGCTGTGAAGAAGGCCTATGGTGTGCTAGCATTCATTAACAGAGAGATTGAATTTAAGAGCTGTGAGGTGATGATGCAGATGTACAAAACTTTGGTAAGGCCACATTTGGAGTACTGTGTACAGTTCTGGTCGCCTCATTTTAGGAAGGATGTGGAAGCTTTGGAAAAGGTGCAAAGGAGATTTACCGGGATGTTGACTGGAATGGAGAGTAGGTCGTATGAGGAAAGGTTGAGGGTGCTAGGCCTTTTCTCATTAGAACGGAGAAGAATGAGGGGCGACTTGATAGAGGTTTATAAGATGGTCAGGGGAATAGATAGAGTAGACAGTCAGAGACTTTTTCCCCGGGTGGAACAAACCATTACAAGAGGACATAAATTTAAGGTGAATGGTGGAAGATATAGGGGGGATGTCAGAGGTAGGTTCTTTACCCAGAGAGTAGTGGGAGAGTACTACCTGTGGAAGTAGTTGAGTCGGAAACATTAGGGACCTTCAAGCAGCTATTGGATAGGTACATGGATTACGGTAAAATGATATAGTGTAGATTTATTTGTTCTTAAGGGCAGCACGGTAGCATTGTGGATAGCACAATTGCTTCACAGCTCCAGGGTCCCAGGTTCAATTCCCGCTTGGGTCACTGTCTGTGCGGAGTCTGCACGTCCTCCCCGTGTCTGTGTGGGTTTCCTCTGGGTGCTCCGGTTTCCTCCCACAGTCCAAAGATTTTTTTTAAAAAATATATTTTATTCAAGATTTTTGGCCAAACATAACAGTACGTAGTGTTTCTTTTACACAACAATAAAGCAATATAAATAACAGTGGCCAGTTTTAAACAAATAAATAATTAATATGTAAACAGAAATAAAACAGAACTGAATGGCAACTGCCTTGTCCAAAATAAATACTCTCCAAAAATACATTCCAACAATCCAATATGCAATTACCTATAACAACTACCTATACATATTATACATATACAATAACATCTCTGAGAGTCCGTTCGATTCCTCCCCCCCCCACCTTCCTGCCCCCCCCCCCCCCCCCCGCCCCCCTCCCCCCTGGGTTGCTGCTGTTGTCTACTTCTTTTCCATTCCCTCTATCTTTCTGTGAGGTAATCGACGAACGGTTGCCACCGCCTGGTGAACCCCTGAGCCGAACCCCTTAACACAAACTTAATCCGTTCTAACTTTATAAACCCTGCCATGTCGTTTATCCAGGTCTCCACACCCGGGGGTTTGGCTTCCTTCCACATTAACAATATCCTGCGCTGGGCTACTAGGGACAGCCTCTCTCGCCTCCTGCACTCCCGGCTCTTCTGCAACCCCAAATATAGCCAACCCCCAGCTTGGTTCGACCCGGACCCGCACCACCTTCGAAAGCACCTTTGCCACCCCCACCCAGAACCCCTGTAGTGCCGGGCATGACCAGAACATGTGGGTGTGATTCGCTGTGCCTCTCGAGCATCTCGCACACCTATCCTCTACCCCCAAAAATTTACTGAGCCGTGCTCCAGTCATATGCGCCCTGTGTAACACCTTAAATTGTATCAGGCTTAGCCTGGCACACGAGGACGATGAGTTTACCCTACGTAGGGCATCAGCCCACAGCCCCTCCTCAATCTCCTCCCCCAGCTCCCCTTCACACTTCCCTTTCAGCTCATCCACCATGATCTCCCCCTCGTCCCTCATTTCCCTGTATATGTCCGACACCTTACCATCCCCCACCCATGTCTCTGAGATCACTCTATCCTGCACCTCCTGCGTCGGTTGCTGCGGGAATTCCCTCACCTGTTGCCTCGCGAAAGCCCTCAGTTGCATATACCGAAATGCATTCCCTTGGGGCAACCCATATTTTTCCATCAGCGCTCCCAGACTCGCAAACGTCCCATCTACGAACAGATCTCTCAGTTGTACTACCCCAGCTCTTTGCCATGCTCCAAATCCCCCATCTATTCTCCCCGGAACAAACCTTTGGTTATTTCTTATCGGGGACCGCACCGAGGTTCCCGTCTTTCCCCTATGCCGTCTCCACTGCCCCCAAATTTTCAGTGTAGCCACCACCACCGGGCTTGTGGTGTATTTCTTCGGTGAGAACGGCAACGGCGCCGTCTCCATAGCTTGTAGGCTAGTCCCCCTGCAGGACGCCCTCTCCAATCTCTTCCACCCCGCTCCCTCCTCTTCTCCCATCCACTTACACACCATTGAGATATTGGCAGCCCAGTAGTACTCACTTAGGCTCGGTAGTGCCAGCCCCCCCCTGTCCCTACTACGCTGCAAAAATCCCCTCCTCACTCTCGGGATCTTCCCGGCCCACACAAAACTCATAATACTCTTCTCAATTCTTTTAAATAAAGCCTTCGCGACCACCACTGGGAGGCACTGAAATACAAAAAGGAATCTCGGGAGGACCACCATTTTAACCGCCTGCACCCTCCCTGCCAGTGACAGGGACACCATGTCCCATCTCTTAAAGTCCTCCTCCATCTGCTCCACCAACCGCGTTAAATTTAGCCTATGCAATGTACCCCAATTCTTGGCTATCTGGATCCCCAAGTATAGGAAGTCCCTTGTTACCTTCCTCAACGGTAAGTCCTCTATTTCTCTGCTCTGCTCCCCTGGATGCACCACAAACAACTCACTTTTCCCCATGTTCAATTTATACCCTGAAAAAACTCCAAACTCCCCAAGTATCCGCATTATCTCTGGCATCCCCTCCGCCGGGTCCGCCACATATAACAACAAATCGTCCGCATACAGAGATACCCGGTGTTCTTCTCCTCCCCTGACTACTCCCCTCCACTTCCTGGAACCCCTCAATGCTATTGCCAGGGGTTCAATCGCCAGTGCAAACAATAACAGGGACAGAGGACATCCCTGCCTCGTCCCTCTATGGAGCCGAAAATAGTCAGACCCCCGTCCATTCGTGACCAGGCTCGCCATCGGGTCCCTATACAGCAACTGTACCCACCTGATATACCCATCCCCAAAACCAAATCTCCTCAGCACCTCCCACAAATATTCCCACTCCACTCTATCGAATGCTTTCTCGGCATCCATCGCCACCACTATCTCCGCTCCCCCCTCTGGTGGGGGCATCATCATTACCCCTAGCAGCCTCCGTATATTTGTATTCAGCTGTCTCCCCTTCACAAACCCAGTTTGGTCCTCATGAACCACCCCCGGGACACAATCCTCTATCCTCATTGCCATTACCTTGGCCAGAATCTTAGCGTCCACATTCAGGAGGGAAATGGACCTGTAGGACCCGCATTGCAGCGGGTCTTTTTCCTTCTTTAGGAGCGATATCGTTGCCTCTGACATAGTCGGGGCAACTGCCCCCTTTCCCTCGCCTCATTAAAGGTTCTCATCAGTAGCGGGGCCAGCAAGTCCATATATTTCCTATAGAATTCAACTGGGAATCCATCTGGTCCCGGGGCCTTCCCCGCCTGCATACTCCCAATCCCTTTCACCACCTCCTCCGTCTCAATCTGTGCTTCCAGTCCCACCCTCTCCTGCTCCTCCACCTTGGGAAATTCCAGCTGATCCAGAAAGCACATCATTCTCTC